>NC_088979.1:8104695-8426778 GCF_963932015.1 Anas acuta | reverse complement strand
CATAAAAGGACAATAAAAAGAAACAATACCCTCGTTGTGTAGCAGAAGTGTCTGCACACTTATTTTGATCCAATCTCTTTTCTTGCCATGCCATACCTATAAATACAAAATTAAGCAACAAATTTTCTGCTTCTCAACAAGAAGCTATGGGACAGAACGCTAGTGGGATTACCCTTCCTGGTCTGTCTGCACTCCATGGTTCTGGAAGCGTATTTGACTGAGTATCTGTGTTCTCACATTTTTCATAGCATTTTAAGGTCTATTGGAAGGCAATATAGACCATACAAGTACACAGAGATACCCTGTGAGACTTCTTTCAATTATAAGCATTTCACTACTGGGTTAATTCTCCTCCTGCACAGATTTTTGTGTGGCTCTTATTTCAGACTGCAAATTTGACCTTCAGCGTACCAAAGAGACTGTCTTGGGATGGTGAGATTCATGGATTGTGCAGTTGTTAGCCCTGCATTATGTAGAATTATAAAGAAGTAATGTCATACCAGGTCTGAACATTATATTTCGCCATAGCCAAGTATGCAAGTTTTAATACGAAATAAATTACACAATTTATATACTGTGCCAAATATCTTGGAAGTTTTGAATCATGTACTATAAAGTCTGATGGCTATAAATCATCTGTGAGGTCAGTTTATGTAGCAAAAACTGTAATGAGAATGTGATCAGGTTACAGGCATTTAGACTCAATTATTTTGAAAAGAACCATATGGAAGGGAAAGCTGTGAGAGCATTAGGACTCAGAATTGGTAGTTTTCTGAACATCTGAGTAGAGAGTTTCAAAACCTTAAAGAAAAAATGTTCTTCTCCACACATAGTCCCTCAATTCTAGTAGTTAATCCTAGTGGAAGAGCTATGAACTAGCAAACCGAATATGGAGTATTTAAGACAAAATAGTTATAAACAACTCAGCTGAAAGAATCTGCACACAGCTCATAGCTTTTTCTCTTTGTCATTTTTTTTTTTTTAATCTAATACAGTCTTGCCTGAAAAGCCACTGCTGATCTCCCTCATATTTTTCAATTCAAAGACACAACAAATCATAGGAAGTCACCCCCTAATGTTGGTTCATTATGTGAGCAAGTAAGGTAAGCCACTACAAACTGCACTTTGCAGACTTCTTTCCTGTGCATCAGTAGGAAAAGATCTGGCCATAAATAAGATCTGGCTCCTGAAGAAGTCAGTGGAAGTGAAGTCACAGGTGTTATACGACCAGATCCCCACTCTATTTGTAATGCCATTGTCCTTATAGCAAGTGCCTCCTCGTGGTACCCAACGTGTCCAAAGCAGACAAATCAAGCACAGCAGCATAGAACATTTGAACATGCCAACATGAAAAGCTGTCTGATGTCACTTCTTTAAGCTCATTGTAAAGCACAGTAAATTGCATTCTGTAGACAGGAACGAACCTATCTTATCTAACTTCAGATGTCTAGGT
Source organism: Anas acuta (assembly GCF_963932015.1). Lineage (NCBI taxonomy): Eukaryota > Metazoa > Chordata > Aves > Anseriformes > Anatidae > Anas > Anas acuta. Next base: position 8,425,325 of record NC_088979.1, on the reverse strand, counting down.
CTGACCTTGGGTAAAACAGTTTTAGATTCACTTTTGCCTGGGTACTTCCTGACATAGGGGGAAGGCCCAGTGTTATGAGTCCTACTCTAAGGCAGTTCTACTTTATGCAATACAGGGATGTAGGTCCCAAAAAAGATGATGTTATGGTAACTTAAGGTGACCTAAAAAAAGAGTGCTGCTTTGTGGCTTTCCCTTCCTAATACCACTACCAGCACTACTGGAACCTTGACATGAGCCAGTCCTGAAGCAAAAACAAATACCACTTTGCCATTTAGAATGGGCTGAACTTAAAATCCCTTGTCAGAAAACTGCACACTGCAAGTCATTTTGAATCCCTGATACAACATACAGGTCTTAAATTTCATTTTTGTTAGAGTTCATAATTTGATACTGATACTTATCCAGTAAAAATGAATTGCAAAACACTTAAATGCAAAGCAAAAGCATTATAATATTGTCAAATACAGTGTAACAAAGCATTAAAAAGAGCCAAGTAAAAATGACTCATTTTGTTTTTCTTTTGTTGTCTTTTGACTCACACTTTGTCCATGAGCTTTTTTGTTAGAGCCAATAAGTTCATTCGTTGTGATATTTTTTCACAATGCTTTATCTTTCTATCTGTTTTTGAAAATGCTGCTTCAGGTGAAAATGAATGAGTTGGGATTTCTTCTTTCCCTACAATGAACCTGAAAGAAAGAAACAAAAGAGAACAAAACAACAGTTATATAAATAACTCAAAAATATATAAAGGCTCTGAAGCTTCTAATACAGAACTCTAAAAGTATTTACAACAAGCCTGAAGTTACCCACAGGTATGGAAAAGAAGATGCATCCTAAACAGGTGCCAAAACTTGTATCTCCTGGAAAAGACCAATCCACTGACATAAACTTTAGATAAAATTCACATAATGGCCAACATTGCTGCCAGGATTCTTTTTAAAACTAGTAACATGAACATTACTGGGGAAGTACATTTCCATACAGAAGAAAAACACCAAATAAAAATACCCATGAAATATCTCAATTGTCTTCAGCAAAATGGGGTTGCATGAAGATTGATAATTACTATGGTATTTTTATAAAATATCTGTGTTGGTTTTTTTTTTAATCTTCAAAATGTTTTTGCTCTCACCAAGAGCATCAGCTTTGTTTTGCTTGGCATCATCGTCAGCCTTCTTTCTTCGCCCAGAAGTTGATACTGTCAATATACGGGTTCATCCTACATGTAGAATTACTGTGTATCAAGGGCAAAGGAGGTCATGATGATAAGACATACTGTTTCCTAACACTCTGCACTGTATTTGAAGTTACACTGTCGTGAGGTAGTCTTGCTGAGAGTGGCAAAAGTATAAAAACTTTGTCATTTGGTTTGTGACAGAATTTCTCAGCAAATTTCAGAGAGCACTGTTTTTACAGGTTGTCATAGGAGTATTCCATGTCCAGATTTCTGGATCACACAACTAATTATTTAACTATCGCTGCAAGCTCTGTACTTTCCACCACCTACCACAGCTCATTTTTGTAAGCTGATACTGTGCATGCACTGGGCTATCTTAGTGGGAGACAGGTAGCAGAGTATGTAAGGGAGAGATAAAAAAACATCTCTTCACACTTCTGACATAAGGCACAAAGACAGGAGAATTTTGTATAACTCCACAAATGGGCGAGTACCACCAGAAAGTCCCATTGCAAAGTAAATTATAGGAGAGCCAGTATTACTAGGACTGACAGAAGGTTTAGTGGCACAGGATATCTCAAAGGAGTATGCTGAAAGTCCATGCTTCATTTGGGTGCTGGTCACAGAACTACTGTTGTATTCATTCGACATTTTGTAAATACAAAAAATAAACTCCAGGAAAAAGCATAGCAGCCCGTTGCTTCCAGGAGAATAGTAGGAATCATGAATCACAGTTTTAAAAAGAGAAAAGATAGTGCTCCTTCAAAAACATGTAAGTATATGCCTGTATTTCCTTTCTATAATAACCCAAAATATGAAAACATTCCTCTCTTGCCAGCATATTATGCTTTCTTTAAAATATGCTGCATATCCCCAGTTGGGAAATTTTTAGAGCAGTGTGTTTTTTTTCTTAGGAAAACTCATTTCATACAAGGCAGTTTCCACCATGCACAATTCCTTGAAATACGCACTTTAAGCTACATACTCCCAGAACTACTTTCCTTACTTACTTCAGTGCAGAGTATGTAAATCCTTTCAAGCCATCTTTGCACCTGAAATATAAAAACAACAATATTTTTTATAACGGATTGCTTGTAGAGTTTTATAGATGAAGTATGACACTGAAAGGCTGCAGATGAACACCAGTGCCTTGTTAATGGAAAACAGCAAGTCTGTAACAACTCTGTGGCTATCCCCAACATCACAGATGTCACCACAGCCTTGGAACATCTTAGAAACAAAGGGTAAAACATATATAAATGCCAGTGCTTCTCTCTTTTATCAAAACCAAGAGTGGAGAAATTTTTAAAGGTTGGTGACAGAAATCACTGGTGAAATAAAAGTATTTAACGTGACAAAGAACTGCTACTTTACAAGAAAAAAATAATAAATGAGTTTAACAAAACATAAATGCTATTGCAAGGAGACAAAGAAGGACTGGTCCTCAATAGAAAACTCACCCTACTTGATTTTGATATTGAGATAACTGTATTTTGCACACAATAAGGTTTCTTATATGAATAACCACGGTAAAGAGTCTGTAACTGGCTGTGAAAGTTTTGTATGTTTGACTGTTTTCTGCACAACAAACTATGAATGCGGTTGAAGCTTGCAGCTGCTACAGATCCTTCTTGGAAGACTTCTCAGAGCACCAGAGCCAAGCTGATAGGAAAGCAAAGAGCTGGTACTTGTACTTTTTCCCCTTTTTCTTTTTATGAAATTGCATGGTGAATACATCATTGTAAAAATGCATTCCTGACATAATATTTAACTAGCAGCTTATTAACATCACCACTTCATTTAACTCTAAGAGAAAACCGTAAGGAAGTTGCAAGATCTTCATAAGCAAGAGTGGACAAACACAACCCTTCTCCTTCTGCCTGCAAAGACCAAGACGTCCCTGGAAAGTCTATGCCTGTCCCCCCGAACAGCATCAGTTCCCAGAAGGCAGTGCACGTGGCCAGCGCATGCTGCTGATGGCTGGATATATAAGAACAGCAGGAGGAACATAATGAGATAGTGGCTTGCTTCCAGCTCAGCATTAGTGATGATACTGGCCTTGAATTGGGCTCCATTTCCCTGGTTATGCAGACAGATGATCATTCCAACTGTTACTGCACATGCTAACAAGAAGGAAGAGTCCCTTGCTTGCCTTTCCTATTCACTTGAAAGTCTGGACAGGAGAAGGCAGAAGTCACAGAAAGCTTTGAGACACGTTCTGTGGTGACAGATGTTCACACATCAGTAAGGTCTGGCTTTGTGCTGGCCTTGTAGGGTGCTGGCAAAATCTCACAGCACTCGACCCATGGGCAAGGCCCTGAACATGTTTCAAAGGACTTGGTTTTGTCACCATGTGCACAGTGCTACATAAGTACTGTTACAATTACACAGACCACTGGAAAACTCATCCTAAAGAGTTTCTCCTTCAAAATGATTGCACCTAAAATATTGATCGTGTATATATGCTCTATAGGGGACCATGGTAACCTCAGACATCGTTTGCTGTTATCTTTAATTAACACAGAACTTTGAAAGCAAAGACACATAAACATTTTACTTTTTACGATCCTTTACCTATGGGATTCAGAAGCTGAAAATCACTGTAGCACTCTGACAAAACGATGGACTGAGAGATGGACTGACGGGCGACTGACAGAGTGAAACAAAGGGAAGGAGCTTTACCCAGGGCTCACAGCAAAGCCCTGGCAGAACTATGAGCCCAAAGACACAGGGTTTACATATACCCACGCTACCCACAGAACTGCTCTCCAATATCACGAGTTTGTTTTAAAACCTACAATTGGCTGTAAGTTAAGTGTCTTTTGAGGTAAGGGTGTTGGACACATTATGTGTTCAAGCTGCCAGCTCAAGAACAGGGCTTTAGTTTCTGCTTTCCCAGTAAGCTAAAACCATACACAAACTGAAATGTAAACATGCTTCAGTGTTTCTAGAGTAATATCGACACGGAAAAGTAATCACATTAAAAACGTAATGACATTTTTGCCTTAATTACTACAGTGCAACTGCATTTCCAGCCGTGAGCATGCGGCTATTACTGCCGGATCGCGCCACCAGATGTCCCTCACCAGCTGCTGCTGACAGGCCGCGGCCTGGCCCGCCACCATCCTGCCTCCGCCGGACTTATTAAACTGTTTCCTAGGAGGGCATCCACCGAAATTTCTTCGCCACTGCTGAAAATCACAAGACATCTGAAGTACTGAAAGAGAAAGCCACGCTCCAAGCCCCTCGTCACGACTCCAAGAAACATGAAGAAGGATTTCTAGCAGCCATTGTAGTTACATGCTTCAAGTCAGTTCTGCACAATAAGTATTTCATGTTATCAGAAGCTGATTAGTTGTTATTACTGTTCTTCTTTTATTAGTTATTCTATATAGTCATGGAGCTATAGGTCTGAATCCCCCTGCAAAACACATCAAGGCTAAACATGCAGTTCAATGTGGAGGTAACACTGAAGATACAATTCCATTTTCTCCCTTTAACTTTCTCATTTTTTACTTTTAACATGGTATAAAAGAGCTATTTAAGTTCTTAAATAGAATTTAATTCATGCTGCTGTCTGCCTAAAATTTCCTTCATGATGCAGACTAGTGGGTATGTGAAAATCTTGCCCTAGAGAAACAATTTGTTTGATTAAGGGCAATTTGCACTGCAATTTTCACTTCTCTGACACGACAATTTTGCTCCTATAAATGAAATTGTAACCAGTAATGATATTTATCTTTATAGTATGAATTCTGTATATTAAGGACTTCAGAATACTGATTTAGAGTTTGCAGTTCCCTTATTTGCTCACGAGGCACACCACACCAGCAGCAAAAAAAAGAAACCTCTACACCAACTCCAAACATGCTTCTTTTTGGCTGGGGGGAGAAAATGAAAAACACAGAGACAGCCTGGAGATGTCACAAATTCAGCAACCGGCCTAGACTCCAACTGCAAACAACAGTAATGTACGATGCTAGCTGTACATGGTACTTTTCATGAACACCTGGCTGCTAATAACTGAAGACTAATGATTTGCTTCATACAGGCCACTACTAATTGGTAAAAATAACTTTTACTTAATGCTTCATTGCTCAAGGGGTGAAAGAGTCCCTGCTCTGCTGCTGACTCCCAATGAGCCATTCAAGCTGCAAATGAGCACAGTAAAAAATATTGCATGTGCCTAGTGTTTCAGATTCCCCTGAGCCAGGAAAAATCTCAATAGCATATTATGTTTAAGCTTCTTTTTATGGTATTATTCAACCTGGAAGAACTGATATTTTGGGTGAGCTGTACACTCAGTGCAGCTCATCTCTGCTGCTGTTCTCACCGCCCTGAAGGTCATGGGACAGCATCTCAGGCTGTAGGAAGGCGGCACCAGTTTTTGCCCAGCAAGCAAGCGTTTAAAGGGCGCATAATCTGGTTACAACTGCCTGGCAGAGATTTTTCCCATCGAAGGGGAATTTGCCCCTGGTCCAAAGCCAGCAGAGCCCATAACTCTGCCAGCTGTCCCCATCCGGCACCGCGTACCTGATAATGGAGCAGAAATGCTCGCTGCTCTCAGCCAGGCTTTGGCAAGAGCTGAGGCTAGAGCTGGAGCAGCAGAAGAATCAAGGAGCCACAGCAATAAATTTGGTTCTCCACATTCCCCTGCTGGGGTAATTTTGGCACATGAGCAATAGGGTCAATTTTAATCACGCGTATTTATAACATACATTTAACTTAGGGCCACACACACATTTACTTTTTTTCATAAAGAAAACAGCAAGAGTGGAATAGAGCCAAGGCATGATACTAACTACACTTCCAAAAAGACATGAACTAACTATAATTATTTATGTTTGTGTATGTAAAGAGGTGCTGTACATGGGCTTACACTGCTCTCCCTCCATCATGTGGGAAGAAGTTCCCACACTGAACTGCAAGGCTGAGTGCCAGCAAATATGCTTTTTGTTGTTGTTTTGTTTTTTTATTAGGGCGCCTTGTCATAAGCCTTCTAATGATTTTCTCCGTGACCAATTGATGTACTCTGTGCAAGAAGCCTTCTGAGGAAACAAGTCACTTTTCACCCACAGAACTCATAAGGAGAAAGTAGCTCACAGCAACAACGCATGCCATGTTTAACAACATTCCCATATTGCTTATGTTATCCTTCGGGGTAAGAGTAAATTAGAAACTCCTCTACAGAGCTCTCATTATGGCCATGTGGGAAGGAAGCACTGCAAGCACAGGACATGTGTTTGCACATTACTGCAGCACATCCTGCCTGTTAGGGCTGGCTGGGGGGGACCGCGTTTCCGAGTTAAGGTGCCTTGCTGTACAGGGAAGGGAGGATCATCTGATGAAATGTGACTCTGTCTGAGCACACCAGTTACAGCCACTTGTATTAAATTGCTTGCCATTAGGAATCGAAGGCTATCTACGCTCCTTTGTGAGCGTACAGGATAATCTATTTTCTGTTCTAAGCTACTTAGAGAGGTTACTACACCTTCCTGCTTTTGTGTTTCTGTCTACACTTCTCATCCTGGCTAACAGTCAACAGCAACAGCTGTCATTTTTCTGAGCTGTCTTCTGCAGGCATTTCTCTTTTTCCTCTTCCATCTCTTTTGCTTTTCTCTCTCAGAACCATAGAATATCCTGAGCTGGAAAGGACCCACAAGGATCATTCAGTCCAACTCCTGGCTCCACACAGGACCACCCAAAAATCAGACAGTATGTCTCCTCCTCCCAGTCAAACTCCTACTTTGTATTTTCTTCCCCTTCCCTTTGTCTTCTAAACATTATTCTCAGAAGCTTCTTTTTCTTAAAATGAACAAAGAGTCAGTACATTCTCCATACCTCCTCACGATCTGATACTTTCCACCTTGCTAATCAGGTGGGTTGTGACTACCAGACTGAAGTACAGATTAAGCTCCACTGAAGAACTGGATTAGAAAGCAAGTCAAGATTCAGGGACACGCATAATCATTCTGAACCACAGAAACAGAAGAGTTAGTCAAGCCCAGTTCTACATTTTTCTGAGACTAACTTTTTATGTGGGGACTGTAAAATAAAACTACCTTTTGGAAATAAGTTTTCCAAAAGGCTCTGGGATCCAAGAATAATTCCTAACCAGTAAGATCTTCCTCACAGAAGTAACTGCAGAAAGAAAAAAAAAAAAAAGTTACTTTGAAATGAAATATTTTAATGCTCAGGATAACAGAAGAGCTAATGCAGTCAAGTTTGATAGAAAGGGGAAACTGAAACCAAATGTCTTTCTGAAATATGTACTACTAGTATTTTTCCTAATGGAAGAACACACATTTTCAAGTGGAAAAAAAGATTTCCAGAAATTATGATTGAACATGTCACTAAATCTATTTTGACTTGTAATTACTGAGTTGTAGTGACTTTTCCAAGTAGCTAAACAATATCCACGTCCTCCTCAGGGACCAGAGAAGAACATTATGATTGTGCTAAGAACAACACCCAATTCCACAGAGCTGTTAATTGTTTATAATGAGGCTGCACAAAGGCATTTTGGTCCTCATTTAGGTAAATCTATGGGAAGCTGGCTCCTACAAATCTTTGTAGATTTGGTTCCACATGACTCTTCTGAGATCGGGAGCTATGCATGACTTTCATATCAGCTTAAAAAATGAATACTCTGATTATTTATTTTCTTGTCAGAAATAAAGCACATCAAAGAAAATTTTGCTGCAGAAATTGCAGCACCCTATTTGGAAGCAGTGAGGCTCTTAGGTGCGATTCCACTGGATCCAAACCATTACTTGCAGATGAGCAGCATCTAAACACAAAAGAGGTTCCTTTCCAGATCTACAACTACACAGGGCACTGGAGATCAAAATCATAGAACAGTTTGAGTTGGAAGGGATCTTAAAGATCATTAAGTTCCAAGCAATGGAACCCAAAATGCAGATGGTTAGGTTGCTTTAACATGGATGATTCAATGAGATTTCCTTGCTCTTTGTAATTATGGCCATTTCAATTTATCGCCTCTATACCTTATTAAAGACAAAACTTGCCTATCTCACAAAGATACCTTATCACCAAAAGAACAATATATTTCAAACTAAGTTATGGTCCACTGCGTGAACATGTAAGTACTTTTTTGTCCATCTGGACAGACTGCAACCTCTCTTAGAGACATCAAATAATCATCATGTCAAGGCACCTGGACATGCTGAGAGCAAAAACAGTCTGTTCCATTCACCAGCTACCATGAACATGAACATTTCCCCGTAATATCAAACCTAAGCCCTCGTTCCCTTCATGCAACATCTCCATATCCTCTCTTTTGCCAAGACTGTGATTAGCTTCTCTTACTATTGCCTTGGAGGCTCCTTGACTGCCAGAGCATCCTGAATGCAGCACCTCTGCTGAGGCACGCCGGGGTCAGCAAGCCACCTTCACAAGCAATGCTGAGGTTGCTTCAGCAAGAAAAAAAAAAAAAAAACAAAAAGTGGGAACTGATGGAAAACCATTTCTTCCTCTCCTTTTCCCGAGGGTGGCGTTGTGAAGCATAACAGCTACAGGCACAGAGAACATTGCAACCGCACTCGCGGCCATCTCCTCTGCAACTGAACGGCATCATGAGGCACAACTTGTGATTTGTGCGGAGGAAATCCACAGAGGCAAATTTAAGGGAAGAAATGATTTACAACTGTATTTTCTCTCCCAATTTCCCCTTTTCTGGATTAAATGTTTGTTTTCTTTTTTTCATTACTCATAGGTCTTGCCTATTCAATCCAGGAAGATGAAAAAAGTGCAAGGGGCAATTATAACAAAAACCTAGTCACGTACCCCACGGACACCACGGAGCTTTCAGAAGACATGCTAAAAACTGGATCAAAAATAACAGAAGTCAGAAGACTTGTGGTTGAAACTCCTATAAAAATTATATTTCACACCATTAAATGTGTAATGTAGATGGGATTCAAATACAAAGAGAAATCTCATTGCTTACGTTTCCAAATCAAATTGATAGTTTAACTTTGTGCATTTAAATAAAATGTAAAAGAATGTATCCATGACATTTTCTTTAGCCATGCCCGCAGTATCGAATGATCTTTTGAAAAGACTATGGTTTTGTAACTATTACATGCAGTGAATATGAAACAATACCTGAAAAATCCAAATGAAGAAAGAACGAGAAAGCAGGGACAGCATTCAAGGAGGAGTAAGACAGCGGAGCAGAACACATTTATTTTCTAGAGCTGTACTGAATGCATCATTTACAATACTTGGAAAGAAAGAGTGAATGGAGATGGCAAACAGTATAGTTAACAGTGAACTGTGGTCCCCTTAAGCTTTCATGTGAATCCAGGGAATTACATTTTTTTAAGAAAAAAATCTGTATTTCTGGCAAGAATGTGACACTGCAATTGAAAAGAAAGCTTTGTATACCACAGTTATATATGACAATACTGGATTCTGAATTGTAAACCAAAGCTGTTATCAATCAACACTTCACATCTGATTGCTAATCATGTTGTGTGTCTTACTGCCAAACATGAAATCAGATTTCTGGGGATGTTAATTACCCTGCTACTTACCATGTTCTCATTTCTTCAGAGAGATTAATGCTCCCGAAATGTGCATTTTTAGGTAAACACAGTTTCCTCAGATTAGAGAAAAAAGATTTTTTATTACTGTAGCTGGATGCAGCCCTTCTGTTTCTCTGGGTAACGGCAGCGCAGTGCTGCGGGCTCAGCAGCAGGCAGGTGAAGCACACCAATTTCTCCAGCAGCTGGGTGACTCAGACTGCCACTTCCCCTTCCCAAAATCCTTCTTCAATGCCCCTGCCTCACACAGCTGAAAACTAAAACTAACTAAAAGAGCTGACTAAATGATAAAAGTAAGGACTAATCTGCTTAGTTCAATTGGGTTTGCTGAATTTTCAAAAGTGATGTCATTTTTCCACCACCCAATTTTAACCTTTGGGATTATTATTATTTTTTTTTTGTTAACCAAGCAAATGGTAACCTTCTGCTGCAACAAACCCCAAACACTCTCCAAATCGGGCACAGAACAAAAATAGGAAACAGCGAAAAATACTCGCAGGCATGAAGATGGGAAGTCCACTGCCTCTAGAGGCATAAGGATTCAGCGCACTGTACCTTGACACATGCACCAAACCACGTCCGCCTCAGGGGCTAAGGTTGCACTGATGCTGTTTTATTGTTGCTAGAACAATAAGGACACTCAGGCTGTCGCCAACAGGACATGCTGTTATGACATTAAGAAGCAAATGATTTTAAATTCATACTGGGTTTGGCTCGGTTTAAATCATGGTGGCATCTGCAGCAATTCTATGTTACGCTGAGACCTCTGCTAAATTTATCTACTGCCAAATTTTTGTCTGGCTTCCACTAGCTCTCTGCAACTGGGAAAAAAAAAAAAAAAAAAAAAAAAAAAAAGCAGCTAAGCTTCTTGGAGATGGTTTCTGTAAACATGCTTCATGCTATTTACAGGTGATTCAAAATTTCAGTTAGCCAAACCTCTCCTCCAGAGATTAATTGACAAACTCCAGCATTCAAGAGAAATAGATGCACCATTTGCTTTCCCCAAATGATCCCGTAACTGGATTATAAGGGCAATGTTTGGCTGTTTGCTTTGTTTCAAAATGTGATTATGAGGAGACTATCCATTTATATTTTTTATATTATATTAGCGGTATCTCTGACGTTTAATAAAATCGGCATATTGAATCAGAATAAGCTTTTAATGAAATGAAAAGCTATAAAAAGATTTTAAAGAAGTTAGCAATTGTTTTGAATACGTCATGGCCTTTGCAGATTTAGGTTACACACTGAAAATTATGCATTACTTTTAGATCAGTGAATTGTTATTTGTAATACATTGACTCGTCCTTTTAGATCAGTGAATTGTTATTTGTAATACATTGACTTGGAGTGAGATTTTGACTGTTACTCAAAAATATTCTTATTGTCTATAATGTTAAATGCTGCAGAAATCACCAAGGTTGTGATAAGTAGGTACTGTGCCAGAAGCATTAGGACAGCATCCATTTCTTGCTAAAGTCAAGCTAAATGACCACATTGTGAAGTTTCTTGAAACTTAAATCTGTATTTCTGGCAATATAATATTTCTTTGCAATGACTGCAACACGTTGGTTTACCCAGAGTTTACACACACAACTCTGGCACGATGCCGTGCTCTGCAGATACGCCTCTGAGGTTCCTAAGTATCACAGGAAGTCTTGAAAACATATTAAATTCTCAAAACTGCTTGAAGAACCACAAAGTGAATAAAGTATTTGTGCATAGTCTCAGAAAACACTATTTTGAGAACCACATTTCAGTGCTGCTACACAACTTCACTCCTTAGTAGTTCCCTTGGCTTATACTGTAGAAAAGCAAGGGGACAGGCTTTATTCTAACATAGTTTTATTTTAAATTACTGCACTGCTGTTCCAATAGATTGTATTTTTAGTGCTGCACATCCAGGTGCCGTATTTGAAATAGAAAGTTGCATCACCAGAAAAAAAAAAAAAAAAAGAGTTTGAGAAACTGCTCGTAAAAGTTGGAATGATGTAACGCAAAGGCCAAGCCTACGGGACACAGCTCTGGGGTGGGGTGTCACCACCTTTGCAACAGACTTCTGGTCCTTTCCTACTCTTATAATCACTTAAATGTGGCCTCTGAAAAACGACAAAAAAAAAAAACTAATGCTTCTGATTTTGATTTTTCTTTTTTTTACAAGAGCAAAAACCATGAACTCCATGCCACAAACGTGGGCAATCGCCAGGGAAAACACAGAATCCCCCCAAAATTGTGAAGAAAGTAATATTCATTTTAATTAGGTGCCACAAAACACTTTCTGTGATTAAGTAATTTAACTTAGTGAAATGAGATGGTATTTATGAATATAACCTTTCCAAAATTATTGCTGGGAGTTTGCTGCTGCTGCTATCCTTGTTTACGAGTTCAATAAATCCTCCTACAATTCTTTTGCTCTGCAAACACATAAGCAATGCTTACAACTACTGTGCAGAGCCCGTAGCCAAGTGCTGACAATCTCACTACACGGAGACTGCCAGAGTGTTTGGGCTTTCTCACGGAGTGCCACTTCTTGGGCTGGCTGAGTTTCATGAAGTTAGCACCTCTCTTTATCTCATTTTCTCTCAGGGTTATTTCTAGTGCCTCCACGGTGCAAAATGTGAACATGTGGACAGAATACAACTCAGGAAATCAGAAACCATAAGTCTAACATGTATGTATTGATATCTCATGATGCTTAGTTAGTCAGACAGCTTCCGAGGGAGGCACTGTCATGCTTTTTTGCTTGTTTGTTTGATTTCAGGGGTGTTGGTTTTCAAACTTTGAGACTGCACAGAATTTCCATTGCATTTTATCTGCACAGAGAACTCTGGGCGCTGGCTAACTCCTATGTACTCACACACTGCAGCCAGAAAAAAAATACGGCATTTAGATCAATGAAAGAAATATCAGCCTCAATTTCCACGCTGTGCAAGTAAGATATGTCATGGTGTGTTATGAGCATTTAGTCTACTTCTCCAGTGGACCACTGAAATTAAACCAGGCAGCTGAGCAAATGCAGCCACGCCAAAAAGACAATCCAGTGAGACTGCACCACCGAAAAATAACATTAGAAAACTTCTGCTACTTTTTTAACCCCATTTGCATATACAAACTATATGTTGTGGTTCTTCATTGATATGTTAAATATGGATATGTTAAATACGCATGTGATTACATGCTTTTCCATTTCTAGAATGCTTCATCAAAATATCCATCTACATATGACTGAAGTGCCTTTTCCTAAAGCCTATGATTAATCGAGTATTTAACATCCACTGATGAGATTTCAGCACAATGAAAAAGTTGTCAATGATATTTGATAATGGGAACGGGGCTCTAAAGTTTGAACTATACCTTGTTTTACCTCCATCCAATTTCTTATAAAAGCTTGGAAAGTTTTAAACACAGCATATTCCTCAGCAATTCATCCCCCCAAACACAACAGGAAAAGCGGCTCAGGCAGATTTTGGGCTGTGTGTGAACCTGGGTTTCAGTAACTCTCACAAATATCAATATCAACTAAAAATACACAATATTAAAAAGAACACTCATCCTTCCAGAAGTGATTGAGAAGTACGATATACTATCCTGATGCAACTTTGGGAACCAGAATTAATGTCCACTTCAGCGGGAATAAGATGATATAAGTAGAGAAAGCATGGTATGGTATTTCTAACCTTCAATTGCCTTTTAAAAGATTTATAGGGAATGATAAACATTTAAAATAGCCCACAAACTAGATGGAAATGAGTATTATTAACCCCAGTTCAGTTTGTGAGATTTTATAGAAACATTATCTCCTCTCACCATTTCTCAACTATTTTAAACATCTATTACCTTTAACTAGCTGAGATAAAAAAGTTGACACCACGCTAGGAAGCCAGAACTTAAACGTTACAAATGTAAAATTACTTGGCAAAGCAAATAAGCGACGTTAACAAAGCAGAAACAAGCCATCCAGAAGTTCTGGCTAGTATTTTCTCCAGGGAAGGCATGCCAGAACCTCTAAGGTAGAGCCAAAGCTCATTTTAGGTCTATAAGTCAAAGACTGAATGCAAATCACTTGCATATGCTAACATATCACCACCGTTGCTGAGAAATAATGTCAGAAAATCCTTAATGTTAACTCTTTTTTAGTCAGAAAACCTCTACTCTTGAATAGCTTCTAAAACACATTAAGCACAGCCATCATCAAGCTGCATCTTTGCAGCTACCACCAGTCCAGTAACTCCAAAGAAAAAAGTATGTCTAAATTCCCAAGCAATTAATACGACAAACACGAATTAATATGACAAATACGAATTCTTTTCCTTGTGCCTTTTCTTGTTGCTTTCTTGCAATGTATCAAGTTTGAGGCCAGTTTCTGGGAGAAGTTATTACTGGCAAAGATGGGGATCTTCTTTTTATCGCTACCAAGGAAGGCGGTTGAGTTTCCTACCAAACTACGGCACTGGGGTTTCTTGCTACTGAACACATCCTTACTTCATCCCCTTGAGGCAGTCCTGCAGACAGCTCTTGGAGGGTACATCCACATCATCAGAGCAGCTTCCCATGGATCTTTCTGCCAAGTGAGCTGTGGCCTAGCTGAAGCCCTCCCGTCCATGTCACCATCACACTGCACATGGGTGAGTGGGTCCTACTGCAAAGAGCAGGGATGAAACCAGTCCTGAAAACTGGGTTAGCACAACCTGCCTCTGCTGGGCCACAGACACACAGCAAGTCAACTGAAATTAACTCTTGTGTCTCCATCAAAGACCTACCTCACACAAAATGGACACGTCACTGGAAAATCCCAGAAAGTTGGTCTTTTATTGGAGATAGGGGCTAACCCTGCAAGCTTTTGCTATTTTGGGAAAAAGATCTTAAATTCAAGATAAGCATAGGTAATGAGCATAACTAATAGCATACTTGTGAAGTGTTCACATCTGCTTTTGCTGACTAATAAATACGTAGCATCATCTTCATCTTCCCAGCGGCAAATCATCTCATTGCTAGAGGACAATCACAGAACGAGTAGGAACCAGAGTTCTGCCCTTAGGAGGGGAAAAGGTAACATAACTTCAGGATGTTTTAGATGAGATATTTTTAGTAAAGACAAAGTTAAACAATAAGTATCATACAGCCAGAAAAGGAGGAATTAGACAAAACTACAATTCAACTGCCTTCCTAAGGAGGAAGGTGCCTACTGTGAGAAACCAATGTACGTAAACAGGCATTGTGAGCACCTGGAAGACAGTCATGAGGATGTGTAACAATCAACACACAATTATCCAGAAACATAAATAAGACGTGCTTAGCATTGTGTAACACTTTGTGACTGGAGAAGAAATGCAGTATGTGTCATACACTACTGATTTGAATCCTGTTTTGGACCCTGAAACATGTGACAATTTCTCTTAAAAACAATCAGGGAAGCACAATCTAATGGAAAGCATTCGTAGTGAATACAAAACTGGTCAGACGAGCAGTGAGAGAGCGGTTATCAGCAGCTTCCTGACAAACTGGAAAGATGTACCAAGTGCTACTCCACAAGCACCTCTCCTGGATGTCTGCAAGTCAATAATTTCAGCGGGGAGACAGATGACAGAGCAAAAGGAGGCCTTTTACATTTGTAGATAATAACAAGCAGAAAAGAGATGCTCAGAAAAAACAGGATGCTGTCCATTGACTGCCTGTGCAATGTATTATAAGTAGAAACCACCAATGACACAAATAGCAATGGAAAGCAAGGAGGAACAATCTTCAGCAGTTCTTCAGCACATGTTCTAACAACACTGGAGGGTGAAAAACAATTGGAATAGATTGTTATGGCCTCTCTACTGTTAGAAATAGGCATTTGACAGGAATGGTGTAAGTGGTGCTTCCTTGGGGTATAGGTGAAATTAAATGGTTTCTCAGGATTTCTTTAAGTCCTGCTATTCCATTTCAAGAGACAGAAAAGTTTAAATAATGCCTAACTTTCATGTTCTCAAATATTTAAACAACTACAGAACCTAAGCTGATTTTTAAGGGGGAGAAGGAAAAGTAGAGATCCTCCAGAACTGTCCTGAAGGCTTGTGTGTATTCACTAACATCCCAATAACAGAGAAATATCACCACAGTACAAGAGGATCCAGAAGGAACTCCCACTCTGAAGGCACTCTTCTACTGAGGTCACATTTTAGCAGCTTCAGCTGAGAAAAGCCTCAAAGAAATGCTAAATGACAGCAAGAAAAAAAGATTTGACAGTAGGTAGGTCTTAACTTCACATTTGTTTTAAAATTTCTTTCACTTCTAATATTGAAGTCACAAATGCAATGCTTTGTACTCCTAGAAGGAAATTTGTTTTCCTCATTTTAGATTTAGATAGCACTAAGAGTGCAATGACAGACCTGTTTTGTTGTCCCTGAAAATGTGAAGTCAAGTAAAATGGTGTGGCAAACAAACCCTCATACAACTACAATCCCAGCTAGTCTGGAAACAGCAGGTATTGCTTTATGTTTGTTATCCAAAAGTAAAGGTCAGTTTGGGATTGTAACTTCAAGCATTACTCAGTGTTACCCCATGCCCATCACTTATGGGCCAATAGAAAAGACACAACCGGGTGAATAAATCCTCAATAAATCCGTATGGCCACAACACACGCCTGGAGGAGTGACAGAGGAGCATACATAGGAAGTTCATTGGTCATTTCTGCTGCTGTGTGTGTGCTTGATAAAGCGCATGGCCGATAGGAATAAACAGCTCTACTTGCTTGTGCCAGGCACTTTTTCCAAAGTCAAAGTTTCGTAAGAAAATATGCCAGCTGTGAGAATGAAGATGTAAGCTGTGCTTGCATCCATCCAGGTTAAGCAGGCCACCTGTTTCCTCCTTTCGCTGCAAATTTTCTTGTGTGGAGACCTTCAGGAGACATTTATCTCCCAGGTTTGCATCTGAGATGAGCTCTTTTTATATGGCATTAGTGAAAATAAACAAACAAACAAATATCATGAATTTCCAGTGCCACATCCCTTTAATTCCATTAAAGGGAACATGATGCAGCAAACTAAAGAGTGTAATATGTAAAAATAAATTTTAGTACACTGGACCTGCCAATACTACACATTTTAGCAGTAGATAATCAGTGGACAAATGATTTGCACCATGAATGATTCCTTTAGCTCTGACAGCTTTCCAGTGAAAAAGTTCAGTTTACATGTATATCCAGGACATTTGGACTATTTTCTTCAGAGAATTACATTTCTCCATCTTTCTGTCCCCAGGCCAGATACATCTTTTTTCAAACTGCACCTGATGCTGACTCACAAACTGCTCTGGATGCTGCAAAGCCATGAAAGCAGATTAGACAAGGCTGCTTAATTTTTAATTTGCAGTAATTAGCTGGAGACAAATCCAAGTTCTAGTGACATGTTCTTGGCCTCTTTTTACAATTTGAATACATTCGTCAATGTTAAGTAAACAATTTTACAAACTTCATATAGCAGATGGTGATTCTTGGACCTACACCACTCCAAGTGTTTATAATAATGTTACAAAGTGCAATTCATGCAGAAGCCAACTGCGGAAAGACTTATTATGGTTTCAAAATTTCACTTGTAATTCAGCGAGTAACTACAGCAATAGCTGTACATTAGTGCAACAACCACAAGTCAACAAAATTATGCTAAAGGGGGAGCAAGTTATTACTGAGTTTGCAAACCAGGCAACGCATACCAGCTTGCGAGATCGTTAAGCCTACCAATTACTTACTAAAGTTCAATTTTATTCATTATTTTCCACTGGCTACTGGCATATTACATTGAATAAGAACAGTAGCATTATACATTTCACAAACAAGATGCTAATTGTTGAAGGTAAGAAATATAAGTACTGGTAATAGTGGAAGAAATTAAAGGTTTATGAAATTAGGTAGATGTATGAATGTGCAGATTCATGATAACTTTTAAATATATACTCACAGAAGAAAGTTTTTATATAACTAAAAATAAATTGCTCTTCAACAGGCCTTAGGAAACCCATGGTACTTGTGAAAGGAGACAATTAGAACTTTAATCAATGAAGAGCTGACGTTTTCCAAAAAAAATGTGAAGAAGCCATGTTTTGAAATGATGTGTTTCAGTCTAAAATACTGAGAATAAGGAAGGGATTCATGGCAAGGATTAGGATGCTACAAATCATATGGAACATATGAATAGGAGTCTGTTTCTATGTATCAATAGGGGTTTAATTTCTGAATGAGAAGCTTAAGCTAGGGCACATTCTTTTGTAAATCATCCCACGGGTTTCCTAGAATACACGGACTTGGTAACATCCTCGGTTCTAACTTTACTCCATAGGTTCTTATAAATCTATCAACATTTCATTTAATGCTTAAAACAGTAAAAGATTTGAACTGATTTTGAAGGAAGATAAAGCAAGAAATAACATTAACAATAGGTAGAAAATGAAAGTCTCATTCTGCAAAGAAAAGTTTATCAAGAGCTGATTATAACTTCTCAAGTTTGCTACCCTGCCTGCTATCTGAAACCAAGATTTCCCAGGAAAAAAAAAAAAATCCTGAACAGCTGGAACCCATCCTAGAGATACAAAATAAATCACTTGTGAGTGAATTCCACACTCAAAAGCCCTAATCAGTACTCTATACAAGCAACAAAACAAACAAAACCCAGGAAGAACATTACAACTCTGGTAACTGGTGTATACTAATTGCAGAGCATCAGGACAGCTTCAATGGGAAAGCTGAGACTGAATAGGATTGTCTGATAAATCCACTGCACTCAAACACTCCACTCAGTATTCTTGACCCTGCAGGTCACAACCTTTTGCTCCCAAGTCACTCATGCAAAGGGGGATAAAGAGGTTTGCCCCATTCTATTAAATCCTTGTAATTATTTGTTACAGTTTTAAGTCATATAGCATTATACACACAACAATTTGGTGAAACGTGCATGTCCTTTTCAAACAAAAATACAATAGACAAAATGGGCATAATTTGAAAACCTTGAAGGTAGCCCAAAATGTTTTGAGTTTAATTCCTTTTATATTTAGATGGTAAGAATTTCAAGTAGTAGATAACTTAGATATAATAGCCTGCACTAACGCTTAAATTAAAAGAAATGGGAATGATTTCACAATGAAAGGACGTTAAAAATTTAGCTAAAGCCTAAACCTACAACAAAGACAGGAACAACACATACTGACCACAACTGGGTATGAAGAAAAGAAGAGAGTAGCATCAGGGAGCAGCACAGTCATAAGTCTTTGGGCAGTCAGCTTTCATTCTCAAGTTTCACTGCATAAACAGTTTGCTATCAAATATAATATTTCTTTTATGGTGTAATTTGACTGAAATCTGCCAAATGCACTGTACAAAAATGATTACTTCACCTTATGAATCACTTTTCATCACCAGACTTTTAAATACAGCTGTGAAGCTTTTGTTCTAGAGGAAAAAACAATTTTACATTGTTGATTTATCTGTGATGAAGAAAGGGTGGAGTCTGGGGATTTGAGATATTTTCTTTTTTGTATTTACTTACTTGTTAAGAATTTCAAGTATAACCATTTATTTTATAAGTACATATTTAAAATAAAAGTATGAGCATTTGTATCTTGCAAAACAACATAATATAGCAATCAGCAATGAATGCATCTCACAATGTGATTACAAATGGAATGGTGGAATGCTGCCAAGTGAGTTTTGGGGTAAAAAGTTCCATTTCTAGTCCAGAATATCAGAGTTCTGGACTTCATTAGGGTCTGCTAGTGTATTTCTAGTGCATATAAATCCTGTCACTAATGGTGAGATCTAACCCCCTTAGAGACGTGTCCTCGTCAAGGGCCATATCTTGCAGCCCAAGCAGAAGTATCTAAACTGACAGTTGGAAAGGATAAAATAACCAACAGCTGCCTTATTCATGCCAAAGCCTACTCGAGTATTCTCATTAGCACTTTCTTCATTTTCAGATGCATGCTCCATCCACATGGGCCAGAAGAAAATGTGCACAAGAACATTTAGCATATAGGGAGCAGAAGTAAGTTTACTACGAGTAATTTGCAGAGAACAGCCTCAGTGCTTTCTGCACTGTTTCAGGAAATGTTCTCATAAGCTTTTTTTTCCTCATGTTTATGATGTGGATACAATCACAGTATTTAGAAGACCTGCTCTGGAGGGCAATCCTTCAAAACGTTGTGCATTCCTGTTCTCAATGCACATATTCCAGAGGTAAGCATCTTCCAAACACCAGGGAGTAACGCTGATCTCTAGAAGACTCATGAACTCTCTACGTACGAACCCAATAAAGCAGCACATGGCTTCAAGGTTCAGAATATTTGTGTGCTTAAATAACAGAAGATCCCCAAAGCCCTTGTCTGTATTTTGATTTGTTCATACACGTTTTAGCTCATCCTTGATGGGATTGTTCATTCTCTTTTAGCTAGAACACATCAAGACCTTCCTTCATCTTGCAGATGAGTGGCACCACTCCTTTCCCCACATGGAAGGCACGTGAAGATGCAAGAGGGCTTTGTAGTCTTAGTGTCAAAGTCAATGACTAACCCCAAACCTCTGTGTTAAACCTCCTGGTTTGGCATTACAGCCTTCCAAGTGTTGAGAAACTGCAAGGAGTAAAAGCAAGTGCACTCAAGAGCTGCTGGCGTTTTGTCTCATGAAGCCGTAGAGACAGACGATGGAGAAAAGACATCCTTTGTCTTCTCTCAGATTTATAATCCTAGACGACTCAGACTGTTTTACTGATGTTGCCCAGCCTTGTTCTGAGGCTTGTACACAAAATTTTTCCATTGTCCCATTGATATGGAATTGGCTTGGCTACTAATGATAGATTAACTTTAAAAGTGATACTGAAATTATGATTGAAATTAAATGAAGAACCAGCAATATTCACCAACTGTGTTTTGATACATCATAATTATACTACAAAGTATCTCCACATTTTTGATACTGGATATTTCCATGCAAAACATTGTTATTTATTCAATGATTAAACAACCTATTTCTGAGTTCAATAAACAATACCCCCCACCACTAATCACACCCTCTGATTTTTTTCTTCTATTTAAATAAACCAGAGCTATATTCTTTTAGAGAAGATCACATCAACATTAGAGAATGCAGCAAACAGGACTGCTCTCTTATCTCTCCCCCGGGTCAGTACAGGGAAGACTGGATGCTGCTTCTGCAAACTGCTTCTTTTACAGCCCCCTGACTCGAGGCAGGGATTAGGAGGGAAAGATGACCTCAGACATGCTGTCAGTGTTGGACTTAATTTTGATCCAAGAAAGACTTTTTTTTAACCTATCACCAGTGAAACTAAAAATAGTATTTTCTGTTTGTTTTTTAACAAAGTTGATTTTTTTAATGAAAGGGTGCAACAATACTTGAATTAATTTGGCATCCTGAGTAAGCTGTATGTTTTTATGTCCTGTACAACTTAGATTTTGAGTTTGATTTTGATTCTCAAATAGCATTTTATTGCAATTATTTAATGCAAATAGCATTTTATTGCTATTTACCTAACTTGCTAGCACATCATAACGTATCATAGTTAGCATCTCCTCACCCTTCAAGTTGTTTTTTCTATAAAGGAAATTTTCTTCTCCATTTATTTATTTAAGTTATATTGAAAAGCACGCACATAAACAGTTACATCTTTATGACTTTTAGATGCCATTTATTAAGGCATTTTGACCATCTACATTCATCTTTTCTAGGTTAACAAGGGGAGAGTAGCAAAGCTGAAAAACAGTTAAGGTGAAAGAAGTTTTGCTTTTTTCATTAACGTTTAAACCAACAAGTTGTCCCTCAAGCTTGATTTCCCAGCAGCTTGCTGAGCAAACCCTGGGTGCAAGACCCTGGTGTGCTGCCTGGTGTCTGCACATTACCAGGCTCACCCTGCAAGCCTCCTGTCTTGTCCAAGCAGCTGCATAGTTTCATGTAAAAAGCAGAACTTTCTGTGTCTTTGGGAACTTTAGGCTTTCACAAGTAAGACTAAAAACTGTCCATGGGGTTCAAAGGTTATTAGGAAGGAGCCTGGCAGGAGCATAAGTTATCTCTGTTGCAAACATCTCTCTTTGTTAGGAAATGGGGCTAAGGAAGGCTGTGAGGTTAGGATTTCACTTGACAAACATACCTGAAGTTGTGCAGTTATCTCCCCTGACAGAAATGATGTCTGTTAAAAGGTTAACATGAAAAAAGATACACTTAAGAAAAACAAACTCTCTGCATCTTATCTTTTTCACATCTTGTCATCTGTTTTTGTGGAAAGTTCCTATTAACATATGCGCACAATATGATTTTCAGAAGTTGCGTATTAAATTCAATACATTAGATTTTGAAATGGAGACCCTCTTTTTTTTTTTTTTTCCCTTTTTCTTCCTCAAGACTACATCACCCTGTAGGAACATGGCAGCTTAATTTTAAATCCACAATGAAACTGAAAATCACACTGCCTATTTATCACTTGAAAATGCATCAAATGGACAATTTTATTTATTTTTTTTTTTAATAAAAACAGATTCAGCACAACTACAATGACTTTTGTAACAGTGCGTCTCCCCTTTTGTGAAACATTGAATGAAATACTGCAGAATGTCTGTAGTGAGTGATAGCAAACTGCAGCAGTCTGGTTTCCACCATTTCCTACATCAGGGCCCTGCTGCATGTGTAGGATGACTTGAGCTGTAACTGCTTTATGACAACAAAACAAAACACTCTGTAATACATCCCTGCAAAACACTAACCGTAGATCTTACATAAAATATTTACATTGTAAATTACTTTATACTCCTCATCCTTCTCAATTCCCACTGGTATTTTAAAAATTATAGCATTACACTGGCTTGTGCTTGAGTATTTTATGCATACATTCATGTCTATATTTCTAGACAGAATGATTCACTTTACTGGCAAAAAAAAATCTACTTATTTCTACCAGATGGGTCCCAATGAAATTTTAGAAACTATTACAGGAAGGAAAATTTGCTGTTTGGTGCTGTTCCTTGTTTGTATTGTTGAGAAATGCTTTTGCTCCAGGTCAGATTAGCTGAGAAAGCACGTTATTACCACACCATCAACTATATAGTCGTAATATGAAAGCAAACACTTTAAAGAACGTTTTCCCCTTGCAGAATAAAACAGAAATGTAGGTGAAACAGTAAAGTATTTAGGTTTGGAACATTCTCATTTTCCTCCTCTTCAAATGAGGTTTAAGTATGAGAGAAACCTACCCTGTTTTTCTATAGTTGCTTTGTGAAAAGCTGCTTTTTAAATGGAGAACACATCGTGTTCGATTCACTCATCCCATCGGACATGCCAGAAAGGTATGGGGTTTTACAGAACTTTGCCAGATTCCTACACGGATCAGAGCCAGCCTTGTTATACAAATACATGCATTTGTTTGTCATTTCCTCTATTACAGAGGTAGCTGTCCTCACTGGCAAAATTTGTTAGGTGGCGTGCCCACACTGTGGCAACACAGAGACATAGAATCCTAGGATCATTAGGGTTGGAAAAGATCTCCACGATCATCTGGTCCAAACATCACCCTAACACCAACATCACCCGCTAAACCATGTCCCTGAGCAACATGTTCAACCTTTCCTTGAACACCCCCAGGGACGGTGACTCCACCACCTCCCTGAGCAATACGTTCCAACGCCTGACTGCTCTTTCTGAGCAGAAATGTCTCCTCATTTCCAACCTGACCCTCCCCTGCCACAACTTGAGGCCATTCCCGCTGGTCCTATAACTGGTTACCTGTGATAAGAGGCCGACCCCCAGCTCCCCACACCTTCCTTTCAGGCAGCTGTAGAGAGCAATAACTCTGCCCTGAGCACCATGGTCGGAACAAGACCATATTGCAGGATCATGCCCCTTGTTCCTCTTGAGTGCTGTACTCCAAGTGTAATCACGGCATGAGTATAAATCTGATTCTGCACAAGGATCGCTACATTTCTGAGACACAAACCTTTTGCAGTGACATTATTCCAGAAACTCATCAGGATCACATGCTGAGAAGCCTTTTGCTAAGGAAGATGGAAAAAGAAAGGGAGATGAAAAGGCGGATTGTCATTTCCAAGCACAAGGTATTCAGTTGGACCCAGGCAAACACTCTGAGGCTGTGTTGAATCTATTTAGATTTAAGAGAGGTAAAGCATAACTTCAGATTTGGGTGGTCTGCGCAGTGTCCAGGAATATAAGAATTGGCTCACCTTCAAAATAATTTTTTTTTTTTCTGATTTCTTTTCTTCAACGAATAAATTATATCCACTTTTGCACTAAAATCACAGGATAGTATCTGACAATATTGTTTCTCCACATATTTTCCTAGGTGTAGCACCTGTAACAACGTGTCTCTTCAATGCAAAAGTGAAAACAATGAAAACTTTATGAAAACTATGACTGCAGCTGGGAGATGGATAAAAAAGTTGGAAGGTGCTGGTTTTTACAACTGTACAAATGCATTGAAAATTTGATTTTAATCATGTCCTAAAGATGAAAAAAGTCAGTACTCTACCTGTAAAATTAGCTGGGTGAGAGGCACAGATCTCATTTTTTAGCCAGAACTCTGCTGAAGGCAGGAGAAATCTGACAGAAAACAACTATAGAACTTACAACTGCCATAAACCGATGAAGAAATCAAAGTATCGAGCTACTATCTGTTGTAAAACATTTTCTGTGACAAAATCTAATTTTCAATAAAATGAACATCTGCACGGTGCTTCCAGGATCTTCACAGTGTCTCTGTCTCATGAATTCTTAACTGTAACATAAAATGAAGAGACAACTGGATCTAACCTGGGGAGGTCACACAACACCTCTGATTATGTATCTCATAAATGAATTAATTTCAATTTTTGTTTTATGTTACCTAGTTCCCAGTTACATCTGATTTCTACACAGGGACCAACTGCTGAGCACTATTAAGTATTGACAGAGTATTTTATTTTCCCGTTTTACTGAGTGATCTGAATAAAATATCTGAATACTAAATGTGCTAAATGTAGTATTTAATATACTCGGACAAATTCCATAGTACATGTATGTCACCTTTAACCTTGTAGTAAACATCCATATTAATTGACTGAAACACTGTGCTGCATTGGCCAAATATTACAGAAGCACTGTCATAGGCACCTGGTATGAAAAGATATATATAAATGGCAGAGGGCTGGGGAAGAATTAATCTAAAATGCAATTTCTTTTGCAAGTCTGACATCAACATATGTATTACTTGCATTGACCTTTTCACCACCAGTTGTTCATTAATGGGTTAGTTCACTAGGAAGTTTTCAAACAGCTTTGAAACTCAATCAAGTTCAATTCAAATTAACCAGAATGTCACTTGCTAATGTGACAGATCTCTAACAACATCCATCCAGCTACGGGGCCATTAGATAGCCAGCAAAATCTGTCACTGCCAGAGCCCAGAGCAGCAAGCACAACGTGTGCTGTCATAAGCGGGACTCCAGTTGAATCTACCAGATGACTCCTTCCCCAGGTGGACACCATGACCTTAACTCAATCATCATCATTCACTAGAGCACTTGTGCCTTCAATATTGAAGAATTTCTCAGCTCCACAACAGCCAGAGTAGCCCACCAGGTCCACAGCAGGACTACTTCCACTTGGTTTTCTCTCCATTTCCTCAACCTACAACAGTCAGGTTTTTAAGTATATTATTAATGTTTGTTCCTAATTGCTTCCAAGAGGGAAAAGGAAATCCTTCCCTCCCCTCCTCTGATAAAGGAGTCCCAAATCTCACATCCCTGGACCTCAGCAACCTGCTCCCCATCACTTTTAATTAGGTGTTAGGTCAAATTGAAGATCCCTTACAAAGGTTTTCAAGAGGAAAATCAACCACACAACTCATCCTAAACCTTTGACCAACCATACATAGTCTTATTTAAATATGATGAGGCCTCCCTGCAATCGTGACAGGCAGACTTGGCTATACACTTGGATTTGCCCTGTACCTCCACAGGACACACTGCACCCCAAAAGCACAGAACTCAGCACATTTGAGGTCACTATTTAAACATTACTTAAGCATCTTCCTCCAAGGAGAGGGGCAATGCTTGTTAATTAGTAGAACTCAAATACACATGGACAAAAAAATGATTTTTTTTTTAGAATTACTGTTTATAGATGATGTGTCTCCAACTGGATGCAACGCACACAGCTTTCAACTTACACCAGCCTTCTAGTCTTCCATTCAGGTCTTTGCAGGACTGGGAACAAGGACTATGGAGGCCAGGCCACCACTTGATGAGGGTGGGATGGACAGAGATCTGAGGTGCAGACCTGGCTACACAATCCAATTTTGCAAGCATGGGGCCAATTCCTACAAGCAGCAGCATCTTTGTGCCAAGCACAGCCCAGAACACCATTGCTCCATGAAGGATTTTTCTGAAAGGATCTTCCAGTGCCGACACTTTTTAAGCCAACGAAGGAACGAGACCTCCCGTGGGGAGGAAGATGGAGGTGGGGGGAGCTTCGTCACCCATGACTTGTACTCAGCTGCCAGGTCTCCAGCTGGGTTAAGCATTGCGTGACAGACTTGAAATCCCGATCAAGTCCTTGATTTATGTTTTGGCACGCTTCACCAGCATTTCTCAGCAGGACTGGATGAATCATTGATCTGTTCCAGTACAATAATTTCTATGCATGTTCATAACCTCGGAAGAATCTATACAAAATGTGAACACGCATTTAGTTAGGAAAGCGCTCAGGCAGATAATTTTCAGTCCCTAAATGCTGAATTTTATTTAAACTGTGCAGTTACATTGGTACTGTATATTTGTGTTTGTGTGTTTAAAATGAAGTTAATCTGGGGAAAAATAATTAGAAAACCTTGATGTAAAGTGCTGAATACAATAGATGTAGGCAGAGAGATGGCCAGCTCTTGGACATTTTTTCTGAACCACTCTCAATCAGGTCAGACACAAAAACAAAGAGAACTCAGGTACAGATGGAAATCAGATAGCATCTCCTAAATGAGTCTGACAGATAGGTTGCTGAAGCTGTCCTTGCAAAGCCCTCAGAGCAACAGGAGCTCAGCTCCCACTGGCACTTCAGGGGTTCCTGACCTCAGGCTGGCATCATCGCGCACTTGGAGCTGCCACCGATCACACCACGAGAAGGAAAAGCTGCAGCCCTGCCTTCGCTCTCCCAGCGCTGCCCCAACCCAGAGGTCAAAGTAAACTGAGTTTGTTCTGCTGAAAGATAAGGTTCTGGAAACAAGCTGCTAGCTCTGGAGGCAGCTACAGAGGACTGAAATTGTGAAGTGTGTTGGCGGAATCACTCCATTACCTACCAGGTGCTCCTCTGGGTTAGCAGGCTTGGATTTCAAGTTATTCCCACAAGAAGGAGCCACTCCTTTTGGACAAACCCAATTATAAGACTTTGTTTTTTTTTCTCAAATGAAATTACAGAATTGATCCCTATAGCTGAATTTCATGTTTACTGTACCACCTTAGCCTCGTTAGAGCAATTTTGGCCACTAGTGGAAAAGAGCAGATGATTATCTGGTTATAGAAAACATTTCACAAATGCACCTTTTTTCTGTGTGTATCTATATATAGCACATTACTTAAATACTCACTATATAATTCTGTAAATGAAACAATGAATATTTTGTGTTACCGAATCTTCCTCAAGCAAGGGCACACTGCCATGTTCACTATCAACCACCAGCTCTTACCTGATAGCAAGAGATAAGTAATTTCTGTGTTTGTTAGCCATAAGTATCAGAAAACATTTAATATGTTGGATTAAAAACTTAATTCCCAAGTTTTGCTTTTAATACAGCCAGTGAAATAATTCAGGTAGTATTCCACTTAAAGTAGTTCTTAGAAAAAATACATCTAAAAATAATGATTATGTTACACCAAGAAATGACAGCAAAGACCACTTTAACTGAAAAGAAAATAAAAGCAGTACTCGTTTTTCCTCCCTCGCTCTCTTTTTAAACAATTACCATCACCAATATCAAAAATAAGATGGTCTTAGGAATTCAAGAAGCTTGTAGAACTACAACACCTGGTATTAAAAACAAAGAAATTTAAAATTAAATCTTTAAAAAAAAAAAAAGATGAATCTTAAGTGGCAATGTCCTCTTAAAGTACAAATGCTGCCATCTATTAATTTTTCTTTTCTTTATGCTGAAATCCTGCTGTGTGAAATAAAACATATGGCAATCGCTATTTAGAAAGGCCATTTGAGAGCACATTTTAAAATAACAGTACTTGACAGCTCTTAGAGAACAAGAGATTAACGGAAAACCTTTGTCAATGTAAAAATGCAGATAAGCTCCATCCATCTCCTACCTGCTGTGATAAGACGCAAAGCAAGATATCTGCACTGGATTAGATCTGGCATGAGACAAGAACACCCTAAGCCCTGGAGAAGTATGCCATGCAGAACAGAGAAGGCGTTCCCTTCCTGAGACAAATGCCACGTGTGCCAGATAATCTCTTCCAGTTAAGTGGAAAAGATAAGTATTATCAGGGAGACAGCTCCTGCTCATTGCAGACCGTTCTCTCTGCACAGTGGTCATACAGAATAGGTATGTCTGAACACCATGCTGATGTTTAGCATCAGTTTGATGTATGACAAGAAGAACTTGTACAAGGGAAAAAGTGTCTTTCACTATATACGGCTCAAATCACTTTAGTGCTTAAGTAGAACATCTTTAAGTAAAACATGCTTTAAGTAAAACATCTTCTGAAATGCTAAAGAAGTGTTGTTTTTCTCCCAAAGTTCCTGCTTTTGCGAGTGAAATTAAATGACAGAAAACACACAAGTGTAGGAGACCATCGCATCTGTGAATAAGAAACCTCCAGCACGTATCTAATGGGAAAATCAGTACAACTTGGTCAGACGAGAGGTTAAAACTTCTGGGAATAACAGGTTTGCTTTTTGATACAGCACAATACACAGAAGCTGAGTTTGGGATGATGTACTGAGTCTGGATGTTGCTGGAGAACCTTGTAGGGTTGGGGAAAACAAGAAGAACCTAAGATAACAACCTGGCAAGATAATATTGATGCATGGACACAAATGAATATTGCACTGCGCACAGAAGGGTTGACCGAAGCCTGACAAATATGCCCCCCTTCCCTTACTATTTGTTGATGTACCTTGGGAGCCAATTTCAGACTGAAACCAACAAATTTAGTAAAACACATTAAACGATTTTGGTAACAGCCTAGAGAAGTCAATGGATTTAGAGTAGGATGTTGGCCTTCAGTCTTTCCAACAGTATTCCTCATTAGACGTGGGTTTTCTGCTGATGGAACTCCAAGTGATGCTGCCTTGACACCAACTGACAGCACATACACTAAAGGCAAGACTTTCACCCTCCTATCACAATGGTACTTCAGGCACAAATAATGCTCCAGACGTTTTGAAAGATTTGAATGTTTAGCTTTCAACATCAGGCTTACTCTTTGCACCTGTGGAAAGAGGCACGTCAGCAAGAAACTAGCACTAAGAATAAACTTGAAACAGAATTCCAGAAACCAGCATGTCCATTTATTTCCTCATTCCAGTTTCAAACATTTGATTTATTTATTTTTTCCTCAAGTACTAGAAGCAGCTATCTATTTATTGAGCTCTTAACCAACAGGCAGAGAAAAACTCTAAGACAGGAAATGAAAATCTGGCAAAACCTCAAGCTACTTGGTATCTCCACTGTGTAAGTGATGGGGGCTCGAGACTGACAACATTTCAAACAGCCTTTTACAGCCGCTGTTAGAGATGCGTCAGGGTTGCTACCTTTCTTTTCTTTATACAGGAGACCTTGGGCTCCTTTAATAAATACATACAGACATGTAACAGAGACCCAGGCGATATATGACCACTAACACACGTGTTTATCACATTAAATCACAAAGGTGTTCTAGGTACTACTCAACATGCCTCCTCCCTCATGTAGCTAATCTTTGACGCTTTAGAGACACATTATTTATTTTGCCAACAGCCCTTCCTCATAAATTCAACAGCTAAATACCATTTACAATTCTCCAGGACCTAGGTGACATATCCTTGTTAGAGAAGCATGGCATGCATCAGAAGACGATTATCAGTCTAGGCCTTTCCTAGAGTAAACAAAACATTTCCAATAATTTCAAGTTCCACAAAGAATATGGCCTATAAATACTACATCATTTTCCTTCTGCTCTGGTCTCTACACAATTTGTCCACATATAGCCTGTTTGTTTTTTTTTTTAATTCCAGCTGCTGCTGAGAATGGTACAGCCT
Source organism: Anas acuta (assembly GCF_963932015.1). NCBI lineage: Eukaryota > Metazoa > Chordata > Aves > Anseriformes > Anatidae > Anas > Anas acuta. The sequence continues at coordinate 8,395,321 of NC_088979.1, read as the reverse complement.
TGCATGCTGTACTCTTATTTATATATCCAATCACCACTGCTTTTTTCCACATCATGGTATTTTTACTCATGTTCAGGTTGTAATACAACTCTTAGGCCCTGTTAAGAATAGCAGCCTGTGAAGAGGCTCCAAATTTTCTACTGGTACACCAAATTCTTTCTTCCTAAGCACAGAACATTTCATTTGTCGTTACTGAATTGCGTCCTAAACTTTGCAAATATCTCTCCAATTTGTCAAATTCTTTTTTATTACATCTGAGGATAAAACCAGACATCTCGGAAGATACAAGTGGTCAGGTCTAACTGTTTGGTAACTTTATGAATGACCAGGATAATGACTTGGAGTTGGCATTTAATCCATGAATGAAACCAAGTATCCCCAGGTGACGCTTCCACTCTGACACTAAACACAGTATTCTGTTTTTTCAGCCAGCTTCAAAACCACCTTGTGGGTTTTTTCTACACCATACTTTAAGGGCTTGCTTATGAGTGTCTGTCTAAAGACTTACTGAAGCTAAGATTTACGATAGCCTCTATCGCTTCTGATTCAGCAAAGCCTGTTATCCTCACAGAAGGAAGGCAGATTGGCTTGACACAATTTATTCTTGACAAATACCTATGCATGTGGTTATTTGAGTCCTTGTTTCTTTTAAGTGTCTTCACAGAGTGTATTTGAGTAACCATTTCTTGCATGATCCTGGGCCAGACACTTCTTTAATATTTCACTTAAAAATTTAAATGTGTTTTCACATAAATTTATACAGAAAAAAATACCACAGTACCCTGACATAGCAGAGAATTACTATTTACATTTCCTAATGCATTCTTCTTATTAAAAACCACAAATTTTAACCTAAAAATGCATTATTTCTTACTCTTTATAGCAAAACACTGGCTATATGATTGTTTAAATGTAATATTTTTTGAGGTTTTTCTCATGTACTATTTTTACAATGCTCTCAGTTGTACCACAAATGAAATTCAAGTTTCTGAAAAATCCATTGAAAATTTGCCATTGAATTTTTGAACCATGGTTTCACCTGATGCTTAGACCCACAGCTTGGTATTAATTTAATTATATAATTTCATTAAGGGCGTAGGCAGGTTCTGAGTTTGCTATTACATTAATCAGGTCTGGTTAGCTTGGTGCAAGAACTCTTTTGGCTAAAAATATACTACTAGAAAGCTTTTCTCAGTATGTTTTCTAGTCCATATATCAAGCATGTGAAAAAGAATAAAGAATGTCTCATTCTTCAGAATCCTTGAAATGGCCCATAAAGTCTCAGTTTCCCAGCAGAAGCTGGGTTTATGCAGCAGTTTCTTTTTCTGTGAAATGGAGACTTTATGAACTGAAGCATGTCTGTGAAAATCATCTATGACATAATTTACACTCTTATAACAAAATAACGTATAAGCAGAAGGTAGAACGAAGAAGAATGATGTAATTCAATGTTTATAAAGTATCAGACATTTGACAGGCTTAAAATTATGTCCAGGATACATTGTTTGATACCATTATCCGTTACTGTGTTTCCCCTGACATTTTATCTTAGGGCCAAAAGCCAAAAGAAAGACCACAAACATGCAACCACAAAGTAGCTCTTATTTTCCTATTCTAGTCAGCAATTAGCTCACAGGAACAGAATTCCAAGTATTTCCAATAGCTATAGTTAAAAATATGCATGTTTCTAAAATGAAATGTAAATGTCATATGTTAAAACCATATTTAAGACTGTATTCTAGGAAAAAATAGAATACAAATACATTGAAGTCACACTGATTACACATAAAATATCTGATTGTGTACAACCTTACATAAACAGAAAGGCTTTTTATTTTACAAATACATAGCCAAACATGTAGATTTTAATGTTATGTAATTGCCTTCTGCTTTTCATGAAATGGAGATTTTCTGCCCTGACTGCTATCAAATCAGAAACATGTGATGCGTAAGAGTTACCAGTTTGAGACTTGCACTTCATGACCATGCTGGCGTCTGCAAGAACTGCAGCTTTTATTTTTTGAACAAGAGCTGCAGAGAGGAAGTTAAAGAACCTCAGCTCAGTCTGTCTGCAAAGCATTGCAGCAGTCAGATAAACACAGGCAACATCCAAATGACAAGCTGGGATTTCTGAAATCCAATCCATCCACTACAGGTTATGATTTATTTCTCAGTGTGATTATGTTTTCCTAGATGCATTTTGTAAATAAATTCTTGGCAGTTGCATAACTGCTGCTCAAATGAATCTTTTCCTTCTTTAATTTCAGAAGAGTTTTGTTTTTCGAAATTAAATGAACAACTACATGAATATATCCCTCAGCTCAGCACAACGAGATAACTATTTTTAATAGAGCAGCGACAGAAACAGGAAGAACAGGCAGGAAACAGTTGGGAAAAAGAAATTAAGCCAAAGGGCTGGGAAAGCAAAGGAAACAAGAGAAATCAGAGTAGAAAAGCATTAAATCAACTTCACTTTCACCATATCACAGACGTACATCTCTAGAATCCTAACTGGCATGCACAATTCCCCAGAAAAACACTGCATAAGGTAACTACAAAAAGTGAAAAGAAAACCACTCTTGTTGCAGTCTGTTTGTTGTTCAGCTCTCTCCTCTCCCTTCTCCCTTTCTCTTTTCAGCTTGATTTGAAAAAAAAGAAGAGAATATTAGGAAATTGAACTTCATGTTCTCACTCTCTCAGAAAAGCCAAAATATAACAAAAGTATTAGATTCTGCTGAAAAAGGAAATTAAGAATAAATCTACTGAGTTACTGTTTATTTGGCTTAAAACTCTACCTTGTTACACAGCTGCTTATACACTACTTCCCACGTTAATTCTCTGACAGCAGTTTCTGTCCTGTGCCCCACTTTTTAACGTTAAATTAGGTACTGTAGCAGAAATGCAGCAACGACAGCCTTGTGATTTAAGAACTGGACTCCATGGCTCAACAGCATCGCTACCACGAATTTTGTGTCTGACCTTCTGCATATTCCTTAAATCTTCTGCCTTAGTCCTCCGTCTGTGAAATGTAAAGTGCCTTAAATATATGTGAAAGGGTAAGTTAATTAGCTGCCAAATGTCTATTATGTAGAAAACATGCATGCAAAAAATCTTACAGAAGAATAGTTTTAAATAAGGAGGGTGGAAAACTAACTTTCCATAAGGTTTGGCAATGAGGCATAGGTAAAATATATCTACCAGTTTTGAAATCATGTAAAAATAAAATTCCACTCATGTGAATGGATTAAAGCGGGTGGAAGCTGAGTCTGTACCGCGCCTCCCCTCGGAGACCTGGACACTTCCACAGCAGGATCAAAGAGAGGAATCAGATCTGTGAAGCTCAATTGCTTTCTCGCCGTCTGCCCTGCAGTATCAACCTTGCTCTGCATGCTGCCAAGGAATTTGGGGCCACATGGGGAACACAACACGTTGCCAGCCATCAGGTTGCTGCCAAAGGCATGGCAGGGCAGCTGGGGCACCAAGGTCCCCAGCAGCTATGAGCAGCTGATTCTCCAAGCCTGAGAACCATTCCCCCTCTTTTATTTTGGATTTAAGGATGACAGGAACATGCTAAACAGCCCAAGTCTAGACACATCAATACAGCGGCAGGACAAAAGCCCTTTGTGATTGACAGACAAAACCTAAAACAGGGGAGGGGACACACTTTTCCTTCCTTTGGGGATGGCTCTGGACAGAGACGCCTGAAATTCTAGACCTCAAAAGCTTCTCCCTTTACCACCAGATCACCTTGCAAGCAAACACCTTCCCGGTTCGTTGAGTCGCTGCTCTGTCTCTGAAAAAGTATCTGCACTGAAAAGTGATAATGGTGGAAAAATACTCCCTATTGTACGGCTCTAATTCTTGCACTGCTTGTCTGCAGGCAGCGCGCTTCCTCTCCTGAGGAGCCTGGGCAACCAGATCCAACCACACGGACAGCAATCTGTTAAAACGAGGACAAGATTTACTGCTGGTAAGAACAGGTTTCAGCAAATTCCAGGAGTCTATCTACCATATGTCTAAGAGTGGCCAAACATTGAAAATTAAACATAACCACTCACATTCCATTCAAAAGTTAGCATTTTATATGAAAGAGTAAGTATTGATTTAGCAAATTCAACAAACTATTGGTAATACCAGGTGTTTCATTTTAACTCCTAAAGAAACTATTTCTCTAAAAAAAAGTTTAGGTACATTTTTAATAGTAGATGCACAGTACTAAACTCACTATTTCAGTTGTTTCACATCATGCAAATTGGCATGTGTTCTGTGCAAAGTGGCAGTGGAAAACACAGTACTTCTATCAGAACATCTCTCTTCCCATCTTTTGCAGTACTTAATCCATGGTAAACAATAAAGCACCTGAATTTAGTGCAAAATTGGTTTTGCCTCTGTTTAAAGCATGAAACTCCAAAGAAAGGGAATTCACTCACTTTAAGTGCATCTTCCCAGTTATCAAAATGGGCATTACCAAGGAACAGATGAGATGGATCAGCGTTATCTCAGTAGGAAAAGCCACAACCACAAAATAAGCTCAGAGAGATGGGTATTAGACAGAATAGTATTTTCCACACTCACGACAACTGAGGAAGCCTATTGTGCTTCAAAAATAATATTTAATTAATTAATTGGTTGATTAAAAAAAAAAATCAAAAACCAGACTGAGACTTCAGCTCCCAGAGTTCTTTGTCTAGATCTCATCTAATTTCGCTTATGCATTCAGGCTACAAGAGCTGGTCTGAAGATGAGAGTTTAACACAGCAATAAAATACCTGCCTACCTTATTCACTCCTTTTTAATTTGAAAGACAAAGTGAAAAACAGTATGAACTGGAACTGTAAAACCTCTTTTAACAAACAACAGAGTTTCAAAAGATTCAAGGCAGTATCCATCTTTTTTAGAGAAGAGGCAAGGTAAATAAATACAAGGTCAACAACACGAAGTGCTGTGAGAGCATATGTTGTTTCTGATCAAGGGGGGAAAAAAAGTATAAAATGACCTGGAAACTTGCAAATTGGACCTTGGATGGTCCCATATGGTTTTAAATCAGTACGCTCGCTGAAGGGCTTTATTAAAACAGAAGGCACGGAGCTGCATGGCAATGCAAGTGCCCATGCCCTGAGCTGCAGCTAGTCAATGGCTGGGAAGCCCTGTTCTGTTGGGTCTCTCGCTCCTTCACCATGGACACTGTCCTGTCTCCTCTCCTCATGCTTCTTTTTTCTTCTCTGGCAAAGCAGCATCTCTGTAATGAGAGCACACAAATGGGAAACAGCCAATTTTGGCACTCAGTGCTAGCATGGGGTCAGTGGCATGGCTCGGCACCAGGTAAGCATCACTCCCAGTTGTGCCCTTTTTCCTCCACATACAAGAGGCCACTCTCCTCCTAGCAATTACTGATGAAAAGGAGAGTTTGAGACCTGGGCTATTTACTGCATGCAACTACATCAGGTTACAGATATTGGTATTTATCCCTTTGAATACAATATAGACAGACTCTTATATACAGTGCATTCTTAGGTTTGTTTTTGTTCTCTACAATACACACAGACGTGCAGTCTGCAACGTCTTACCAGAGATGGACTTCTTAAAACAATATTGTACGCACCATGATTTGGCTTGGAATGACAGCCATACAGTGACTGACAATAAAATCATGAGTACCAAGAAATAAAAACAGCACAGCATTTCCTCTGAAGAAACTGTGAATACAGCAGGCATCAAGCAATTAACTATCGTGAACAAAATGTCAGAAGTTTTCTCTTAGGATGCTTCAGGGACGTCTGATAACTCATGGTATCTTAAGACTCAAGTATCTACGTTAGAGTAACATTTTAAAAAGATAAATATATATACTAAGAAGGTAAATGTATATTAAATGTTATATTTTAACCCTCAACCTTATATTGCTATGACATATTTTCTCACCAAAATTTATATGGCACTAAAAAACTTTTAAAGGAATGCTTTAAATGCTATTACAAATTTTGAGAAAAATGGAACAGACATCACGTGGATATTACCAAAAATGCACGTGAAATTCAGTAGCAAGTCAACATTGTCATGTATTTTTCTCATTTCACATAAGAAGTTATTAAAGCATTATCTCTTGAAAGACAAAAATTAAGATCAGCAAATTTAAACAGCCTTCCCAAATCATGACATGCGTGTCATGCTTCTTTAGAATCCAGAAGGAGGTTTTCAAACACTTCACATAATTTTTAAATTGCAGGAAAATATTTTGAACTATTATGTGTTTTTTTTGCTGTCATTTTCATCGAAAGACTTTAAAAGAATCAATACTTTTATGTACATATAAAACCCTTTTGTTTTTTTTTTTTGTCTTATTAACAGAGCGTAAGGAAATTTTCTTCACATTAAAACTAAAAATGGATTTGTGAAATAGAAGGATAATCATCATCCCAGCCACATATGCAGAATAAGTTAGAAAACCACCTTCCAAGATCTCTCAGCCTTTAGTGAATTGTACACACATGCCCCCTCTCAGAACTATTTTAATATAGTTTCCAGGTAAATTTAAGAAAAAAACATCAGTCTAGACTTATTCCACTTAGATTTACGCAAGTAAGTTGGGTACAGAATCACGTCTATTACTAATTAGAGAGAGGCAGCTCAGCAAAACAAATTAAGCTGACACAAGGTGGGAATTGCCCCCTTGATTTGCCCATCTCTTTCTTAGCATATCCTAACTTAAACACCTCAGGTGCCTAAAATTGAAGATTGAAGATAAGTCTTGAAACTCTGCTTACAGCAGGCACCAGACATGGTAGAGATCTAACTGTTGTAAGGTTTTCTTTACTGCTAGAAAAAAAGAAGAAGAAAACCTCAATTCTGTGGAAAACTGATTCAGTGGAAATCTGGCAAAAGAGAGAATGTACTCCATGCAAATAAAATTAAAATGCTTTCTCACAATTTATTCTATCGCTATCCAAGCAGAAGACAGACAGTCTCACCTTTCTACAGATATCTGCATTTGAAGTAAGCGCATGCAACTCTACACCAGTGCTCTGCCAGAGAAGTCTCGGGGTTAACCTACAAGGTTATCTCCTCATCCACAAAGCCCTGCTGGGCTACCATGCTTTACTTTTGCTGACACTAAATAACAGATATTTATAGCATTTCTTAAAAGACTGAATGTTTTCAACTACTCGCCAGGTCACCCAAAATACCACAGAAATCAAGTCCCATGAAAGTTACCAAAACAACTCTTTGAACCACGAACTTTGAGATGTTCATTTAAGGACATTAAAAACATTTAAACAAACATGAGGAAAAACTCTCTTCTATTTTTTTCTTCTAATTTACTACCTAAAAATTTAATAGCAGAGGAGTTTTTATGTACTCCTGTAATTCTACAGCAAATATAAAAGACAAGCTTTGTAAGAAAGGGGAATAGTATTGGATACTAAATCCATATAACTCCAACTACAACTATTGAGTTTATTTATTCCACAGTAAAAAACAGCAGGATTAAAAGGCAAAAATGTTTTTCAAGTAGTTGCTTCTGTACAAAAGGGAGCTTAGGTAATTAAATGAGAGAGTCTGACATGGCACCAGTACCACACATTTTTAAAAAGTAAATAAAGTCACTTTGAAACATCATGTCAAAAATACTGAATAAATTACAGGATATGTGTTTCACTGGGAAAGAAGAGTAAATAGCTGTAATTTGGGAGGCTAGGATTTCATTAATGAGATAGAATAAAGGCCTCTGCAAACAAAAGGACCTTTCTTAAGGTTTTCAGTGAATTTATACAAGTTTCAATATTCCGTCTTAATGACAGTATATGGCATTTCTTAGATGTACTTTCCATTGTATTTTTCATTATCTGCTTTCCATCAATAAATTACATAAATTACATTAAGAGATCAAGAGCTTTCTGCTGTGAGCTTTGCAAACCCCGAGTTATGAAAAACACCGTGCTTTTCTTTTTCTGAGCTTTGTGCAAGCTCAGCAATTATTTCTGATGGTCTGAAATTCATGCTTCGGAAAAATAACACTCCAAAATTTATCCCTGGAAGGCAGACTTCATACTCAACTTATGATCAATCAATCATCAGAAACATCTTATTTCCCATAATAGCTAGCCAAAGCTTGTACAGGGAGCTTTCCTTTCGAGTTTTCATAGCAGATGAATTAACATGTGTCTATTATAAACTGGTAGCATATAGTCGAGGGATTAACTACTATAGCAACCAGTGCTGTAGTCTGACAACAGACATTCACCCGAACTGCTGGATTTTCTATATTTTTATGGATTGCATTTATATGTTGATGTTCACTTACTGCATAGTTTGCAAGTTCTGTGTTAACGTGGATTTCTGCAAATATGTACAAGAGCACGGACACTGCATCCCCCTTCCCACAAAAACATACCTTAAGATTCAGAACAAAATTGCTACTGAAATAGCATTATTGCATAGTGTTTATTTTACACATTATAGCACTCCTCCTGTCTCTTCACTGCTTAATTATTTGTTCAAATAATTAAACAATATTAATAACAATAATAAATTATAATAATTATAATAAAATTATAATTATTTGTTCAATTATTCTATAACACTAATCTAGACAGCCATTAGCTTGAATTAGTCAAACTGAAATAACATGACATGCATTCATGGTTTAATCAAAATCTTTCCCCTATTACCTTGCATTTTTTAAATAGAGACATTTAAAATAAAAGTGTGCTTCTGTTCCGATGCTTTAGAAAAGTTCCACTAAAAAATAAAATCCAACGTGACAGCATCTAACATCAGAAACATTTTTCAGGGAGTGATAAATATTAAGTCCCAATAGAGCTCAATGTCATCTGAAAATTAATTCCAAAAGACATGGGAATGCTGTTCTCCCTACACACAATTCTGTAAGTTTTTAAGAAAAAATGTGGTAGGGGGGAAAGAATCAGACTTCAACTGGGTTAATATAAATTCTTCATAAATGCATGTTTGAGAGACTGCACCATACGAATTACCATATACTACAATTACCCAAGAATGAGTGATGCATAATTTCAGCACTTTCAGTGGAGCTGAGCAGAATCATTTTGAGACAAAATGGAAAAAAATTGAGGTATAAGTTAGCAGAAAACTATTGTAAAATAGGATTGAAAGGATGAAAAAAATAAGAGACTAAAATATGCCTTTTCTGTCTATAGCATTTGCTTGTAAACCTATCATCTGCATTTCAGCTGCTATTTTCCTAGTTCTTTTTCTTCTATTTTTTGTCCTGCCTGCTGACATCATCTTTTTGTTTTTTCTTCTTCTTCTTCAGCCACTCCCTCCCTTCCTTCTTTCTTCCTATATTGTTCTTCTGAATTTACCTTTCATTCTTGCTTCTTTTTCACTTTACTCATGCCTAGAGTAATTTTTCCTGGTTTTAGTTGTACTATTTCTGTCCTGCGACCTGAGTCTGAGATTTAGGACCTTAATTTTCTTGGTGTTCTTCCTCCTAAAGAAGGAAACACTCAAATAAATTGAGAAGAACCTGCCTATACTTCCCTGGAGCACAATTCATACATCTGTTATAGCAATATTTCCAAGGGAGAGGTACAACCACGCTACAATTATGCACCATCTTTTGCTCCCTTTTAGTGGTTAACTATCAGGTGGAGCACTTCCTTCCAGAATCAACAGAAAGCAAGTGCAACGTAATAGTCCAACCCAAATGATATCCCGACAATTGTGATGTATAACATACATCTTAATTTCTGCATGCAGATGACAGCTTTGAACCTTCCAACTCAAGTAACCTTTCATGTTATAGGTTGAGTAGAGACCACCTTAGGCCACGATGAGATCCCGACACTTTATAATGACAAAAATTCATGCTAATGCTGAAAAGAGCACATCTGCTTTTTCCACGCACATCCCAACCACCCCCAACAACTGGCTCGCAGTGCATCACGGAAGGAGCTGTGGGAGGGAAACCATCCAGCTGAAAACTGCACAGGGCAAAAAAACCTGGCTCATTGCAGTCAACCAGTAAACCACAGAGCTGCAAGAATGCTAGTGGCAGTACAGGCAAGGCAACAGGGACAACTGACTGTGAGTCATCACTTTTACGTTCAGAGTAAAAGTGATCCTAATGATCTTAGATGAGGCAATTCTTATGAACTCAGAAAATAGAGACTATTTTGCTTTTGTTTTCATTATTGTCATCTGAGTGCCAAGTATCAGTCATATTTTGACAGCACAGAGATATATTAATATTTAGTCTCTTTTTAGAAAGTTTTAAGCTTCACGTTACACCATTTAGAAAGTGTATTAGGATTTTATTTTTAATGATGGAGGGGATGGTATATTACCCTGGTGGTCAAGATTGCCACTGCTCTTTGCACCTCTTTGGACTTTTTGGTGAGGTGAGGAGGACAAAAAGCCACCCTGGGAACAGAGTTGTTTGGAGACATAGCAAAGAAGGACTTTGCTTGTTTTTCAGGTCAATAAATGCTTGTTTGCAGTAAAGAGTTTACAGTCAATGGCAAAATATTCTACAAGGTAAGCAGATCTGATCTTGAATAAAGTTTTTCTGAGACTTTTCTGAAAGCACTATAATTCTACCACTATTTGTGTAAGATCTGTTTATGATTAGGAAAAGGCTGAAATAATTTGGACTCACTAAACACATGAAATGCACTGCAATGACTCTTCCAGTTCTTTTCTATTTTATATGACAAGAGAGACAGAAAGATTATCTTCCCCAGAAGGCTGAGTAGATCTAGAGAGGATTGCTCCAAGGGCTGTCCAAATAAATCTTACCTGAAGCAATCAATGCTGAATTCACACATGGGCAAGACAATGAAAAACTCACGGTCCCAATCCAGACAAACTGGGCAACAATTCCGAGAGTTGCTCAAGTGACCTCTCTGTTCTCTGGCTTCTCATTGAAGAGTAGTTTTTCTCCTACTGTATTTCCATGACTACATATTGTGGAAGAACTGTTTAATCTGGTGTGTGATAGAAGAGTTGCATTTCTCACTCTGTTAATTTTCAGAGATGCGCCTGACCACCTGCACCTCTTACACCTTTCTCTGCCTTTTTTTTTTCACCTGTCCCCATCCATACATTCTACAAGATGCAGTGGTATCTAAAGCACAGAGATGTGATTTTAATTTTTTTCCAGGTGTATCTTTCAAGTTGCATTCAACAAAGCAACCAAGGTTATTCTCCTCCAAAGAACTTACTGGCCACTGTCTTTTCACAGCTTATTACATTAAATACTTCTCAATAAGACAGCCATTGGTGTGAATCAATAAGTGCAAGAGACTTAGGACACCAAATAATCCCTTCCTTTCCCTAAGCAATATTACCCATGTTTTCCAAAATCTGCTTCTACAGATCTGAAAGGACAAACCATCAGCAGCCTCAACGTCTAATCTTTTCACTGCTTCTTGCTTAGGATTTTCCTCACTATCTAAGTGAATTAATCTCTGTTATGATTTATTATTGTAAGAATAAATGTTTTGTTCTGCTGTCTCTTGTCCTTTCTATCGCAGCCAGGAGAGCCAACTGTTACTCTCTTACTCTTTTCAGCAGTCTTATAAATACTTCAAGACAGTTATTCCAGCCTTTTTTTTTTCTTTTTTCTTTTAATTAAACAACCATAATCCATCCTTCTTAATACATTTTGTTTTCTAAACTCCAGATCATGGTCTTGAAGTTTCTCTGACAGTTCCATATTCTTCTTGGAATGTAATAATCAAAAACATGAAAAGCACTGAGAACTTCTTAAATCTTAAGTAGAACAAAAAGACAACTTTATATACTTGACGAGCACTAATCCTGTTTACATATCCTGTAACAGTGCCTCCCTTTACTGTAGGAATGGGACATTGCTGACTTACTCTCACTGGCAGTTTGCAAACAATTACCATTGGATTCTTTTTCAGGGAACTGCTCCCTTATCATTTGATTCTCCACAGCCACCGTGTGCAAGTATATTACTTTGACCTTATCTTTAGTGAACAGCTTCATATTTTTTCAGATCGTATCTCCACTTTGTAACTATCTGAATTCCAAGTCTCTTCTGCAAAGTAACTCAAGTCCCACCAATAGCTTTATCTACATATCATCTATGAGCCTGTCTACACAGACAACTGAGGTCTGTTTTCCTTATGAAAGTACCACATCCTGCAAGAATTTTCTATTCACTATACTGATTAAACTCAGGATAAATAAATAAATAAATTGGTCTGTGCAAATCATTTTTTTGATAATTTTACTTTGATTTATCTATCTTTTTGTTGGTGTTTACAAAAAATATTTTGGTATTTTCTTTTGAGAGGTAATTAATGGACCTATACCTACCCAGCCTCATACTTTAATTCCTCTGTTACAAAAACATAGACAAAGGAATTAAATGTTCCTGATGATTGCTCAACAGGATATCCGTCACCCCTGGCACGGAGGGACTAATTTTAGAAGAGAAAGTGGTTTGGAATCCATTCAACAACTGTCAGCATAGCATTGTCAGGTCAGGAAGGAATTCACCAAATATTTCTGGGCTCTGGTCAGTTCTCGTTTAACTTCCGGGTTGTCTGCAAAACACTGGTTCATTATCAAGACATAAACAGGAGACAACCGGTTTCCTTCTGAATCATACAACATTTATACCTTTGACCAGCTTTTCGGAGTTTTGGGTTTGTTTAATCAGCATTTACGCAGACGCGTGTCCAACTTCAGCATTCCCAGGAAACTTTTCAGAGGCTGTTATACAACAACAAGATGACTGCAGATACGCGGGTCTTAATGGGTGGCAGGTGAAAGAAGGAATGCTTTTTAGAAACTTTGGAATTAACAGCTTTCCCTTATCCACAGAGTGGTTTTGGCCAATAGCTGAAAATAATTCATAAGTAATGGAATTACAAAAGAACAAGCTGCAATTTCTCGAGTTTTGCAATCATCAGGGGATCTTATGGCTTGAAGAATCAGCGATGGCTTCATGCCACAGAAAATTCCAAGGCAAAGGGTTGTAGTCAAAGGTTGCTCTAACAAGCAGCTGTCCAACTACAGATAGAGTACAGTAATTTGGGGGAGTCAGGCATTTAGAAAGGAAACACTGAAAAGATAAATAACACGTATCTTGCAAACTGAGAGAAAAAAAGTTGTAAAATTGGTGTTTATCTGATGATAATGAATAAAGGGATAGAGAGGACAACTTGTGAAAAAAGAATGTGAAAGTTGCACTCACATGCACGTCAAACATTTGGTATTATTTAAGACTATAAAACCTCAGTTGCCTATTCTCCTGCATTTTCACCAGAAGAAAAAATGTCATCTTCCATGCACGTGAGAATGAAAAGCAGTATTTCAGCAGCTTTCATCCTAGGCAGTCTTAGCTCTCCAGGGTCTTAATTATGAGATGAGAGGAGGCTCCTTAAATAATCAGTATAATCTCCTGAAGATTTGAAGTGTTTAACTTAGTATTTGCCTTTTTAGACCAATTATGTTCACAGCTCTGGGTTTTTAATGCCATGGAAGAACTCTATTCGATTTAGAAGCCTCGAGTCCAGAATACACATAAGTTTTCATATAAATACCAAAAATCAAGTAAGCTTTTGAAACACTTTTCAAAATATTTTTTACAGACATACGAGCAACATACCTGAAAAAGAACATGAACAGAGCAGCTGTGATGCAGAACAACAGCACCTACAAGAAGGAGAAAGAGAGTTATTGCATTAACCACCACATTACTACTGTATGTTCTGAATAGTGAACACTTTACAAATGTTCCTAAAAAAGTTATGCTTTATTTATATATGCTTCAACAGCATGAACATAACAGCTTGTCTGAATCCACCAAAAAGGATTCTCTTGTTTCTAGTGGACTTTGGTTGGTCCTATGGAAATTTAAAAAAAAAATAATGAAAATAAAATACACAAAATCCAAACCAGGGAAGTGGAATCACAGACAGAGCAAAGGATGCCATTTAAAATAGTCTGGAATATACTAATAGATAACAAAATAATAATAAAACAATGGAATGAAAACAAACATATTCTCTCTGCTTTTGCTTTTGCGATTTATTCAAACATTGTCTTGACGGTTTCAGTTTAAATAGCAGAAAATTTAAGATGCCTGCACAGACAGCTGCTCCTGCTTAACTGCTCTTGAGCAAGGCTAAGAGCAGACAGTCTTGTTCCCACACGAGTACCCTTTCTGTTAGTTCACTGTAGCGTTAAACATGTTTGCAATAATGCAATCTTGCTCTAGATCGATGTGATTGTACATGAGTCAGCAAGCAAATTAGCAGCTCTCCACCACTGAGAAGGGAAAGTCCTCTACCTTCATCCCCTCAGCTACCTGCTCAATGCTTACTTCTCCCTCACCACCCACCCAGTGACTCAAAAATGCTGAAGAAAGCTAATCCAAGGAGAGAAAAAAAATACAAAAACAAAACAAACACACATACACACAAAAAAAGTCTTTTTTTTTTTTTTTTTTTTTTTATCTCCCTCCCCCCCAGTTTAGTGGGATAAGATCACTGCAAGAGTTGAAAAGCACCAGAGCAGGCATGGCAAAGGAAAGGAGGAAGACCTGAGTGCCAAGAGCAGGTAAAAAGGTTGAAGTCTGGAGACAGCAATAAGCTGTTGTGTCTTGACTGCAGAATTGCTTGCACATACAGCATAGTCGGTAACCATCATATAATGCTTTAAATTCATGACCTGCCTTAATCCATGCTATACCTTTGCCAGATATAGCTTGAGAGTGAGAAAATACTGTTTTGTACCAAATACAGTGTCCCACATTCATACCAGCATTTATGAGGAAAAATAGCTTACAGATAAAATGCACTTATTTTCAAGGATTCAAGAGGTTTTTTAACAAGATTGAATATGGAAAGTGTAAGTGAAAAGAATGGGAAATGTTGGCAGAAGTACACATTTGAAGGTTATAAACACATGTAGAACAGTAGATTAGGTTGCTACATGTTGATAGACATCAGAAAGTCTGATAAAAATTTGAATAGGGAAAGTTTACAATGAGTTTCAGAAAAAAAGAATCTTACAAGACTATTTCCTGTTTCAACGCCCTCTGGTATATGACTTAAAATTATGGCAGACAAGACATTGTAACATTGTTTTTTATTCCTTTTCCTTCACTAGTACTATCATATTTCATTACTCTGCATCAAAAATGTGAACATCTGAAATCACTTTATATAAAAGCATTTGGGTGAAGTGAGGACAACGATCTATTTCAGTTCAAATGACCAGCAAAAACAGACTTACAGCTAAACCTGAGTTCTGCTTAGAAAGATCTGCCCTAGCCCTCTGATGTTCAAACCACACTTAACCATTCAAACAGCAAACACCAATTCTCTGGTGCCATTTCTGGGAGAGAGAAGGGACAAGATGTCCTGGTGGCTTTGATGGCCCTGGGCAATGATATTGAGAAATATGTGAAAATGGCAAAGGACCAGTTTCCTAGAAAAAAAGAAAACAGTACACTTTTGCATACTAAAAGCACTTACTTTATTAAATAGCCTCTTTTGTTTTCCTTTTTTTTTTTTTCTTCCTTCTTAGCATTCTCTGATTACAGCTCGATTACACCCTAACAAGTATTTATACACATCGTTAAGATTCCCTCTGAGCTCTCTCCTCTCCCAGCTAAACAACCCCAGTTCTCCCAGCCCCTCATTTAGGAGATGCTCCAAGTCCTTCATCACTTTTGTGACCATGAAGGGTATGTCCCAGCTCTCTGTTGTAATGTGGACACAGAGCTCCAGATGTGTCTCCCCAGGGCTGTGCAGTGGGGAAGGATCACCTCCCTCGACCCACTGGCAATGCTGCTTCTAGCACAGCCCAAGAAGCCGGTGTCCTCGTCTGCCACAAGAGCCCACTGCTGGCTCATGTTCAGCTCAGCACCTACCAGGATCCCCAGGTCCTGTTCTGCAGATGCTCAACCCCCAGCCTGTGCTGGTGGCTGGGGTTGTTGCACCTTTCCATGTTGAACTCCGTGAGGCCAGCCACCTCTCCAGCCTGTCCAGGTCCCTCTGGATGGCAGCACAACTACTTGGTGGGACAGGACAAGCACTCCTCCCAGTTTTTATCATCTGCAAACACTGTTAGGTGGTCAGCCAAGCCGTAACAACATAGCATCAATTATTTGAAACATCCAGTTTATAAACACCTAGATAGAATGATAAAAAACAACCAACACAGCCAACAAGTAAATTAAAACTATTGTGATTTTCTTATTTGACAGATGCTTAAGGAAAGGAGGAGGTGTAATTTATCTGAATGTGAATGCACCTTTGTGGCAGTTGCACATGTTAATTAAGAAAACTGGCATAGAGCTGCTCAACTACACTGCAGGAGAAAACTTTAAGTTAGCAGGTCATTATTCAGCTACATTTAACTGAGGTCATGAAGGAGATTTTGCTTCCCTTTTCTTTTCAGTAACGATTCTAATGATGGAACAGATACCAGGTTACCAATTGACAAAATCCTTTAGAGGCTCGGTCTTCATGCAAAGTGGCCGAATTGCTCAAAGTCAACAAGATGAAACTCAACAAAAATAAATACAAAGTACTTGGCAGGAGAAAGCACATACAAAAAAGAGAAGAAATAACTGCATGGGCAGTACAACGGCATAATAAATTCCACAGATCACAAATCACTATGTGCCAGCAATGTGATGCTGCAGAAAGCACTGTAAAATAGAGTTATGGACTCTTTCAGGAACAGAGGAGGTGAGATATAGCAGCATATTACACTAATAACCTGGTGCTAGAAACACCCTGCAATATGATGTTGAGAACTGCTGTTAAAGGATTTTAAGCACAGGCAAAGCAAGACAGTGCAGAAGGGACAATGAAAATAACAGGCATGAAATACACGACTGTTGGGGAAAATCAAGAACTGTGTTTGCTTAAGCTAAAGAGAGGCAGCTGCTGACAATCATAACTGTTTT
The DNA here is from genome assembly GCF_963932015.1 of Anas acuta. Classification (NCBI taxonomy): domain Eukaryota; kingdom Metazoa; phylum Chordata; class Aves; order Anseriformes; family Anatidae; genus Anas; species Anas acuta. The sequence goes on along the minus strand of NC_088979.1, from coordinate 8,378,385 downwards.
CAAATATGCACAAAGTTGTAACCACATTCTGACAAACGTCTCGTTATCCACCTGCGCAGAAGGAGGAGAGGTGAGACAGGCCTATAGCAAGGACGATGGATGGTACAGAGAGTTTTCTCCACAGGGCAGCGATGCACTGCAACCCGTAGTCCCATCTGGAGTCCTGCATCCAGGTTTGGGGCCCCCAGCACAAGAAAGGTGTGGGGCTGTTAGAGCTAGTCCAGAGGAGGGCCACAAAGATGATCAGAGGTCTTGAGCACCTCTCCTGTGAAGAAAGGTCAACAGAGTTGGGGATGTTCAGCCTGAAGAGAAGGCTCTGGGGACACCTCATTGCGGCCTTTCAATACTTAAAGGGGTCCTATAAAAATGATGGAGAAGGACTCTTTAATCAGGTAGATAAGCATAGGACAAGGGGGGTCTTAAACTAAAAGAGGATGGATTTAGACTAGACATTAGGAAGAAATTCTTCACTGTAAGGGTGGGTGAGGCACTGGCACAGGCTGTCCAGAGAAGCTGTGGATGCCCCATCCCTGGAGGTGTTCAAGGCCAGGCTGGATGGGGCTTTGGGCAACCTGGGCTGGTGGGAGGTGTCCCTGCCCATGGCAGGGGGTTGGAACCAGGTGGGCTTTAAGGTCCCTTCCAACACAAACCATTCTGGGATTCTATGATTCTAAGTAGCCTGTGAGCTACTTTATCACAGAAGTTTACAATCAGTAGAGGCAAAAGTCTCTTAGCTATGCTCTGGGTACGTTTGACACCATTGCTCAAGCACTGCTTCTGCCCAGCTTTTATACAACTCAAGGGCAGTAAAACGTGCAGTTAAAGCAGCCAGTTCAAGGTGACATGCACAGCTGAACACAGAAAGCCCAGCCCTCATCTTACTGTAGTACCAGCATATTGAAAGCAAACGGTTACTGTCTTCCAGAATTAAGCTGTTTTCAAAATGTCTTTTTTTCCAACCAAACTTTTCCCTGCTGTATCTAATATCTAAGCAGCATCCTCAGTATCTATACCATGCAATGCCTTTTTTAAATTTAAAAACGACTACACTGAAAAAGAGAAAGAAAAAACACTAAAGCCTACACAATTGTAATTCTCAATACTGAGTGAATTTAAGCCTTAAAATAGTAGCTAGCAAGCAGGAAGTCTACTTTGGGATTTTCTTGCAGAGTCCATCAGTTTTTGATTTACAGTACAAGGTCAACAAATTGAGCTTGGCAACACACGGACCTTGAAACTTTCCAGCTGCAGGAACAGCTACAACGAGCAGACAACATAAATGTTTCTAATGAGTGTGATCCACCCTAAATATTTTAACATTTTTAAAGAGATGCATAGAGGTTACAAGGAAAATTCCCTACGCTTCATGGCAGGTTAGCCGAGTTGGTGTGTAAGGAGAGCACTGTAATTTAGTTGACTGTATTGTACCTTACTGTACTATACTAAACTGTAATAGAGAAGAGGAAAAGGTATGATACAAAACTTATTTTCACATCTTTGTGGGCTGACAATGCCAGTTGTGTTTTTCTTCCGAGAAAGTTTAGCCTTCGTATAAACAATATCCTGAAGCAACACGTTGTGGTTCCTAGTTCTGAGCACAAAACCCAGCTTGAGACATTGCCTGAATTAGGGCCAAGCAAGGGGCTACTGATTACCTGGAAAATGAGCTGAAAGCAGTGGGACTGCTCTGATTGCTAGGGTACAGAGAGACCCAGAGGTACCAGGTGGATGTTATTTGGGCTGGAATATGTGACTTCTGAAGCTTTCCTCCTGTAGATGACACCCTTCTGCTTATAGATGACGTGGTGTTGATAGTCAGCTTTCCCGGGCTAGCCATGTCTCTAACTGGAGGCTGCTGATGTCCCATCCAGTCAAAAGAAGAATTGGAGAGAAGTCTGTGATAAAGAACCACAAACCTTCTGATTAAAAAGCACTGAAGATGCATGTGACCTGGGCAAAGGGACAAGTCAGTGATATTAGCTGGCTGAAATATTTAGAGTGTCAGAGCTACAGTTCAACACTGGGCAGTGTTAAATCCAACTCACAGAGGACATGAGGCTGTTTCAGCCGCTGGCACATCAACGCCTGACTTCAAGGATATTTGTGAAATGTGAAAACCATCACCTTCTGGATCAGGCACTTAAAAATTCCTGTGAGAGCGATAGCTACACTCAGGGATAAAAAAAAGTGACTGAAGGCTGTATGCTGCAGAAAAAATGAACAATCAGCTAGTGTCTGAGGAAAATTTTATTGTAAAAATCACAGAAAATTACAATAAAAACTCTGATGACACTTGATTCAATTAAAAGAAGTTTCTCTAATAATTGTTACTTCAGCCAATTTTTTCCTAAAGTTACAAAGAAAGGTGAATTTAGTTTTTGTGTTTTTTTTTTAATTGGTCACTAGTTAGGATTTCTACAAGTATGGCCATAAAAATAATGATTAATATGAATACATGATTAGTTTCTTAAATTACTACTTTTTAATTAAGATTTTCTGTTTTACAAGCACTTTGTGATCTACACACATATAGTGGTCATGGATTTTTACTCTTAAAATACATGATCCAGAAGAGCGAACCATTTCACATTTCAGTTTAATCCTTAAAATAAACCAGCCTGCCATTTATCCACAGAAGAAGAGTCTTCTTTCTCTGCCAATAGCAGTTATAAGCACTCTTTTGACCTTTATGCATCTAGTTGAGTAGTGGCAGGGTAGTTGTAGTAGTTGTAGCATCTTCTATCATACTAAACAACCTTACCAGGGCTGAAGGAAGATACTCCTTCAGACTTATGACAACACAATCCATTCTCCAGATTTACCTCTATTTCAGACACGAGGAGTATTTTTTTGTACCCAAAAGCCATTCTTTTTTTTTTTTTTCAATATAAATTATTTGGTCTAATGAAGAAAACCAACCAAACAGAAAGCAAAAACAAACCTAGCTTTAAGCATAAAACCACAGAGCTACATAACAGCATTGTAAGTAAAATTGGTATAAATCACAGAAAATTGTTAACTGCTGCCTGTAGTTCCTCAACTTTATTTCAAAACATGTTATTGCTCCGATAAAAAATGCTTTCTATGGCTCTTATGACTAAGATTCTCCCATATAAAAGCTTCCTTCTAAAAAAATAAAAATAAAACAATGGAAATAGGTATGCAGATTAATGTAATGTCCCTATACTCCAAGATCAAGGAAAAAAGTATACATGGAATTCTCTCTTTTCTACCTCCACATTACAATCATGTAACAGTAGTCTCATAGTCTGTCTCTATAAAGTTGATATGCTGTTTTTTTCCAATAATAAAATATTTAAAAGCATAAAATTTTCTATAATGTTATGGTAGTTACAGGAGATGGATGGAAATCACAGAAACTTTCTAGTTAATTACACAAAGATACCATAAGTTGTACAAAAATAATTTATGTGAAAATAGCTGTCAAGTTTCATTACCTTCAGCCACTTGAAATCTGATCTGATGACCAGTCTTACTAATGTGAACCGATATTTTCTATTATTATTTCATGCCCCAAGCAAGAAGTTATCATAGTAAATAATTATCTGGTGGAATGAGTCACCATTAGCTGACAATGCAGTTCTTATGGATGACAGCTGCATCTTTACATGTATACAGAACTGAAGAGCAGGACTTGGGCCCTAAATCCATGACCTGCTAATAATATCAACTGTATCTCCATAATTTACTGCTATAAACCATATTTACACCCTGACGTGGTAGAGGAAGACTTTAACAGATGCTTGTTACTAGACTATATCAGCAATGGATTTGGCAAGTGATTTTCCTGAGTACTGAACCAGTGTCCACCTGTTCTCCCTATCTCCACCGCAGTTCTCTATATGCTGTCCCATGGGAGTACAAAGCACAGTTGTCAGGTTTTTGTTGCATCCCACATTTATTTTTCTTACCTCTTAAGCTTCTAATCTTTTTTGGCTAGCACAGCAGATTCTCCTGAGAGCCACGCTGGTGTAACTAAGCTAAAAAGCAGAAAAGGCAGCTACAAAGAGCTACTCAGTGCCCTGAACAGATGGCCTGCAATGGAACTGAAGATGCCCGAATCTCAACACTTCTGGGTTATTCAAGAGAAGACACAAAGGTGGCTAGAGTGCTGCTCCAACAGCCTGGATGGATAAAGACTGTTTATAATGTGCAGAAATCAAACACATGATGGCTAGAACCTGAAGTGAGCCAGACAGACAAACAAGATGGCAACTTCTCCTGTTGGTAAGATTAACCGAACGCAATGACACTGTTTTGTGTATCATGAGTTACACACTCAATACACAATGTGGTGAGATTCACTGGTCAGTGCTAACCAGTATCTGACTGCGTGATTTTAACAGCCTCCTGAGGTGTTCATATTCATGGGAACAGTATTGCTGATGTGTGTCTTCAAACAAATGCATTATAAATACTAAAACATGCATCTGGACACACCACAGCAAAGGTTTCTCAAATCCACTGTTCCTTATTTAAACTTAAGTGTGTTGAACAAAATACATACCTCAGGTCTGTCAAACAGCTCCTTAAGGCTACAGGGAAAATAAAGGGAAGAGGGAAGGCTAAAGGGAAAATAGTCTCCAAATCCTGCAACAGCTCCACACTATTGCAACCCTTTCACTTTCTCTGTCTCGGAATCCCTCGTGCCTTTCTCAGCAGAGCTGTTTCATGGACAACAACTTTGGGAACAAGCCAGCTCCATTAAAAAGGGGCAGGGAGTTTTCAGCGACTGACCTTTGTACTTAGCCCCAACCCCCTTACATTTCAATCCAACGTGGAGAGGTGAGGAGCCATCAGGGAATGCCATGCACTCTGCACTCCTGCAGGAATGAACTGTTCAGGCACAATTGATAATCTGAGCACATGATCTGACACAGATTTAACAAAACACATGTGCCATAACCAAATATTGCTCTCAGTACCTGCTGGGTACAGCCATGGGCTGACAAAGTTTGGCTCTGCCTGTTTTCTCTGAAGTCATATACTACCTCTCTTTTACACTCTAATTCAAATATTGAGATCTACTTTCTAGCTTTACTACCTTTGTAACAACAATCTTTGTAATATCCCTTATTTCTCTATTAATAGCACCTCTGAATTCCTAAGAACTGCAGTGAATAGCAAAAATGGGCTATTTGGCTCTCAGTGATGCTTATTAAAGAAGTCACACTTCTCGTTTAGAAACTTCATTAGTAAAGTTTTAAAAGAAAGAATATAAATACATTTTATGTTGAAAACATGATTCATTTTTGTACAAAAGCATGACAACTTATGGAAAATGGTGGTTGTCTTTCACCAAGCTCAAACTCCTACTGGTCCCAGAAGACATACGCACACTGATCTGCGCCTTCAATCCTAAAATGGATCCACTTTTTGGTGGACATTTCAAGTTCTGCAATGTTTTACCTCCTTTCCATGGTAAATTATGTTAAATTGTAACATTTGTAACAACTCTGCAAACACATAGTGTCCTTTTGTACTTGAAATCCACTGTAGTTGGGGAAAATTTAATGAGCTATCAAAAGTACTAATGAAAACTCTTGACGTAATCTTGGTCATGCACATAATGGTTACTTTTCTATTTTAAATTAAGTAACCTGTGAAGCAATATAATATTACTACTGCTTCAAAATTGACAGGCTTTATAAAAACACACAAAACAATTTGTCAGATCTGTATCAGGTGTTTTGCCAACTCAGCTACACCCACACCCCTTCAGCTTGCTAGAGACTCCTGAAATTTTCTGCCAGCAAGCCTCAAGCAATCTCTAAACAGATAAAATCAAAAGAAAGACTAATCAGTGTTATTAAACAAGAGATTATGTAGATTCATGATAAAGTACCGATGCTCAATCACGACTGAATACTTAGAGTTGGCAAACATTGAACGTCACTGAGCTGAGACAGGGAGCACCTGCCAGTGTCAGAACAGCATCGGGGAATGAAAGAGAAAATTAAACCCTCTGATTTTCTAGTTCACAAATTCCACATATACACGTGTAGTTAAGCACTTCAGCAACCCTTCACTTGCTTTTTCAAAAAGCACTTGTCAAGTCTCTCCTTGTTTTTCGTGTTACCTTAACCACAGCAAACAAAGCTGCAGCATGTCGTAATGGAACAACGGAATTGTCTTTTGCAAAGCTGTTGTTGAGAGCCCACTGCTGTTCAAGAGCTCACAGCACGTGAGAGGCTGAAGTACAAAAAAAAGTAACTGTATCTTCTGAAACTTCTTTTCTGAAAGCAATCAACCCTTTGAAACCAACCACGCATGCCGCTCTGTGGCCAACCCAGTCGTGGCAGGGCTGGCACGGAGCTGTAGGGCTGCACCGCTCCCAGCCCTTCCCCTGCCCCAGGTTGTATCTTGGTGCCCCCACAACTCCACGTCACACCCCAGCAGAAGCCCTCAGTTGTCAGGCATCACAAGAGGCTGCCCGGGGTGGCTGTGAAGCCTCAACCCTCGGAGATGTTCAGCTCAGACAGACAAGGCCCTGAGCAGCAGGCCGCAGTGGGCCTTGCTTTGAGGGAGGCTGGGCCACATGGCCTCCAGTGGTGCCTCTCCACCTCAACTTGCCTGTGATGATCCTATAAAGAATCACCCTGTACTGAACTACATTTTAAAAAGTATTTTCCCCATTAAAAAGACGTATCCATTTGCTCAGTGATTTTTCTAAATCAAGGATAAATTAATACAAATGAGAGAGAAAAATGTTGAACTGCTTGGAACAAAGAATGCCACATAATTTAAGATACACAGATATACATTATGCTCATTATCACAATAATAAGTAGCTTACAATAGTGCCAAAGAAATGAAATTGCAATTCAGTCAAGTAAATGTTGGGAGTAAAATTTGGAATGCAAACAGATTTCAGAAGTTGATTGTATTCCAAAACAATAACCAGACCCCGCAAGTGGTTGATTTCCTTACTGTTTTTTACAGATGCAAATATTTCTGGAAGCTTCCAAACAGTAAAATATCCCAGTGATTAACCCTTATAGACTGTGTAGTCCACACCATTCTGTTTCTGCACAAAGAACCTGGACAAAAATAATGTAGAAACATTTTCATGTCTCCATAACCAAGGCTGATTTTGTATTGGGTTGTTTTGGTTTAGGGTATTTTGGTATTTCTATAGGGTTTAATAGCTTACAACATTTCCCAGCTTATAACACTTTAAGCTTAACATAACTTTTCAGGGTATTTACAACCACAGACTAAATAGAAGTGAATGTAATTTAAAGTGGAATGATATCTAATCATTGAGCTTATCTAATCTTCGTTCTATTCTCAAATCTAACTTGTAAGCACTAATGCTAATTTTTATTTCTGGTATTATCATCTTTTGCAAGAGTTATTTAGTCATGTTGCTTTAAGGTCATTTTTCCTTTTGTTTAGCACTCACAGTTTTCTTACTGATGCGATTTCAGCTACAGCATCATAGAAGGTCCCAAGTTGAAAAGGACCCACAAAGAAAATTGAGTCCAACTCTAAACTTCCTGTACTTAAAATGTTCAGTTCTGAACAACAGCAGCATTTCTTCGGTGTCATTTCCATTGTCCTCAAGACACATACAGATGCTCCTAACCTTACTTCCACCTATGTACATTTTCGTTGTGGAATAATAATATTCTCTCAAGAACTCAAAGCTGAAATTATGTTTCACACAAAATCTGTTCCTGACAGCTTTCTTGCATTCACTGAAGTGATCCTCATTTCTTAATTCCAGAATCCAAAATTTGTTTCCTCTTTCTGACCATATTAGTTTGCTCACCAGTCTGCCTGAAGCACAGAAACATAGACATCTATAACCATTCACTCCAGCAATTGCATAAAATAAAGCATTTCTATGCTTTCAAATTTATCTTCCTATCAGCACTCAACTATAATATTAGAATTCATAACTTGGTTTTAACCCAATTCAACCAAACTCCACTTCTCAAAAAGAATTACATTCTTGCAAGATTCACTGAAACTGGCATCTGGGGAGTGGAGAGAGGCCAAAATGAGCGCCCATGACGCAGGAAGAGCTTGCAGACTTCATGTGGAAGTCATCTCCTCCCTTTGGTCTGCTATTCTTCAGTAAAATTGTTGAAAATTGTTACAGTTAACATCTGTATTTTATACGTGCAGCTTTGACTTGAGGAAAAAACAGACAAAATAAATTACTTTACGTCAAATAACACTCTAGATAACATGCAGTGCTTCTGAATACAACATCAAACCTCCCCTCGCACACACTCAAGAAAATTTCAATGGTAAGAAAAATATACTTTAGCATTTGTTCTACACATAACTCCAACTTTATCCTAAATTATGCCAAGAATAAACTTAAAATATATAAACTACAAGGAGTAAACTTTTCCACTTCCCTTTGAATTCATCATATTGGAGCAAGTACTTCTGAAATGCCTGAAATGGTCCCATACAAGTGAATTTGGGCCCCCTGAAATTCAAGTAGGCTACATAGGGCTTTTTCTTGTTTTACATATTCATTCACTTCAGAACTATAAACAACCTATTAAATTACTATAAACTTCAATTTCAGATATCTACATACATATATAAAAATATGTATTTATGTATAACACAGAGTCCAAAAAGAAACAATGTCAAGATATTCACAGACGATGCATACCAGCGTTTCATATTATATCACTGAACCGTACTTAACCAAATTTAACATCTACACTTTAAATCTACATTTAAATTCTAAGATTGGGTCCCTGTAATAGTAATATAAATTAATAAGCTCTTCATGGTGGCTACACATGTTGCTATGCAAATTCAGGTGGAAGCTTCATGAATTTCTTTCAAGCAATGTCAGCTTACAGAGGCACCACTCCTGGTCAGTGGCACCTTTACTTGCTGGTCACCACCTTGTGCCTTCTGCTGACATAGAGATGCACAGGAAAATGAATCCGAGACCTGATGCATCTGAAGGCAACTATTTTCTCCTCCCAAGGACTGAACACAAGCAGGAACATGCAGCTGGGGTCTGTGCCTGCCTAAACCAGCGTGAACCACACCGAGATCAAATCACAGCCCAAGACACCACGCAGTCTCCTAATAGTGCAGACACTTCAACCAGCACAATTTGCATGTTCTCTCTGTACAACTTTGAAGAATAAAAGTGAAGTAGGTGGCTGTGAATTAGTCAAATCAGAATGCATTTGAAACATAGAACTGGAAACGTCCTTTAAATATAATGCTGCAAACAAGAGCTACAGCCACTAACATCTCTAAATACTAAACCCATATGTAAGCTGAAATTTAAATCTGGTTACTTATCCTACAAGAATATTACAAATGTAGTAAATACTAAAAAAACAATAAATTTTCTTCATAGTCTGTGCAGATGTCTCCTATTAGACTTCTGAGCGTAAGTCCGTAGCTCATGTTACAGATATCATCGAAGATTTCATCTCTACCATGAGGATTTTTGCCTGCCTCTTTTTATTCCAGAGCTCATAATCACTGAATTACAAGGTTTGATATTACCCTAGTATCCAAGAAAGAACTGTAATTGATATTTGTCTTTAAAAGTTTACAGGTGTTGAAATATTTTTGTTGCTGCAAAGCACATGTATTAAAGTAATATTCCTACCATAAGATTCTGTGCAATGTACCATCATGGAAGTCCCTGTATCCAGTAATAATGGTAAAAATTATATTTATTATATATTTATGTTTATTATTGTACTGGTAAAAATTACAAGCAATACCAGAATAAGATGAAATTCTGAAAAGCACTAAAAACCAGTATGGGAATAGATTGAAAGGAGTAGAAAAAAGTATTTTCATAATTGACAGAAATATACAATAGGGTTTTCACACTATTAACAGCTGCCTAATAATTACTTTTATCAGTGTATTTAATAGTTAGAGTAAGCTAGACTGACACCTTTAAAATTTTCAAGAAACTTTAGCATGCTCAGCCTTACTGCAAGTCAGTTACAAGGACACCTGAAGGTTTTATTAAGTGGATAACTTGATGATAGGCATATGTGAAGGGGGATTAACTCAAATCAATGCTGAAGACAGGGGTGGTATCATCATATAAATGACACTGACAGTTTCTCATCTCTAAAATACCACCAAAGGAGAAAAACAAAAGCAGACTGGATGGAACCTAGAGTTTCTAAAAAAAAAAAAAATATTTTTTTTTTTGCAGGCTGTTGTACAAAGGCACTTTAAAAGTTATAAACTGTTATAACTTCCTAAACTTTAATTCATACCCTGCATATTTGCATTATATGAGGGTAAAATACATGCACTATGTCAGGGTAAAAGTATCTCAGAAAGACAACTTTGCTGTGAAAAATGTCATGTGCTCAAGGGAAAGAAAATCTATTTACAACTTTTTGAAACTTCTTAGAGATGTATGCCTGTAACTCAGCAATGAGCCGTAACCATTCATAACAGAGATATTTAACATCTGGGTTCAGTATAAAATTTGAATTGCCCATAAAAGTAGCATTTAAAGATGGAAAAGAAGTCATCAGATGCACACACATCGAACACCTACATACAAGGACAGACTACTTTTACCTCTTTTACAACAAGCAACTCCATCCAAGCTGCTCTGGTCTCTACATTTCTTGGGATTCAGATATGCTCTAGGAGCACATAAAAAATTAAATGTATGCATGAAGCAATGAATGTCACACTCCTTCCAATCACATAGAAAAATATTTTTTCAATCAACAAGGTATAGCAGATTAATATCTGAGACTGCACAGCAGCACCTAACAATAGCCTAACACAAGTACTGATTCTCTTAAACTGCATAAATAATTATGTACATTTAAACACGGTGGAAAAGTTGTGTTTATATTATTAATGTCTACCACTTAAACTAGACAAGAAAAAATGTAAATGACTAGGTTTAATTTCTGTTTGTTGTTGTTTGTGACCTTTTTCCTAATATGGTTACAAATTCCAAAAACATTTTGAAAGCTAATGCCAAGTACAAATTTGCCTAAATTAAAAAACTAGACCAGATCTGCTTGCACGAAAAATCATCGAAGAAAATTGGACCTCTTCTTAATTAAATTCAGCTTCTCTCCTGATACCTTAAATGAACACTTTCTAATTATAGCTTCTGTTTTCTATTTCACTGTTAAAAAATCCTCCACAGTATGATGGCAGGTGACACAAGTGAGTTCACGAACCATCAGACATTTGAAAGTTAAATAACCCATTCAGGAACAACTTGGATTTATATGATCTTGCTTTGTGGCTGACAAATGGATTAGATCACCTCTTGAAGTTCCTTCCAACCCAGATTTTCACGATTCTTTCATCTCTCACTACTGCCTGCCTTCCACATACTACCAGAAGGATTGTAAATAAAGTCTGCCTTGCTTTTATTATTCACCTCCCCAAAGATACAGTTAAATGCATACGCATACACACACACAAATCCCCCCTCATATATAGAGAGAGATTTTTTAAGGGAAAAAAAAAAAGACAAACAGTGAAAGGAACACGGATTATTTCCAAACCCTGACTCTGCACATTTGCAGGAAACACAGAGAGACGATGCACCTAGAAAGGTCAAGATGCCTACAAAAATAGTAGAATAGAAGATAGAAATCTGCTTGGCATCTTCTTTTTTCTGAAGGGAATCCAGGTGATCACCTGAGCCACTTAGAGGTCAGAGGTAGGAGATGACTGCGGATAACGGAGGAAGGAGCAGTCCTTGCAGAAGCAGACCTTCTTCTGGCCATAGTGCTGACCTGTCCAGTGCCCCCCATCTGGGTACTTATTCCTGTCCATGTCCCTGTTCCCGTTTCCACTGCTGTTTGTGCAGCTGTGTGATGAACAAATTCAGGGAACTGATCTGCCTGAAAAATAACCCTGCGCAAACAGCTATTTTTCAGCCTCAACGATTTCCTGGTCCATGTGCCTCGAGCCCGCAGCTGCCCTCGGTTCTACTGGGGAAACCAAGGGGCAGGAACAGGATGGAGCTGAGCAAACCCATCCTCCCCAAAACTGCATGCTTCTTTTTTTAAAAGCCATGCAGCACAAGCAGACACCTACTACAAATGTTTTTAGTGTATATATACACATACACGTATACATACAGTGGTATTTTGGTGTCTAGTAATTGAAGTTAAACTATTTAAAATTATTTATAATCATTTATTTTTAGACGCAAATCCTGGCAACTTGCATATGATGTCACAACAGCATTTTGGCAGCTATCTACAGCTTTGGCAGCGTTTCCAATAACATCATGAACTACACGCACTTCTTTGCATGTAACAGCCTCTTGAGAACGTGAGGAGGGGGAAATAGCACCAGGAGCTAAAAAGATGCCTCTCACATTTCCCAAGATAGATGCCTCCATGACCTACAGCTGACACGAGTTGTCATCGAAAGATACAACTAACTCCTCAGGGTAACGAGGGCTCTTAACGTTTTATATGTCCACACAGGTTCAAGAAAAAGCCTGCATGGAAAAAAAAAAAGTATTAAACCAACAAAAGTAAAGTGAAACATGGCTAATATCATTATAAGCTTGACAGATGCTTATGCCTAGGAGCAATACTCCATTGCACTAGTACCACAGGAACATCTCAGTTCATACAGGACAGAATATGGAACTGTTATGTAGCAGGACTACTAAAATCCTCACAATTTCCCTCAGATGATGCTAGTGCCCCCTGTGATCCACACCTTCACCTGCCTCAGCTCTCATCCTTCCTCGGGGCACATCCCACCCCTCAGGTGACATCTTGCCAGTACCAGCACCAATGGGTCGAGTCCCAAGTCAGAGGACCTGCAGGCAAAGGCTGGAAAGTGTCAGAGATTTTCCTGGTCTATCAGCTCTGGCTGGTCTGTTTCTCAAGAACTTTAAGTACAAGTACGTGGGATGCTTGATGTTACTTGATTTGGGGATTTTTGTTAAAAACAAATGATACTCGATACAATTATTATCACTTACAGTTGTATGCACAACAGCTCAAAAAAACCCTGCTACCTTGTTAAACACAGTTCACAGCAAGTCTTTGAAAGCACAAAGCTATAAGCTGGCTACCAAGATCTAAAACAATTAAATTCTGTAAATTATTTGTTTTAAGAGAATTAACTGTTATTGTGGAAATTAATTAAAAGCTGATTTGCTAACATAGCTCTGTAATCCATTGACATAACTGTCGACAGCACGCACTTCTAAGAATATGGTGCTGTCCCCAGAAAATTATCTACTGGGAACATGAAAAAATGATTATGGGCAGATTAGCTGCATTTGTAACTGCCCATACAATCAATCACGCAGCTAAATTTAATGAGCTCTTGACATTATTGCAGTGTCTCCAAGGTTAGCACACATTTGTTTCAAGCCTCTAACCACATTTCAGGAACATACCCAAAAAATTTCAGTTTCTTCTAGCACTACCCCACAGAAATTTCCCAAACTCTTCCAAAAGCAAATATCCTTTTTTTTATTATTTCTGTGTACAAATCTGAATTTTAACATTTAAGTCCATGAGAACTCAACAGAAAGTAGCCATACATGTGAAATCTAACATTAATCAATGTTTTTGTCAGAAAGTGGTAACTGGTGTAACCCCTTTTTGTTCCTAATGAGCTTTTATGTTTTATGCAAAAGTATTTTTCATGAAGCAGATGAGTGTGCTGCACAAATAATTCATTTTTTAGTGAGCTACAGCTGCCTTTCAAAGAAAGGCAAATTTCAGGAAACAGATACTTTTTCTATTCTTCACTGTAAAATCTACAATGTGTTATAACTGAATTTTTAAAGTATCAAGTATCATGGTACAGTAGGTCCTGGCTTATGGAAGCACTAAGAATGACATGTATTATATTTCCACACCAATGTCCCAATCAGTAAAGCAAAGGTTCCAAGAAGCTAGAACCATAAGAAGTGGATGATGCACATACACGTAGATAGCACTGTGGATGCCTAGCAGATTTTCTTATAGGACATCTGATCCTTACCTTGTCTTTTGTGTGGACTACAACTCAATTAACACACCGATACTTCTTCAGATTCGGTGCTGCGAGACATTCTTTTCCTAACGTTACATTTGGATAACTCTTGGCACTGAAATAGTCCCAAATGTCTGCAGTGTCCACCTCATCTGAGCTCGCTGGGTAAATCACAACACAAGTATGTGAGAATTCGAAAGATCTGTTCTGTTTGGTTGAGAGCAAAGGATGAACAAGCTCTAGCCAAGAGCAGTAACTCTAAAAAGGTCTCTCATAATAACAAGAAACACTGAAGAAAAGCACATCCTGAAATCAGTCAATACACTGACCTGTGTAAAATGCTTTGATTTAACAAAAATACCTCAAAACACAACCCCAGAGAGCTCAGCCAATTTCTTCATGCCCTCCAGAATACATCTGCTGGCCTTTTGAACTGCCTTGTTACATCCTGCTCGGCAGCACCCAGACACTGAGCTTTATCTTGCCAAGATTGCAGGGCTCCACACACCGCTCCTTCCAAAAACGAAATTTGATTCTGCACCTTCTGCACCTACAGCCCATGAATGGTGCAGAAAACCAAACAGTTTGTTTGTCTAACAGGACGTACAAACCTTTCAGGTCACAGGAACTTGGAAAGAAGCACAGCAAAAGGCGAAAGACACACAGAGCTGATTGTTAAATATTTGCTCCATTAAAATGATTCAAGTTTTTCAAATCAGCATTGAGAAATTCTGAATTTCCTAAAGTGAGGAGTGTCCACAGATGAACTGTCATTAACGAAGCAAAATGTAAATCCAAATGGGATTATCCTAAGAAAATACTGAGGATTGAGTATCTGAGGATACTCAGATACAAAATGCTTGAAAGACTACTGATGGTTGTAACATACATGAAACCAACCAAATATCCTTCATATCCTTGTATCCATCTCTCAGCTTGTCCTTAGTCTGCAAAAAAAGGAATACGAACAATCTGCATGGCATCCCCTACTCAGCCAAAATCCATAATTGACCTTATACCCAACAGCATAAGCAAGCGATGAGAAGACCTAACTGCAATGCAACAAAGGTAGGCTCTTCTCTTCCCAGCAGTAAGCTTTGTTAGAAGTAAACTGGCTTTCCCATGCCCTTCTGAAGTAAAAAAATAATTCCTGTAAAGCCCAGGTTTAGCATTTTACCATTATTAATGACGAAAACAAGAGCTGAACAAAACATCCCAGCTCACTAATAATGGATTAACTAATTCAAACCCAGACAAATTTAAATGATTTAAAAAAAAAATTTAAAAAAGTAAAATTTCTTTCCTGGAAATTGCAGCAAAGCAATTAAAAATAAACTGCTTTTAGTTTAAATCCTTTTATCACCAGACACACTTTTTTTTTTTTTTTCTTTAAAGTCAGCAGTTTTTACATAATTCTATTTCTGGTCTGTTTCCTCCCCAGTCTCAAAACTTTCCTGTAAAACAGCTTAACTGCACACCCTACTCTGCAAAATGCCAAAGTGAATAAAATCAAATATTGATTACAAACAGAAGATGCAGGGTTTTTTCTTCCCAATAGGGCACACAAGAAAAATATCCTGAAGCAAAAACTTTTACCTGATAACGCATGTTAATAAAAAAAATATAAAATTTGGTTATTCCATATTTTAAAGCACATTTTCATAAATACTCCTGAAATCTGTTTCTGAGTAATGTCATGTGACAATTTCCAGAGATTTCAGGGATTTTAGTCATTTCTCTGATATCCCAAAAAGTAACAAGAGAATTACCTTTATTTTATTTCCACATTAGCCCACCACAGTTTGCACAGGCACAGGGCTATCACAACAAGAAATACAAAAGCTCTTTCAAAAGAAAATGAAAACAATGGGAATCACAAAGCTCTCTCTTCTTCCTCATCTTCTTAATAAGCCTGTTCCATATTTGTAAGATCATTTTCTTTTCAGCATACCTCGATTGCCTCACTACCTTCTGTCACTGACACAAACACTATTATATGACTTAGCATCATCTGGTGGAGACAGCAAATCCTCTGTGCTTATCTACAAGGTAAGGTGTATAGGTACAGGTAAGCTCACAGCTTCCTACTTTCCCAAAGGTATTCTCAACTACTGTCAATCCTTCTTTCTGCAGCCCCTTCCCTACAGGGGTTCTCAGCATCATTAATGACCAGAATTATTCCTTAGCCAAGCCAATTTCCTTTTCACGCTATCCAAGTTCAGGTAGTGGCTAAACAGAAACAGCTTGGGCAGGCTAACTACACCCATTAAAATACTGAACTAAAACATGTGTAAAACACAAAAAAAGACAAAATCCGAGGAAGAACATCCCCAGGTGGGCTCTCTTTGCAGGAAGGGTTTGAAAAATGGAAACCAAAAGGAGGTCAGGAGCTGGAGAATATTCTGAGATGCAAAACTGAGCCTAAAGACAGGCTAAACTACGTGCAGCATCCTTGCAGGCTGCTCACAAATCACTGGCCTCTGGATTAAATACAGGAAACAGGAAACACCGTGTGACCCCCTCATATTTGTCATTATTTGCACCATTGTCACGATGTGCAAGGTATGGTTGACCTCACATGGACCTTAATGTTCGCAGACCACAGGGAATCGTTACAAAAGGGAAAACAACTGAGACAAAAGCAGAGCAGAGCAGGCAGCACATGTCCCACCAAAACTGAAATTTGGATGGCCAGATCAGATTACAGGTATTCAAGCAAGTATACACCAGTGTATAACACGGACTGATATTTTCAGCTATCAAATTACAGAAAAGCCTCGTAGAAATACAATGCTGTGATGCACAAAATTTTAATGTGGACAACCCTCTAATAGATCAGTCACGTTACAGATATTTGGCTGAAATTTTAAAAATAAATATAGTTTTGGTGAACAAAAATGAACAGAAGTCTCCTTTTAATAAACGTCTTGCAAATAACACCTTCAGACATTTTATTCATCCATTCAAAATGATCCTGTCACAAAGTTGCAGCAGATCACTTGCATTGGAGGCATTACTGTTTTGAACACTTCAGATTACTGCTGTGGCAGTGGTTACAGCTCCCTCTGAGAACAAAAGAAATAGGCAGAGCAACCCAACACGCTGTTAGAAGAGGAGCACATAGGACAGGTATATTCTCTCTGGTGAGCAGACAAATAAAGAAGATACTGTCGATGGATACATAAAGGAACTCATGCAGAGAGGAGGAATGAAGTGAAGTAAAAGCACCGGCCACAAACTTCCAGTGCTGCTTTCCAGTGGCGGGGAGCATGCAGCTTCACTGGTGACTCCATCCAGCCTCTTAAAAGATGAACTTAAAAGAAAAACTTCTAATCTTTACTGCTACAAAGGTATTTTAAATACAAACCAAGGGGAAAATAACATGTTACTGTTTCAGGTCATAAGTTTGTGCCTTTCAGATGTCTTCTCCTGCAGTACTTCAAGTGCAAGCACACGCTCTATTATGTTGTGTTTTTTTCTAACATCAGAAGGCCACCTCCTCGAGCAAGCTGTGATACCTTCAGACCAATCACTGTAATTTTCCCCTTGAACTGTAGTAATGACAAAGCTTTCAAGTTTGAGGGCACGGCACCTGGCGAGTTCAGAATAGGTCTCTGCAGAGGCGCTGTGTTTGCTGCACTCACCCACTCCTCTCCCAGCTCACTGCAATCACCTTGCTTCTGTTACAGGGACAACACAGCCTGGGCAAGGGCTGTCCCACAAGAGACCAGTTCATAAATACTCAATACATACACCATCTACACTGATTAACATGGTAATCCATTTTGATCTCCCAATATATAAGGTTTTTCCCCACATTTACTCCTATTGCTTGCTATACATCAAATGCAACTGTACAGTTACAGTCAGGTGCCATGGATTATTCAGCCCCTGAAAAAAGTGAAATCAGTGATCAGTTTCTTTCCATATTCCTTCGGAAAGAAAACCGAGCAGACCAGTGCACAAACATAAGCTGTTCATCAGACGGGATGATCACACAGAAAAAGGCTGACAACAGCACAGCCCTTGTGAAGTGGAAAGCACAGCAGCAGGTTGGCAGGGAGGCAGAAAAGGAGTCCAGTTCCTCTGGAAATTAGAACAGAGTTTGGTTTTGGTAGGGTTTGCTCTTTGTATAAACTGGCAACTCCCTAGCCTGAGCGTGACATGAAAGATGCATTTCCTTTAGCAAAAAGTTAAAAGGAAATGCTGATGAAGACATTGATGGAGACAATATGGACAAGTTCAACGTGGTGAGTTGCTTTAAGTTAAGAAAAAAATGCAAGGAATTCAGGAAAGAAAAATTATGAAGGGGAGGCTACTTTGGTTTAATTAAAAAGAAAAAGAAAAAAAAAATACATTAGAAAGAAAGTTAGAGTACAACTTTAAGGGAA
Organism: Anas acuta; assembly: GCF_963932015.1. Classification (NCBI taxonomy): domain Eukaryota; kingdom Metazoa; phylum Chordata; class Aves; order Anseriformes; family Anatidae; genus Anas; species Anas acuta. Next base: position 8,360,014 of record NC_088979.1, on the reverse strand, counting down.
AACACTACACCTAGTAAAACTGACTTAAACCCTCTAAATTGCAGCCAGTATGATCACAGAGGAATTGAAAAGAGACCCGTTAGATCCAACGAAAATGTCTGGATGACTTATTTACAATTCAGTAAAACACAGGTTACCTGAGGAAGAATAACTCACTAGTGTGACTTGCAAAGAATGAAACACAACGACAGGAACAGTTTTACTGCTGTTCCATCATCAATGGAGCTGGTCAACTCTGGGCTAGTCATCAGTCTACTCACTGATATTTAGGAGTAATTAAGCCTGTCAGGACAAGGAACAGGAATAAATTAGTACATCATTAAAAGGCCTTTTCAACCTTAATTACAAGCTGCCTTGCTTTTGTGAAAAAATAACATGTGTTAGGGGCTTTTTGTTGCTTCCTTTGTGTCGAAGAGATTTAGTGTAAATGGCAAAAATAAAAGTGAGGCTTGTCGAGGTCCTTCACTGGGTATCCATGTACAAATACTCTAACATCAAAGCAGTTCTCAGATCACTTCCCGAACTTCTGGCAGTGCTTCATCTGACTTGAACACCTACTTCACTACCCGCAATGAAATAAACGCTTCTTTAAACACTGACCAGCACTGCAGCACGCTACCAGGGAGAAGAACATTTGAAAACATTGCTCTGGGGAAAAAAATACACAGACCACTGTTACTATTTTGTTTCTTGAAAGAACAAGCTCACAACAAAAACTGTAATAAAGCAGAGTAAGGGCCTAATGCTTGCAGATTTAATACAAGAAGCCTAAAGGAATCCATCTTGACTGCACTCTGGTTTAAAGCATAAATAAATCGAAGACACAAAATAGCCAGGATTGAGCAACTAAAAACTAGTTTATTCAGAAATACTTTAGAATTTAATCTTCTTATCTTCTGGTTTGTTTTGAAAATATGCCTTCTATTGGGCAGTCTTGAGATCAAAATTAACAGCCTTCTCAAGTCTTGCCTACAATAAACATTGAATCTAGCATAGATTTTTCTTTTCCATTAAAAAACGTTTTCACTAGAAAGGTGGCAATCAATAAAAAAACAGCCCTACATAGCTGGATACAAAACCTTGGAGATTCTGAAAGGCTTCAATTGGCAAGTGTAAATAACTTGCCAATTCTACAGAAACAAAACGGATGAACGGATATGTAAAATAAAATCCTTAGATATTTTCTGTGCCTTGAAGATGACACTGCTTTTTTATCTGTTTCCTAGGTCACCTGAGCTGAAACTACTTTAGAATAGTGCAAAAAAATTACATATCAGCTCTTATCTTCAAAGGTGGTTGTGGGAATACCCAAAGGAATTTCAATCCTCTGAGATATCAACAAAGAATTTAATTATGAGGTGATTTACTACAGTATTTTGGTACTATAAACTGTAAGACTACAACAGAGGAATAGGTCAAAGAGAAATTCATGCAACTCTGTTTCATTAGTGTATCTCCAAATGTTTAATACATGTTTTCAAATGTTTAATATAATGCCAGATAGGAATGTTAAGGAAACACATTTTTTTTAAGCTATCTCAAATAAAATTCCTTAACATACCTAGAGAGAATTAATATAGACAAATTTGAACTTTCCAGCAATAAAAGCAGCTTTGTCTCATTTCAGCTCTTCAAAAACTCCTGAACTTTTAATGTTCGGCACTGTGGGACAGGAGACATCCTAATAGCAACCAGCACTAAAAAAATCGTGTTGTAACTTATAGAGGTGCTTTCCCATAGCCTTTTCCTGATCAGTTTAACAGTTAGATTAAGAAGAGTGGCCTTCAGTGTGCTGGTCCAGTCTTTCTGGTGCCACTGCAGCAAGGTTTGAGCACCTTTAACTTCTATGCATTGTTCTACTCTTGGAGGTAATGCTCTAAAAGCACAACTCTGATGGGTTGTTTTTACTTATTACAAAAAAAAAAAAAAAAAACTTTGTCTTGGTAGGACCTTAAAAAAAACCTGTTGAAATACTGGAGAAAATAAAAGTGGGAAGGGGCAAGAAGCAAGGACACCCTGGTCCTTGAGTCAATACACAATGTCTGCATGGCAGGGCTGGGATTACAAGGCCGCAAGTCTCTGCCTGGCCACCTACCTGGCATAACAGGTCTTCAAAATGAAGGGTACATGCAAAGATTTTTGCAGACACTTGAAACAACACAAGTACCACAAGGCAAAACTTAGAAATGTCTTGTACTATGGCCCTTCCATGGACTGTGACAAAAGGAAGGGCAGTAACACGGCATCTCTGTAGTGACAAGTAGAGGTATGGTGTGAGCACACTGGGTAAGAAGGTATTAAGACTTGTTAAAAATACACCAGGTGCTGTGTATTGGGTCCCATCCCTAGTAGGATGGCTACGTCCCCACTGCAAACCCTGCTGTGCCCACTCCCTGGAGAGGACAGCAAGAGGAGAGCACCAGCGTTGGCACCCTGTGCTGGATGGCTGCAAGTCCTTGTGAACGTAGCTGGCAGCATGAGGAGAACTCATGTGAGACTTGCTCGACACTGAACCCTTCTGCCCAGCTTCTCTAAAATTCTCCCTAACTTTCAAGGCACAAACTGTTCCTTCTGCTTCAGACACGAGCACAGTATTTAAACATCAAACAGCTGTTGCTTTTCATTCCAAGAGTGCTTTACCAGCATCTGTAACATAACCGCAAATTATAATCTTGTTTGTACAAAAATGCCTTGGGAAGCAACTGGGGGAGGGTCCTTTTCTCAGCCACCCGTATGTCACCACGTCCCTCAAATGTCACCACATCCCTCATAAGTCACAATGTCCCTCAGATGTTGCCATGGGCACTGTGAAACAGCAACCCAGAATGAGCTGTAGGGAAATCCCACATTGATATTTTAATGTATATTGGCAGAGCCTAGCCCTAAACATTTACTAGTTATTAGGGGAAATAAAAAATAAATCTATTTTGTATTTTAAGATAAATGAATTGTTGCTGCATTTACTGCTCAGTGGCCATATAAACAATTTACACATTGTTAGCAAAGCACTAATGCGTGACAGTTTGCAGTATGCTGTAGTTAAGTGTTGAAACCATACTGAAATTAATACAGTCCCCACCAAGCTCACGACAACAACTTACCATAATGGTACATTTCTGTCTTTTGCATACACAGCTCCGTTACAAGTAACAGCATTTCCCACACTACTATCACAAAATAATCAAAATATTTTGTGAACCTCGTCACTAAATGCTGTTTCTAGAAATTGCATATACTTGAACTGAAAGAATTTATATTGCATGTAACATAATGCATTGATATAATTCGAAGCTACTAGCATACTGAAATGAGAAAATACTCATTTAGGACAGTTTCATGAGTACAGTTAACTGTTGGAAAGATGTGCTTGCAAAAGAGACATTTAATGTCTCACGTTAAATTATTTCTTGATAACCACTGCCTGTACCAGGCCATATTATTTACAAGCTACTGCTTTAAATGGTCATTTCTATTTGAGATGAAATGAGGATGAATTTCAAGACTTTGAGTAGATCTCAAGAACATGGAAACAGGAATCAATCAGCCTTTCCTTTACACATCATCACTACCATTGAAATAAAAAAATAAACAAAGAACACTTTAATTCTAAAAAGCAGTTGCATGATCAGACTTGATTGTGCAAAAGTTGCAGGAGGAATGTTCTGAGTTTCAGTAACCTCAGAGAGTTTTTTCTGTAAAGAAATATTTTAGTAAACATGTGTGTACTTCCAAATTTCTGGAATTCAAAACAATTTTCTCATGATGTCCCAAACCTTCTGGAAAATCTTCTGGAAAATCGTACCCGTGCATGTTTCTCTCACACTCAGTCCTTCTAAAATAAAACTGAGTTCAAGGGCACGCAGATGAGACACGGAATTTGTATTCATCTAAGGGTTTTCTCCTGAATTTACACAAAGTCCAACGAGCTGTAATGAATTCCACAGGAGGAGCACATTGTGTACAAAATATCGTTATTGAAAAAGAAATATTTCCACATCTGCCTCTGTTCAGTTCCATTCTGCACAAGCTGTAAAATGACACAGCTCAGCTGGAGCGAAGAAAATTCAGAGAAGTAAATTAAAAATGACTGGTGAGCTCTTTTTACAAACAAGTTAATGGAGTAAAATCCAGGAGACGCATGGAAGTCAAAGTACCTGTCTTATAAAATTATAAAAACAGAGAGGAAGTTTGTAAACAAAATAATTCATCTCCACTTATGTTAAAAACATTTAGGTAATAGATGAAAGGGGAGAGCAGTGCTACTGGTGCTATCCCAATTAAGCAGCAGATCGCACCAGTCTTTTCTCCTAAGGAGTGAAGCTTGGCTTCCAAACTTCAATGAAATTCAAGAAATAGGTAGTGATATGATCCCAGCAATATTATTAGTCACAAAATTTGAAAGGTGATAGTTACAGAACAGCCCAAGCATCACCTTATCACTGGAGGGATGAAGAAAACAGAGATGAGCGTGCCACTGGGACCTATGTCTGCTGCAACCTAAAACTGCATGAGAGCACTTGGGTCATCAAGATCCCTTAATGAGTTTAAGACAGGTATCAAATAAATCTATTGCGTGACCTGCAAAACAATCAGTGATATTTTGGCCTCATAGCTGAAGCGATAAGAACAGAAGCATACTTTTCACTTTTGTATGACTAAGTTAAACACACACCTACTCAAGTCACACGTGGAGATATTAATAGTACATTTTCTCCAGCCTTTTCCCAAATTTATTTAGGTAGTTAACTGTTTGGGGCAGGAATTATCCCCTATTAAGTTCATGTGGTTCTTGACACATGTTCCTGGTGCAACTGTAATTCAGTTCTGAGCACATGTGTCTTGAATTACTCAGTCACATGGCGGTTTCTGCCAGACCTCAGCCTCATTCATGAGAGGAGGTGAATCAAGACTGCATAGCAAAGCAAACTTATTGAGGGGCACCAGCCTCATTTGGCTTAGAAATTTTAAGCCTAAGCAGCTCAACGAGTGTATGCAAGGGAAATATGGCTTAGGAAGGGACTAACAATGCTGCGAGCCAATCTATAGGTTACTGAAAGCTGTATTTACACATTAGAGAAAATTCAGCATGATTTTTAAAATATCTATTTACTACCCAAAAAGCCCTAATCTCTTATAATGAGAAATACCCAGATACACCAACTTGACTTCTAGGGATGATAAATATAAGCCTATGACAGTGTTGATTCCAAGTCTTTAAAAGCCCTGAATTCAAATACATTTATAAAATAATAATTAAAAAAATCAACAGCATTGAAGAACATGCTTGAATTATTATTTCCTATCTAGTGAAAGGTTTAAGTCAGCTATTTTGTTAAATACTGTTGAAATTAAGGGGACATATACACATACTTAAACCGACTCCCTACTGAGTAAAGCAGTAGAGCATGTGCTAAATGTGCCTTGGGGAATTAGTGCCTAGTGCTGCACACTCTTGCAAATATTCAAGCACACGTTAATTTTGTTACCATGAGTATTTCCATTGATAAATACGTCCATAGCTGTTAGCAGGAATAAGACTTTGAACACTACTGAGAAGGTGACTATGTGGAATGAATTACAACTGCAATATCAGTTCTCTTTGTAAATGAAAATGCTCATAGAGGTGTATGAGAGATTTATCTACAGGAAGAGATAAAGAGTATGGGAGTCAAAACCTTTCAGAGGAAAAATAAACTGCAAAAGCAAAGCGAGTTATTGTCCCAGCTGACAAGCAGAAAAGGCAATTTTCTTTGCTCAACTCCCACATTTTCTTTCAGAACTCACTGTACTTCAGCAGGGCATATAAATCAACAACAACACAGTATTTGTATTTTTAATTCTGTGTAATTAATGAACAGTCCTTCCCTTTACTGCAATCAGAACCTCCATATAGGAAAATATAAGCCAATTGATGCCATATGTCCTTCAGAATTGTTATTCCAGATGTATTCCTTGGAGCCACAGAATTGAAGTTCCTGTTTCCTTTAAATAACACATTCCTAAAAACTCAGATGAAGCAATAAAGTCATTCGTTAATATGATTATTTTTTTATTCAGTTCCTTCATCATTTTTCCTGTCGCCTTAGCACAAATTAAAGAAACTAATTTACCTATGGCATACTAAGTTGTGAAGAAACCCAAATACACTTTTAGTTTTAGCTTTTAGCCTGAAATTTCTATGTCTAGGATGGTGACCTTACACATACAGGCATCTGAGAACTAATCTGTAAGGTTTTTTTATTAGCACAGAAGAACTTCATCCATACACTGAAGCACTTTGACGTGCTCAGATCACTTGTGTTTCAGTTACCTTTCATTATCTTTCCCCTTACCTGTAGCAAAGAAACAAATGGCATAATGCACAATTTTGTGGGAATATTTGTTCAATTGAAGGTTAATGCCGCTAAGTACTGCTAACAGAAAATCAGAAACGGTGACGGGAGTTTCAGCAATTGCTTTCCCACATTGCCCTGCCAACAACCTCAACCTTGTTGAGCCATTTTCTCTAAGGGCTAGAAGTAATTAAGTTTCATTGCTAAATCAGTCTTGAGCTTGTCCTGAGCAGAAAAATCACTTATGCTTAATTGCATGTGGTGATGTGGTGAGCAGTCTATTAGGCAGACTGCAGATAGTGGTTTATTTTCTTCAGCTCTGCGGGGTACTTAAAAATGAAAGATCATTATTTTCTTCAGGCAGTCATTTGTATAATACTTATTTCCTACAGAAAACAGTACTGCTGCTTAAAAAATGCTCATTTTTTGGGTTTATGTTGCACGGCTACACTAAATATTCTTTTGCAGGTTACAGAGTTTAAAAAGTTGAGTTTGTGAGACATAGAAACAAGTGAACTGATTAAATGTTATAATAAACGTCTAAGTTACAATCTAATTACATCATGTCGCATGAGTTTATCAACTGTTCTACAAATAGTTAAAAACAAGTATATACATAAAGAAAACAATAAACTGCCCATCATTTTTAATACACAAAGATGCCTATCTTGATATATATCCACAATCATAGACACACACACCTGAATGCATGCACATGTCCAGGGGAATGCTCCCTGTGACCTTACGAAACCGTGCATACTGTTTGTTAATCAGAACCACATATTTTTCACCTGATTCCATCAAGAAAGAATTAGTTTCCATAAAATTGTAACCGACAGGAACAGATTGGTTTCATGGTGCAGAGTGGGAGAACTGCTCCAACAGCCTGCTCGTGCTGACATTCCTCCTGCCGGCAGACCAGACCCACAGCCAGCTTATCTCATGCTAAGATGCTAGTTGAGAAAAAGAATTTAATTCTGAGAAGACAGCAATTTAACCCTGTAAAAATATTAAAATTGAGTTAGCAGAGAACTTTAAACAGAGAAGTTCAATTAAGAGCCACTATTACTGGTTCTTGAAGTGCCCTCTGTGCTCACACTTGGGCACTGAGCAGTGGCATTTGACCTTTTCCATAACAAAGAGTTTCCTTTACATTTGTAGCGGTATTTGACTGTCTGAAGCTGGACTGTTCTCCAGGCATAGGGCTGGCCTCCCAAAACCAATTCATGACAGTTCTTTATTTAAAAGGAGGAAGGACAACAAAAATTTGAAGTATGAACTGACTTCAGATCACTGGGGGTGCAGTACCAGAATTGTGGTGTCCAAAAAAGTTCTCATCGAACGAGGATCCCAATCCATCATATGACAGAGATGCTTCAGGGTCTTCTCCCTCCTGTAACCAATTAGTATTACACTAGAAATACTGCACCTTGTTTGGGGTATCACTTCCCAATTGGGATAGACAACCTCCCTATAAATTTGTGAAAACAAAGAGTGCTTTCACATACCTTCAGTTTTCTGGGGGGTCATACTAAAACCCTGAGCGTGTAAACTGGAGTTTCTAGGTAGTGCACTTTGATTTTTTTTCAAGGTTTAAAATAAGTTTACAAAAGGAATGTTTAAATTTTAAATTTTGTACACTATTTACTGTGTACATATTTAAGTGATGCATTATTCTATTTTTACACATACTGAGAAATGCACAGCAAGATTTCAAAACTTGGCACTTTATACACAAAACAGAATGAGTGAGGATGGAAGGCACCTCTGGGTCCATCTGGTCCCACCCCTGCTCAAGCAGGGACACCCAGAGCAGGCTGCCCAGCACCACATCCAGGTGGCTTTTGAAGATCTCCAAGGAGACTCCACAGCCCCTCTGGGCAACCTGTGCCAGCCAGTGCTCCATCATCCACACATCACAGAAGTGCTGCCTGATGTTTAGCTAGAACCTCCTGTGCTCCAGTTTGTGCCCATCACTTCTTGTCCTGGCACTGGGCACCACTGAAAAGAGCCCGGCTCCGGCTTCCTTGCACCCTCCCTTCAGGTGTTTACAGACATGGATGAGATCCTCCTGAGCCTCCTCTTCTCCAGGCTGAACAGCAACAGCTCCCTCAGCCTCTCCTCACAGCAGAGGTGTTCCAGGCCGTTCATCACTTTTACGGCCCTTTGCTGGCCTAACTCCAGGATCTCCACGTCTCTCTTGCAGTGAGCAGCCCAGAGCTGGATACACCACCAGAGGCAGGATCATACTCCCTAATGCAGCCCAGCACACCATCAGCCTCTTTTGCAGCAAGGGCACATCACTGCCTCAGGTCCAACTCGCTGTCCACCAGTACTGACCTCGGGGGTACTCGTCCACTCACTACAGGCCTCTGGCCAGACCTCGTGTCACTGACCACCACCCTCAGAGCCTGGCCATTAACCCAGTTTTCCATCCACCTCATCGTCTGCCCACCCAGCCCTTTCTTCATCAGCCTCTCTGCAAGGATCTTACAGGAGACATTGTCAAAACAGAAGTATTAATTGTTGCTACTTATTTTTGTTCATATCCCTCCCAATCTTACTTGTCATTGGTTTCACTTTTCAGCATTCACCAGCTACTATCTAAAATTTCTCATTAATAAGGAAATACAAACTCTGATTTGTATGCTTTTCCCCAAATTCTGGGCATCAAACAGGAAGCAGCTCACTAACTGCAGCACATTCACCCTGATTTCAGAAAGCCAAAGAAAAGCATTTCAAATAACATTTAGATTTATGCAACCTATTTATACACAGAGGAATTAACAACTGAAAGACAGCTACTTTATTCATGTGTGATCAACAATATTTTTAGAAGCCTAACATATGAATGAGCATAAAATAACTTGAATTAAGGTAGCAGAAAGAATGAGAGCATTAAAAATGTAACTGGGCACGAAGCAATACAGTGATTTCTTTTTTTCCAGAGGAAAAACCCTATGATGCAAAGTCAAAAATTATTCTTGACTCCTCAGTCATTCCAATCTGTCCTGGGTTTTGTTTCTTGTCAAACTGATTTGTCTCCTCGATGGGGTTTTGAAGAATGGTCATGAGCCACTCCTCCATCTGCCATCGAAATGGGAAGACATTACTCAAACAATTGAATTTGGTGATATTTCTAAAGAGCAGGCAGGAAACACCAACAATCATTTAAGTGTGATTCTTGCATTTGCATTTTTCTCCTAGAGGAATACTAGTTATCATTAGCTGGGAATGACTGAATGCAAATAACATTTCCACTAAAATTAAAGTATCCCTTCTTCAAAGTGAATCTACATATATTATAAGCAATGAAGTAGTTGATGTGCATTTATTTTTTATTGTTATGTGTTATGAGAAAAATAAAAAAGAAATGTGGAATATAAAGGGAAGGTAAAAGAAAGTTTTAAGAAAGAACAAAATCTTTAAAATAGCTAACTCTCTCCTTCCCATGCTGCTTGTCAAAACCTTCTTGATGATATCTGGCAAATATTTGAGAGTATAATCCGATGTACATTTTAGACTCATGTTTTACTTCACAAAGGGGAAGTTATGATTATAATAATATAAATATATTCTATCAGTCTGCATTAAAAGATCTACTTTACAATAAAAAGAATGCATAGCATGATATGTCAAACATTTAAAGTACTAAACCCCATTGTTCCAGTTTATGAAAAGCAGACAGGCTACATTGCCCATACATCTAAAAAAAGGAAAAAAAAGGAAAAAAAATAAAAAATAAAAAATAAATCACTTAGATAGCTTACTTACATAACTTTCAAAACAGAAGTGAAATCAAAAGTTCTCTGTTTCCAAACTTGAGTGTTATTGTTCTTAAGTGTTAACTCTTCATATTCTGGAACATGTAGCCATTATCCCGTTTTCAGGTATTTCTACCTTAAATTTACATTGTACAAGATACCTAAAATGTTTTCAGTTTTGATGTTCCCTACCCTATGAATCCCACTTTAAAATTATCTGGAATACATCAGTATTAGTCAAGGCTCATGACGATTTTTAGCAAGAAATAGAATATATTTAGGCAAATCACCTATTAAAAGAGCAGCAGAGTTCTTTACATTAGGCTAAGGTTTGGAGACAAATTAACTTTCTTCTTCATTATTAAAAATGTCTATCAACCTATAAACCACATAGAAAGGATAGCCCAGGACAATCTAGTACCAAAGACGTAGTGACGTGGACACAGACCACCTTTACATAACTGAACATGTGGCAAAAACAACACTCAAACTGTGAACACTGGAACAATGTGAAGGGAATCTGGCAATTTTCCTCTCCCGGGACCTATGGCATTCTCTTTCCCTCCAGCTTCAGTTTTCACTGTATTTAAGCAGAATTATTTACTTTTAAATTACTTCCAGATATTATTGACAAGCAATTGAACTACTTTTGATCTGGTTGGTAATCCTGACCCACCAGAAGAATTTTCCAGATACCAATACTATTTTTAAATAGTTCTGGCACTCATAACATAAAAAATAATAATAATAATAATAAAAAGTCTATGCAAATACTTTAAAAAAATAAAAATTTAAAGCTAGAAATATTTCTTTTCTGTCTTGGGAACAGAGAAAGAAGTGACCTCCCTTTAAAGGAAAAGGGACTCTGCAAGTAACTTCTTCTTTATAATTTTGCAAAGTAATACCTTTCCAAAATAAGAGTGCAAAGACAAGATAATTGAATACTGAAATATACAGGAACTTTAGATCTTACACCACGTATTCAGAAAATATGGTTTGGTTAAATTAAATTGACATTGTTTTGCAACATAATGAATTAAAAAAATACACATTTTTCTGTATACTGGCAACCCTCAACCAGGAGGGAAAGAAAACACAAATTAAGATCCAAGAGACTGACAATGCTACTTTGAAGGCAGGAAAAGTCCATGAATGTTATGACACGGCCTCACAAGAATTTAAGTTTCGTTGTACCAAACCAGACTTCTTTTGTATATGTCAAACACAGTTTGCTAGGAAGAATTTTAATTTGCAATGAGAACAAACAAGACTCATTCTGACCAACAGCACTTTTAAAAAGTGTCCAACATAAAGCTTAAAAAGTAGAACATCATCGGGGATACAACTAGAGTGGCTCCCATGCTGTAAGATTTATGTAAATCTGAACAAACATATTTCCTCACATATTAACATGTCAGTAACAAAGTGTTCAAGACAAAAGAATGGAAATCAGAGATGTGAGGGTAGTCTGTGAGAGCAGAGCTTTAAAACCCCAGCAATAATGACATCTTTGTGATAGGAAGGCAAGAGGGTAAGGGATCAGATGTCTAGGATCACGTTGCCGTTTGGTTTGTAACGTGCCTGTAAGTGATTAGGCCTGGTATGCCCTCGAGCTAAAATCACGGGAAACAGAGTGCCCAAAGCAATTTTATTTGAATGAAAATTAATCTCAAGTGATTCACAATACCTTTCACAAGCCACAATCCTGCCGTTTATGAAGTCTTCCTGTGTTTCATGTATTACAAATGAAGCTAGCTTCATCAGGGACTACACTCTAAATGAAGCAGGCACATCACTGTGACAAAACCCCAAATATAAAAATCATATCTAGAATTCTGTAATTTCTAGAATAAAACCTTTCATATAGAAAAAAGATCATCATTTAAATGACCAATCTACACCCTGTCACCTTTACAAAACAGACCTAAATAAAGTAATTGATGTGTCCTAAAATCTCTCAAATTGCTCTAGTGACAAACAAAATCAGGAAGTCCCTTCACATGAAAAAAAAAAAAAAAAAAAATTAGTTATTGCTACTAATAATAAGGATTATTGCCTAACTGACTTAATTACACAGCTGAAGTTTCCAGGACTACTGTAATACATTCTGCTCTGATGTGGTGTATGGGGCTGAAAGAGGGCAAGGAACTTTGAGCTAGTAATCCCATTTTAACATTTTCCCCTATTTTCCAAGGTAGAAATTCTATCAAAAAAAAAAAAAAAAAAGATAAAATTTCACAATAAAAAAGAACCTGTACCTACATATGTGTAACATGTATACACATATATAAATACAAAACTGTTTTAGAAACATTACTTCAGTGACTACTGAATTTTGTGATTTACCAGTTACTTATAGTGCAATCCATTATAAGAAAAAATAAATGCTTTCACATCTTCTTTAGCTTTTTATAATGTTTTTACATTTATTATTGACTTTAATAGAATTACGCTAAAACATATAAGCATCCTCTCATATAACAAAATAGTCTGGTTTTGAGTTATAAAGAAAAAATACTTTGTTGGAGTATTGGATTGTCAAAACAAGACAAAATAAAACAAATCACAAAAATATAAGGATGGCTCATTTGGAAATAACTGCATTGCTGTGACTAAGGTCCTTCCTGTTCAGACCAAAACAAACTGATGTTATCTTAAAAGTTGTCCCAATGCTTTTTTCAAAGCTTGAACCCAAGTGATGCAGGTAGAGCTGTGGCTCTTGGACGGTGTCATTTTATGTCTGTCCCAAGTGCAAACTGTATAGCAGAGGATAAGGTCTGTAGAACTAATAGGAAAACTGTTGCAGAATGAAGTATTTCATATTGTTGTTGCCACCTTTATGTATTTACTTCTAAAAACATAAAAGAAATTGCATGTTAAAGATCCTTACAAATCCCCTTAAGTTCTAGGTAAAATTTAATCATATGTGTATCACAGGTATTTAGTATAAATACAAAATCCATCAAAATCACCTTTTATAGGTTCATAAAACTCTACACTTCATATTATTTCCCTTACAGAAAACTCTCAGAATGAAAACATAATCCTGACATGTATTAAACCCAGTTTTAAAGGAAAGCAAAGACATGCCTTCCTACAACAAAGTACCGGCAAATCAATGTCAACTTGGATATATCTCTCCTCAGGCACTGCAGCTAAATCTAAACGTTATTGTGAACTGAACCCCATTGAAACTTACAGACACAGTCTAGAAATCCCTTTTCATACTTTGTTTCCATTGGCATTTCATGGACAAAGGCTTTTGTATAACTGGAGCAGAAAAAAAGAAGGAATAAACCACCAAATATCCTAAATTAACGGCATTCTTTAGTACTGCTAAAGACTGAGGATTCCATTTCTTTCTTTGAAACTTCTCAAAACATCTCAGCTGTTGCAGTAATTATAAAATGGACCTATCATATAACCTAAGCTTTTTTTTTTTTTCTCTGATTCTCCTATACAAGTCTGTCTCTTGTGCAAGATTAATTTCTCCTGTATATCCCAGAACAAGAACCCTACATGAAGATTCAGCAAGTTCCATCATACTGAAGGTCCCCCTTACGTCTTAATGTTTCAGATGGAAGAGCATAACCCCTGGGGCACAGCCTTTCTCTTCTGCAGTTCTTTTTTGCTGATTGACTTGAAGAACTCTAAAGATGCATACCTGAATTCTTCCACCCAGAAGAGCCAGACAGTTTACAGACTCATAAAGATGTTGTAAGAAATGAGTTAACATCCACAGAGTTCAAACGTGGCTGTTATCGCTTCTGGCTCTCTGGGAATCCTGCCTCTGCCATCACCTCTGCTGTCCACATGAGCCTACCTATTTCTTCGTATTTTTCCATTAAGCATTCCACCCCCTCTGTTTATCCTCCTGCTCCTTCTCTGGATGGGCTGCATGCATTTCTGTTTGCCTCTTCCACAGGGATTGTTAACACCGGTCCTGCAAACTGTTTGTCATAATTGGATTCCTCCTTCACAGAACCAGAGAGGGATGAGGCTGGAAGGGTTGCTGGTGGTCATCTGGTCCAAAGTCCTGCTTACATGCAGGCATCCAGCTCAACCAAGCAGGTTGCCAAGGCCCACATCCAGTCCTGTTCAGCACCTCCTCGCAAGTCTTATTTGTGACACACTGCTTCTGATTATCACTTCTTTGTTGCTCAGCGTGAATAACGTTGATCACTTTTGGTTAAAATTAGGGAAAAGGTTTCTGTGTATGGTCATCAGATTTCAGCATTGCCTGTCAAACATATTCCATCTACCTGTCATGCATTCAATGACTTCTCACAGCCACTACTAACCCTTAAACCATCTTCTGGTGGTCTCCCCCCGGGGACAGGATGAGCATTCAACAGCAGAAGCTCCAGCAGATGCAGTACTGGCAAGCAAAACTGGTAAGAAAGCATGAACTGTCGAACCTGAAGCACCAGGCTCCTCCTATTTCCTTTCTCATCCTCTTCAGCAGACAGGCTGCGGTTCCTCTTGTTTCCTCACATCCCTGCCACTGCTGCCACATCAGCCGGCACCCAGGAAGACAGCAGCTGGAACTGTGGAAGCGGCTGAGAGGAGTGAGGAGCAGATGGCAGAAGATCCCCGCCTGCTGCACGAGCACCACAAACAGCTGGCCAAGTTCCCTGGGTGGTGTCAGGTACCCCGAGCGCACAGCTTGCAGCTACACCCTGACTCGAAAGCTTGTGGAGTTAATAAAACACATCCTGAGCCTCCTGTACACAAGCACAGCTGCAGATTTGGTGGGATCACATCTGCTCGTGCAACTTTTGGATCGTCTTGGAACGAGTGTGAAGTGCTAACAGAAATGAGTAAACTCTGCGAGGCTCTGTCCCACACTCCACCCCCAGGACAAAGCAACTGACAGAACTAACTAATTAACAAGAAAAACAACATATTGATTCCTGAAGAGGAATTCTACTCCGGGGTTTGATTCCCTCCCATGGATGCTACTGCACTTAGTCAAACCAGGAGCAAGGCAATTGTTGAGAAGGTTCTTCAGGAACCTTCATGGTCCAAAACCTCCAGTTCAATAACTACTAACGTTATGGACCCAAATTTGAGAACTACTTTTGGCAGCCTGATTCTCTAAACTCTCAATGGTAATTTTACAAAGCACATCCAAAAGTCAAATATCTAGAATCACCTCATTTTTCAATTCCTTCAAGGATAATTAAAACAAGATTTAAAAATTCTATAAGCATACAGACTTGAGAAGATGAGTCCCAGGGAACAGGGAACGGCCAGAAGAAGGAGAAAAGGCATTTGCCCTAAGCAATGGATATTATAAATCCACCTGTTGATGACAACTGGATTAAAATGGATAACTGTTGTGTCTGCACAGAAGAAATATCTACCCATTAATCTGTTTAGCAGTGTAGACAGAATACTGCAATTTTTAAATGAATTTAAAACAACTAAGTATCTACGTTATTTCCTCCTTCCAGTATTGAACAGTTCTACTCCCTCCTAAATGTGAAACGGGACTACACTCTAAATATTGCTGTGAAAGCCCAACAGCACTTTTGCACATTTGGACTGCTGCCCCCGGAGTTTGGACCTGCCAATAAACAAGTTGCTTGGCTTTCATTTCTGCTGCCAAGTTCACACTTCTCAAACAGAATGCGGTGAACTTTAGTTCACATTCAACTTTTTTTTTTTTCTGGCTCCCCTTCTACTTATGCACTGTGCAAACGTTTAGCAATTCCTTGGAAGAGCTAAAAAAATTAATGTGACTCTTCATAATTATATGTTTCTTCTGGAAAGATTAATTTCTTTTGATTGTTATTCCTCATTTTCAAACTAAATGAATTCTAATTCTACAATGGAATTTAAGGAAGAGATCTTCCTTAGGTCAAGATATTTTTTCCCCTGCGTGTAGCCTGATAAAAATATAAGAGAGAAAAAAGGCCTTTTTATTTCTCTCATTCTAACATTACATGACTTGCACTGAAGCCCAACCCGGGCTATGGTGTCACGGGACATGGCATGCCGGCATATCAGTTCCCCATCGCCAAACGGATGCACTTTCACCCAGTTCCTCCCTTCCTAATCACAGCTACAACCTCTCACCACTTATCTTCTCTCTAGCCCTTGAGGCAGTTTAATTGATAAAGATCAGAGGAAATATCTGAAGAAACAACTGAAACATTTTCTACCACATCATTTCTACAGCATATGATGTAGCAGATACAGAAATGACCAACATTGTTCACAACAGAGATTGTTATGCCTGTGAATCATAGAATCATTCAGGTTGGAAAAGACTTTTAAGATGATCTCGTCCAACCTTTAACCTAGTACTAATGTCCACCACTAGGCCATGCTACTAAGTTCTACATCTACACATGATGTCCCAGTGTTTTAAATGTGTGATATTATTAGTAACAATCTTAAAAGAATCATTTCATTTTTTTCCCCCCATAATTCACATTGTTCACCAAGTAACTACAAGGACAGAGATTACACGAACTTTCTGAGCAACACATTCATTAAAACACAGAAAATAAAGTACCCTTCACTGAAAAACTAAACCGAGAGAATGCAGAACCATTGCATATATTCCGCAACTAGCACTGCTGGAAGTTGTATTACACTCTTCTGTAGGACAGAACCAAAAGCAGAACATAAAAATTATAAAGGATCCAAATTCAGAAAAGTTAAATCTGTAAACATCAGAGCAGGAAATCTCGGGTACATCTTCAGACTCTGATGCAAAGATATCACTTTGCTCAAAAGAAAAATTAAGGCAGTTTCATCAGTGTAAGGAACATTTTACAACACAGCTGGGATCTCAAGGTAAGTCTTGGCCTAGATTCCAGACTGAATGCACAAACTTTTCACAAAGTTACGTAAGAATTTGATGAAAATCAGGTTGCCATGAAAAAAAAAGAAAAGTTTCTACATTAAAATCACTGTACTGTGACGTCCAGCTGTGGCAATGCCCAGATCAGTTCTCACTTCCAGAGTGTCATGACTGACTGGAGTATATATATATATATATATTTAATTTTCAAGCTAAGAATAAATTTCATCCCCTAGTATTGGAGATATTAGCAATGTTCAGAAAAATGTTAACCTGACAACAACACAACAGAGAAAGAAAAATGTTCACCATCAGCAGAACTATGTATAAGCAACATAATATTCAAATATCCCTTATTTCAAATACTTAATGCATTAACACACATTAGGTATAATGTATATTATGTTGTATATATAATTACATATAATAATTACTATACATACAGTAATTCACATACTACCTGAAGCTATGTATTTCTTGGGAGAAAGACAAAGGATGAAGCAAACTCTCTAGAGCTACCCTGTAACAAAGCTCAACCTCGTGAATTTCTCTGGATTCTATTTTTTTTTTTTTTTTTAATACAGAAAACCCAATGAACAATTACTTGGGTAAAAGGACACACTTGAGACTCTTGTATTATAATGCTAATTTATGAACCAGGCAGATAGAAAAATAGAGTGTTTTGGGAAGAATATTTAATCTCCCACAGGACAGGATTTAAATTCTCTTCTCTTGTTTAAAAAGCCTTTAACATAGTTATGCAAGTTATATATAATCCAGCCCTCTTCACTTACCTGAAGGCAATATAATTCCCCCAGGAATTTTTAAAGCATTACATTAACAAAACTTTATACCACATGTGCAAAAAAAAAAAAAAAAAAAAAAAAAGGAAGAAGAAAAAAAGAAAAGATGTATTTAGCCTTACTTCTCCGTGTCTTAAAGGTGTAATAGCTCCTCTTGCTACTGCCATTCGGAACAACGTTTCTGTGGCCTGCATCAATAAACACACACAAATTAGATATTTTTTAAAAGTCAACCCAGCTCATGAACATTTGTTTCAAATTTAACATTTTTTTAAATGTCAGCTACATTCAGCATTCATTTTACAACTGAATCACTTTGGTAAGTTATTTAGAAAAGTCTTCATAGGTTGGCAAAGGCTTATTACAAAGTGAGAGGTGATGATGAGACCAAAACCCTCAATAAAGGAACCGCATGTTCCCTCCCCAGTCACTGCAGTGGTTACACAAGATTCTTCATGGACATCAGAGATGTTCAGCCCCAAATAATGGTCTTCCAGAGGTTGTCACACGAAAGCAGGTCGCTAAGGGGAAAAAAGCTGCATGGTACAAAACATGAAAGCAATTTATTTTTTTAAGTGGCTGATTAATATTATAGCCTTAAATTAACAAACAACCAAGAGCACGATGAAACTCTCTTCCTTTGAAGTACCTGTGCTCCTCTTCACACCAGGAATTGTGGCATCATAAAACACAACGTTGTTCATGTGCAAAAGACAGGGAACACAACATTGGGGAAATCTGTAATTAGGTCAGGCTTTAGTTAGGTTGCACATGTTCCTGTGCTAGTTGTCCCATCCTTTGTTTAATTTGGTGGGACACCGAACACATACTTCTGGCATAACCATCGACTACTGACACGTAATTCAAGCAGTAATACAAAATGATAGGTTCTGTATCACATTTTGTTCTGATACAAAAACTCAACCCATCAACACAACTGCAACATGCAAAGAATGGTTTCTATAAATGACCAGTATTTCTGTTGATTTCTCAACTTTGGTTTTAAAGCACAAGTATGCCAAATTGCCATGTTGTTATATTTACAAGCTGGTTGGGAAAAGGAGCGAAAGAATTCACTGGTTACATAAAAACGTGGATTGGCACATCAGTATACACAAGAATAGATTTGTTTCAAAGAGCTGTTTCCATAGCAAGCAGAGAAGCAGGTTTCAATTTCAGCTGTAATGAAACATGTTTTTAATATCTGTTTCTAATAAAAAAAAATTACTCTAACATTTAGGGATCTATGTTAAAAAGTAATTATCAGGCTGTTTGAAAAAAATGCTTTTAAAGTTTTAGCAGCAGTAGTATCTGACTGTCTTTCAAAATAGCAATTTAAAAAATTAAGCAGCTCAATGCTTATGTGACTTCAAGATTTGGGGGTGCACGCTGCAGTCCTACAAGACAGCTGTATCTCAACAAATGTGGTACCAAAGACATCTACTGAGATTAATTCCTCGGTCTTTCCAGGTGCAGATTAGGTAGGTTTTACCTTTTTACCCCCGTGCGGGGCAGTGCCCGAGTGAAGCTCTTCTTCCCAAACCTTTATCCTCTGAGAGGTGAAGTGAACCTCAAACAACCTTTTGTGTTTCCCCAAATTGGTTTCTTTTATCAACTCTTCCCACCAATGTTTTTAAGGATGTTTCAACCGAATTGAGCATTCTGTCAATACAGCTAAGCTCCTTTTGTTTCTTTTGAAAACCACTGGGGTGTGTGACTTTCTTTTCACATCTCCTAGTATAAGATCTCTCTTAATACCCTTGTACTCCCATAGCTCATGCCAGATGTCAAAACCATTCAGAAACAAGGAAAGAAAAAAAAAAAAAAGAAAAAACACAAAAATCCAAGCTTAGAGAAGTCACATCGTTCAAAAGGATAATGATCAGACCCAGGCTTCTCAAAACTCTAACATCACACAAACGGATGATTACATTGATCAGGCTAGGAAAAGGCTGCCAGTCTTAAAATGGGAACTTATGTGTAACACTTCCATTTTGGACAAACTCCCGCAACGTCTTCCATTTCCAGCTTTCTCCTCGGCAAACCACAGAAAACAGAGACCGCTGGGGCCATCGGTTGGCCAGGAGCACATTGCCCAGGGCTTGATCAACCACACGTTGACCAACTCGAGGGATGGAGGCCCTGCTGCCTCCCTGATCAACATGTTCCAGTATTGCACAACTGACTTTTCACTGGCAAGTCCCAGAAAAACTGCCATTTACAGCTGATCTGCAGAGATTTTCCAGAGAAGCACAGCCTAATTCCCCAAATTCTCCATCAGGAGTGGAAATGCTTCACGTCAGCTGAGCAGCAGGCTGGCCTTCCTCCTCTGGTTTCCATCTGCGACAAGACAAGCCACGTTTAAATCCCGAAACGCAAAACGCCCTGCTGCCACTCAACCTGTAGAGGTTGAACACGGAGGAATAAACACAGGGATGGAGAAGGGAAAAGGAGATTTGGACAAGGGATTAGAGGAGTAAAGAGGGACTGGGGCAAGGAAGCTCCTAAACCCAAGACATTTACTGGGAAGTGGAAGTCAAAAGAACTGGATAATTTAGAGAAATATCAGCTAGGTGAGGTGCTAAAAACAGGAACGTTATTCCATTACCTAAACTTAAACCTTACATTTGCCCCCTTATTTATTTATTTATTTTTTAAACAGTAAATTCAGTCACGCTTAATGCTCCATAAAGAATAAAGGGAAAACAGCTACATGAAGGAAGGGTCCTACAACATCATGAGGAAAAAAAACAAAAAAAAAACAACAACATGCTCCCATACTCACCTTGCATCCTTTCTGAAATTCCTTACGTGATAACATCTTGCTAATAGTGTAAGGATCCTTACAGGTCATTACATCAATTCTGGCTAAAAACTCAGCTCACTGAACACATCTTGTCTTGCACACTCTTAGTTTTTAATTTCGAATCTACCAAAGTTATTGGTATGACAAGAGCCAATGTTCACGCAGCATAAAATTCAGGTACAATTTGTTTTGATTTTGACGAAGCTCATGTCCACAGAGCACAAACTTTAAAGAAATGGACCTTCCATTTCAATACACTCAACACTTACATATAATTACATATATATGAAAAAAGCATGCAGAGTACTGCTCTGTCAGAAATTAAACTCTCAACGAAGGCTACCAAATAATTTCTTGGATGACTTCAGAAATAGATTTCTACTGGAAAAAATTAGCACACTTTTCGGCATCAGGTCAGAACTGCCCTTCTGCCCCCACTGAACTCTTCTCATGGCTCTTCTGGTTCATAATTCACAGTATCCTTGATCAGGGACACCCTCAGTTATATGCCATTTAGAGTAAGTTTAATTACTTGGTTGTAATGTCAGCATTCTTGCATATATTTATGACACACTTTTCCACTACCTACCAAGTTTCTACATATAATTGCACTTATTCCCTCTTAATTTAAAAATACAGCATTTGTGGTGTCAATTTTTTATGCTGAAAATATTAAAATAATCTTCTGTTTTATGTTAGGATTTGTAACTCCAACCATGAAATACAACCAACTGGAGATAGGATTTATCTTCATGTCAGATAACTAATTAAAGAAACAAAACTGTCCGTTTAAGAAATATGAATACTATTCCCACAGAAACAGTCAACTGGGAATTTAAATCACTTTTAATTGTCTCTATCTCTGTTAGCATTAAGTATTCCATTAGTAATCAGATTTTTATGAAGCTGTAAAAAGTTTATATTTATTTTCATTCAATTCACTGGAAATAAGCCCTAAATAAGAATCATTACAGGCTTAGGCAGTGACTTTCGATACTTCTATTCAGAGGCATGAGTCAGAGGTCCATAAGAAAGAAAATCATCAACAGATGGTTTTAGTGATCTCAGTGTGAAATGAATGTGTTGCCAAGCTGATAGTTGCCGAATCCTAAAACTGTACTTTAAGGAATGCATACTGTGTCAGATTGTATGTGAGGTGAGATGGCAGCCTGACGTATCCTGCCACTCCGTAATGTCTCGTAACTTCTAATGTCATCAATTGACAAAGATGTGCTCCCCTTCAAACAAAGCAGTTGTTTCTCTTCAAACTCCTTGCAGTTGGGTTTAAAAAAAAAAAGAGAAACTGCTTGTGTGAATCAGAACTGAAGTGGAAAATAATTGTGCATTATTGATGGAAATTGTAGGAGAAACAACAAGAAAAGCAGTATTTTTGATTCCAGATGTTTTGAATTTTCTAGGTATTCACAAAAATAAAATGGTCTCATAATACTTCATCAAAATAGTTACTGTTTTTACCAAACTTAAAATTGCAAATACCAGCAGTGCAGGGGACTGCTAAAGCACATTAATTTTAGAACTACATGCTTCACATGCTATTAATTACCTGGCAAATTTTGGCATCTACTTCTACACTTGCATTCAGAAAAATAAAATAAAAAAATGAATTACGTTTAAAGATATGTTCTGAACTGCACAGATCTTTGGAAGTCATTCACAGCAATTTACAGATTTAATTAGAATGGTAATGGTGCAATTTGTTTTAAGAACAAAAATACAAAAATGGATAGAATAACACAAAAGACTTTATTTCACTCCTATTAAGTTTGCTGATCTTGGCTTCAAATAGCTGGCTCACAGATCTGGCCTTTAAAATTTGTGTTTGTTCTCAAAAAGCAAATGACATTAAAAAAAGGTTCACAACAGTCTATCCAAAATCATCAATAACATTTTTCAACTCGATTACATATTGCAAATGAACTATTGTTACAGCCCTTTTTAGCTGAGCATCACACAGCTTTTGAAAACAAGCACAAGTGTTACAAAAAAGAGGAGGGATTTGGTAAGATGCAGCAGCAATAATGAATAGGACAATGCACAAGAAGCTTCTGAAATATTTTTTTTCTCTCATTTCTTTCCCCAAAAATTCAAATGTAGGGCAACCTTCTAGATCTAAACCTTATTCCAGATGATTTGTATTTAACTTAACTGATTAGCTTATTTATGGCTATGACATTCGATGAAAAGCACGGCAATAAAGTTTTTTCCACTTAGTCATCAGCAGACCAAATCACTTCTTACCTTTACCTCCTATGCAGGCAACTAAAATATGAACCCTATGAAACAAACTGCACAACTTGAGCTCTGTGATAAAGGATATTTTACAGAGATTTTGATAGCTTTGCACTTGTTTTCTGAAATTTCTCTAACTTGTCAGCTTTTACAATGTGGGGTCCCACAGGAGGTGCTGCACCAGCATCCTTTCACATCGTGCTTTCCTTTGCTTTCTTGTATGACTTTGTGCAACTTTAGAAGATGGAAAATACAATTCTAGTATTTAATGCTGTGTTTTACTGCCTGCCCCAAAGGAAAAGGAAGATGCACAAAGGGACACAAAGACACTTATCTGTGATGTGCACAAGCCCCAGCAATTACCAATTTGAGGGACGCACAAGAGAAGGGGCAAGTCTGCTGTAATTTATAGGGGAGGGAGGAAGCCCACCTCAAAGATTAGAGGACAGAAAGGAAATACAGTACGCACCTAGCCATGTATCTTATACAACTGAAGTACTAACTAGAAACGGTTCTCCCTCCTCAAGTAATAGAAGAACATTATTTCCCTTACCAGACGATTGAGGTTTCGTAAAACTCATCAATAACACTGCATATATAATCCAGTATTAAAACTAACAAGATTAACTGCATAGGTAGCTTAGAATATTTGCAGAATTGTGGTCTAAACAGAGATGCAAAATTAACACACAAAGTCCTGATCAGTTCAATACCATTTCCATTACATTGCCAAATTCCATTTGCTCATTGAATTAAATCCATACTTTAAGACTCTTCAGGTGCTAAGCTACCCTAAATACCCATCCTAATTAAACTGCCCTCATCTTCATGGCATCCAAAAAGTAATATATGTCATGGTGACACTGCAGCCAGTTAGCAATCAGCTGAGAGCACAGCACTTGTATTTCAGCAGCGTCCAAGAGACACCACTGTAGAGTTCTTGCACTAAAACTCATTTCTTTCTTCCACACTCACTGTTAAAACCAGTTTGCATTTTGCAACCAAAAATGCAATTTTTTCTTTATTATCAGACCGAAAAGGCCGATGGCAAGCCTGAAAGCAGAGCAAACTACAAAATCCACTTTGCAGTTGGCTTTCACTGCGAGAACAGCCCTTGCTGCTGACCAGCTCACAGATCTCAGCCTCTCTGAGAAGAGCTGTAAAGCTTCCAGCTGCAGAACACACACTGAACAAGTGAACCAAGTGCAAAAATAATCAAGCGTTACTCGCTGCCAAGAGTATGAAATAAAAGCATTATTATTTATTTATCTTAATCGGAACCCAGTAGTCTGCAGTTGTGGTATTTGCAACTTTTTCCAAGATAATTTTTTCTTCTCCTGACTTCTCTACCCATTCTTCTCCCTTTCCTTCCTCCCACCCTCCTCCCAACGAAAGCAGCAATGCTTGGTATTTAATTGGGATTCCTGGTCCCAGCCTGTAACTGACTTTTACCTCTTCTTGTGTTCTCCACACAAAGGAGTGAACTTCTCAACTCTCTCAAAAGCTGCAATTATAAATAATTAAATATCAGGTAACCACACATATATATATATATACACACACACACACAGCAGTATAATGCTGGAATTACCCATAAAATAGGCCAGCAGCCAGTCTGGGAAACTAGAGAAGTAGGGTATTTGAGCTCCTCTGCCTTGACAGAAATGCCAGAGAAAGGAGTCCCAGCACTGGCACGGAGCTGAGGTTTCTGGATCTGAGACACAAAGCACTGAAGCCAGCTAAATCTTCCTCCTCTGCAGTCACAGCTCAGACAGATGGAAAATAACCGCACGCCAGCCTGCAGAAAGCACCTGACAACTGTCAGAAATGGCTTTGACTAGTAACGCTGTCAGATGGAATAAAAGATAAGAGCTGAAAGACCACCCCGGCCAGGCTGGGAATGTGCCTGCACCCCAGTATGCAGGCAGCAGTGCTTCCCTCCCTTGGCACAGGGGCAGTGTGCTTTTCAAATCTCCAGCTCCAAAACGGTGGGGAGCAGCACATGCACCCAGCCAAGCGGACAGGGGGGACAATGTCCTGTCTCCCCCTGTTGGGAATGGATGCATGGGGGGCATTACTGTCTCCTGGCCAGAGGCAGTGGGGACAGCAAGGCACAGGAACGACAGACATGCCCAAAGAACGGGGACACACTGCCTTCATCACCCAGCTGCATTTGCCTCCAACGCCATATACTTAAATACAGAATCATGGAATTGTAGGGGTTGGAAGGGACCTCAGGAGATCATCGGGTCTGACCCCCCTGCCAAAGCAGGTTCCCTAGAGCAGGTTGCCCATGTAGGTGTCCAGACGGGCCTTGAATATCTCCAGAGAAGGAGACTCCCATACGACTGCCTGCCAGTCCACTTTTGCTCCTTGCTGCAATTTTTTAACATGTTTAGCAGCCCCACTTTGTTTAGCAAAGCACTGGAGAACATCACCATGAAATAAAGCAGATGCATGAGAAGGATGGCTGTACGACATGGAAATGAGCACTGGGATGTTCCTGTGGAATTAGTTCCCAATCGGCCATAAATGAATGAAGTCAAATTCTTCCATGGTACAAGTAAAAGCTGACTTTCGTGATCCACCGGCAGATGCTCATTGAGTTGCTGGGACAACTGAGGAAATCCAGGCTCCTGATCCCCAGTCTTTGCTCTAATTCCTGAAAAAAATAGCTGAAATTTAAGCACTGGATGACACAGGATGCTACAGCAGCTGTGGATCTTGTAACATTGACATTTTTAAGTTTCACTACTTTTTAGTGACTTTTTTAGTAACCGCTAAATTAAAGTTGTCTAAATATATAGTGCTCATTACTTCATTTTTTCCAAGTGCGTATTCTGGAATTCCAGATTCATTTAAATACACTCATTTACAGTTCTGTTATCTGCCTTCATTGACCAGAATTTCTTGTTAGCTTGAATTCTGAGTGGGTTCAATTCAGTGCATTTGCTACAAGCTTTACAAGATTTATGTTTTATGTGTTTCACAACCGTGGTCCATTTTTTTCTTTAGGGGATTACCTCATCTTTTACATTTCCCAAGTGGTAGCAATTTTAAGTAGCATCTCTTAGTTTTTGCAAACAGGAAAAAAAAAAAAAAAAAAAGTATTTGTCTCAATTGTTTTCCTTCTATGTATTGTAATTTACCCAAGAATTTATGAGTTAAACTAATACAAACTTAAACCAAAAAAACATTTTCAAACTAGTGATTTATCATCACCATGCAGTAAACAATAAGTATTATAGACTGCATCTACTTTGGATGAGACATTCAACTCATTTACCAATCTTATTGTTTAAACATGTGTATGTCATATAATCTTTCCAAGCTAATTAGAAACAGGACACATAGGTTAATACTATTTTATTTTGGGGGCAGCTCATAAAAATGCGTGTCCCCTCTGTCTATAAGAGTTTAACTGGTGTTGGGCAGCAGCTAAATGGGTTTCAATAAAGGACAAGTATATTGCAGAGATGACCCATCACAAAATTAATTGGTGTGATTTTATTATTCACATGCTGTTGTCCACAGTAATTAAATAAAAACAAAATGCTGATTGCAACTGATTAAAACCAATTCAAATAATCAACAAGGAATTTCAGAAGTCAGTTTCAGTACATACTATACAGAAAACAGCAACTAATACTTTACTTGCATAATGCCATATTCTGCATCATTTTAAAACTTTTTTTTTCTTTTAAAGAGGGATACAAATTTCAGGGCTTAGAGCAATACTTTGAGTGCTGGCAGCAGTGCTGGTCAACCTCTTCCTGTTCTTGAGAAAAACTGAGTATTTGACCAACAGAAGCACAAGTACAAAACTTCATTTATAGGCTGCACAATGCTCAAAAAAAGCCTGCTATGAGCTTGCAACTGAAGTTGTTTCAGAGAAAGTGAACAGGCAAGATTGCTTCTTCCAAAGCATCTTCAACTGGAAGCATCTTCCAAAGCATCTTCTACTGGAAGACCAGTAACTGGTAACTCTTTGTTTTAAGGCTTCTCTTCCAAGTGGTGTGGGGCCCAAAGCACACCACACTTGCAGACTGTTCTCTTTTTCAAGAAAGGCAAAGTCTGTGATCAGAAGACCGATCTGACCGATTGCGTTAACCAATCTGACCAACTGTTAGAAATCTTTCCTTTCTGTCTCCATCATGCCAGAGCTGGATACTTCTCTCTCCTACTCCTGGAATACTGTCCATCCACCAAAGCTACCTGGAGGAGGACTCCCCTCTGCTGAGCACTGGGACGGAGCTTATAAACCAAACTTCATAGTGGGTGAAACTGCCTCCAGCAAGCTGAATCAGTAAAACGTCCTTAAAATCAAGGCATTGGCCAGACTCAGACCCTACAAGGATAAAGTTGGCTACAATCTCCATTTCCTGAAATGTGAGGAAGGTCCCAAAAAGTCTTTGGTCAAGCCTGCTCAACAGCACTGCAACGGCCCAAATCACTGCCTTGAACCTTACAAAAAACTCATACCCAGTGTAAAATGAGCTCGTAATTGCCCACTAGCTTTCTAACCATAACAATATTTGGACATGCTTTCATTTAAGGGAGAAAATTTAGCTTACAGTAACAGAAAAGCTGTAGGACTTGATTCTTATTATCACGCATCAGTTCTCACACCGAAGGTTAGCCTTGGATACAATGTGGATGGCTGGTGCAGATGGTGCTGTGGTGATCAATGCCAGATCTGTAAAAACCCTACTTCACTTCCTGTAAAATTCAGAGGGCAAACTGTAAGCAAAGCAAGAAGAAACACAAAAGATTACTGGTAAAACAGGAAAGTCTACGCAAAAGACCAGGATTCTAACTTTTCTTCCTCCTGTCAGATACCAGACATGACAACTAAAATACCAAGGATTTTCCTGTAAACAAACACATTGTGGTCTTCTCTACCCAGGGTAGGAAATCAAGAGGTCCAGAAACCCTTGTTGTACTACCGTGTTAATTCCTCCTTAAATAGACTAATATTTATCACCTCCTAAAGTAACAAAGGATATTAAATTATAGAGCTATAGACCTCAGGTGCTCCTCATACACCTTCCCCATCTTTGTAGCCCTCCTTTGGACACGCTCTAATAGTTTCATGCCCTTTTTATACTGTGGTTCCCAAACCTGCATACAGTACTCAAGGTGAGGCCACACCAGCAGAGGACAATCCCTCCCTCGCCCACCTAGCAATGCCATGCCTGATGCACTCCAGGGTTGTCTCTTTTTGCTGCCAGGGCACACCACTAGCTTATGATGAACTTGCTGGCAACCACAACCCCCAGATCCCTCTCTGCAGGACTGTTTTCCAGCCTCTTTTCCCTCAATCTCTATGTACAACCAGGGTTGTCCTGGTGCAGAATCCAGCATTTGCTCTTATTAAACTTCCTGCAATTGGTGGTTGCCCAGCCCTCTGATTTGTCAAGATCTCTTGCAAGGCCTCTGCCCTCAAGGGAGTCACCAGCTCCTCCCAATTTAGTATCACTCACAAACTTACTTAGCATGCATCCAAGTCCTGCATCCAGATCATTTATAGAAATATTGACGGGAACTGGCCCCAGAATAGAGCCTTGGGGAACCCTGCAAGTGACCATGGTGTCAGCTGTGCAGCAAACACTGAATCACACCAAGTTGTCACATTATTTTTGAACACTATCAGAACAAACAGTTCCAGACAACTACGATTACTGCATTTACCACTTTACAATTGACCGATTAGGATAAATTTTTTACTGTGACTTATTTGCAGACTGCAGCTGAGCAGAGAAAAGGCCATGGGAGATGGTAATCTCTTTTTTAAGGAAGGTTTAAACACACACAATCCTATAGTTAAAAAAACACACACCATGTTGGGCAGTTGTCAATTGAGAAGACATCTTCAATTGTTTATTGGGAAGAACAGACAAGGTTCCTGAAGAAAGGACACGATGCGAGCATACAGTTAAAGACCATTTTTATGTTCTTCTAAAGAGAGGCAAGTGCATCAATGGATCTCTACAGGACTGACACCCTATGGATATTCTGTAAGCAGAATTTTTATTTACAACTTTGAAATAATTGGAAAAAAATGTGATGATCACTTTGGAGTGAAAACAATCTCTCTTGGTCCTGCTTTTAAAAATAACTTTTCCACACGCATAAGTGAACCTTATAACTGAAATATTTTGCACTCACAGATTAATTTCTCTCACAAGGACAGAGAGAACTGTATTAATCAGTGTTAGCATTGTTACACTGTATTTTATTATAAAAGATATGTAATCTTAAGGCTGAAGCATCATGTTATTAACAGAATCATTACACTTGTAAGAACACTAACTATCCCTGAATCTAATTTTAGAAATCTAGAAAAAAAAATACAACAAAGCTTAAAAAAAAAATCACTTAATATATAGAAAAAGTTTTTAAGCACAGGTCTCCACTATGGCCAACTTTTAAACAAGGACCTAAATTTAACTACAAATGTGGTCGCTAGGGCAACACTCAGTCTTAAATTTCCTTCTTATCCTTCCATGAACATATATTCAATTTTCTGTAACATCCAGACAAAAAAAATAATCAAAGAAAAAAACACACCAAAATACCCCAGTCAGTTGAAGACACACTCTTTGCATTCACATTTCATTTTAGCAGCACGTGATCAGTACTAATGGAATTATTACAAGAATTAACAGATGCCTGATGGTGCATTAAATGTAGGTGTGTACATTCTGTCATAAGTCTGCTCTTGTTGTAAAATGTATTATTTATGAAAGCAGGAAATTTGCACGTCCCAATGTACAACATATGACGTTCACATGGAGCAACAACAAAGCACGAGATTTGAAGTCTGGAGCTGAGTTCATGCATTTCTTAGGGTAACACAGGAACCGCTGCTGGTAAATCTCCTGGTAGATTTACTAAATCCAGAAAGTCTGGCATGGTTCTAGGTTACTCCAAATGTTGTAGAGTTGTATCATGGTACTGGGAAAATTAGAGAAAGCAATGAGGAGTTTAGCTTAAGTTTACACTGAAGCTAAGTTCTTGCTCCCCACCTGAGGGGCAGGCAAACTACAGAACGCCTTATATCTGAACACTTTATTCACCCTACACTTACGCAATCTCTCTACGCTAAACATGTAAGAAAGCTGAAAAACCTACACAGACTTTGAGATTGACAAGGCTTCCAGCAAGTACAAAATAACAAGAAAAAGGAGTTTCGACTAGGAACAAAACGTACAGTTATTCCTGGCAAGATCTAAAGGTAACAAATACATGCAGTCGGTCTGTTATATAAACTGCACTGGACTGCATGGATAAGCATGCTCATTTGAACATCCTGTACATTAGCACAGCCAAATAATAGCTCATACCCCTTGGGAAAAAGAACATAAATCACACTTACAGAAGAAGGAATTGTATAAGGAATGTAGCAATACTAAAAACAATTTAGAGACCATGGCAGACAATCAACTGAGCCCAAAATATGCTTTGTTGCCCATCAAATGACCAAATGGATCCTGGTAAGTGCAGAAACATCACAAGTGCTCGTAAATCAGACCATTATGATGCCTTCATCCAGACTCACACAAAGCTTTCAGAGCACAGCTGAAGAAATTATGCATCTGTTTTGTAAACACTAAGAGTAGCTAAGACCAGGTTAAACCACCACGTGCCAGGTTTTCACTACAAGCTTTCCCATCTCATCCATTGGATGCTAAAAGTCTCACCTTTTTTCTGACATAAGGGACGGGGGAAAAAAAAAAAAAAAACACCCTGGTGCTGATGCTGCTTAAACTGAGAGCACTGGCATTTAAAGGAGCTGCATAAATCGCAGCAACCACGGAGTTGTTAGCACGAGTTGTCAACAGTGAGATGCTCTCCAGAAACAGCTGTGTTAAGAGGCTCAACGCTAACACAAGTATCCGTACGGGAAAACATTCTGATAGCAGCCAGCTCCTTCACAGAGCAGAAAAGGGAGGGCGAAATAACATTTTACAAAAGCCTCTGGATAAAACTGCTTCAGCTGGAGTACTGAGGTGTGCTTTTCTTGTTTCATACGCTGCTCTTATCACGGGAAGCGGCAGATGCTCATCTGTGCAAACTCTTGGTTTAGAGGCCAAGCAGCTGTGTACAAAAGTAAGTTATCAACCAGAAGCCTCTACTACTGGCTGCTGGAAGAGGTCTGTCACCGAACTAATCATCAACTAACCTGGAATAGCCACCGCAAGCCAATGGCCACCGCAAGCCAATCCAACTCCAAAATCAATCCTTTTTGACAGAGACCTACTATCTGAAAAAGACCCTTCAACCATCCCCCTCCCCAGTAAAAGGGGTGCCATTTTATACTTTATTTTTAATTATTCTGAACCCTACCAATGAGGGTTGTTCTCAGTTTAATTCCTATACACCAAGCTTTCACTTCCACAATATGCTACAGATGGGAGGCACAGCAACACACGATTGTAAACAGCCAGACCACATTACAGTTTCCAAAATGCAAGTGCCACAGAAACGTGGAGACACGAAGCAGGATTAGGCTTCAGAAGTTGCTGGAGTCTCTGTGGCTGGCACCCCCGGAGCCAGAAAGTCCGAATGAATGGATCTCTTAGTGTTTTATAGTAATTAGGTACGTTTCTGAACCTGGTACTTCTAGTGCTTCATCTGCACTAATTGAGCACAATGCAAACGCTGCTCTGAAATGCCAAACGGTGAAGTTAACAACCTTATAAAGGAGCCAGGAATACAGATTTTATTTTCCTTATTAAAGAAGGGGGGAAAAGAAAAAAAAAAAAAAAAAAGCACTGGTCTGACTTGTCACTACACAAAACAGAGAGCTGGAAAGTTTTCAAAACTGCTCTGTAAGTGTTGTTTTATTGGCCTGAGACTGTTAATAAATATGTTGTAAATGAACTTATACTTGCTTGGGTGGATATAAAGAAACAATTGTATCGCTGTTCTTACATGTTTACAATTTACTCTAGCTCTTCACCTTTTTTTTCCCTCGTTACTCTGTTTCCTACACCAGCTTCCCATAGCAACTGACATTTATTTGGCCCATAAATTACCCTAATGCAGTTTAGTGCTCTTTCATAATTTTTACAAACACGACACTTACAGAGCATAGACTTGTATTAATTAAAACCATCACTATACAAATCTAACGTTTCCTTTAGCATTTTTAACTTACTGATAACTCTGGTAAATGTACAGATGGACAAAGGCTTTCTCTGCACTCACCAGTTGTGTTTTAAAAGTTTACGCATAAATGTGTAATTTGTGTCTGTCTGTCCTATTACCCCCACGCCACACCTGGATAACGCACAATCTTTGACAGAAAAAAGACCATTTTTCAAAGTCATGGCCTGCCCAGCTACAAATGAGACCTCCTCATTAAGAGAAGGTTAATTAAGTTAATTAACTCACAGCCATATCCACTTTTGACATTGCTGTTGAAAGACTTTCGTTTACTTATTTCAGTTACTTGTTAGAGACAGCTTTAGCTAGTTAACTATTAGCTATTTAACTCCAGATGCTAAGAGTCTTTAAGAAGGAAAAAAAATGATACCCATTATAAAGTTCAGCTACTTTGAAAAAGGGGTTGTTTCTTACACAAACAAAAAAGGTTTGGGGCACATATGGCCAGGTAGGTAAGGACCATATTAAAAGTAAGTCTGATTTGGTTTACAATGCCTTTTGGGGGCCTATATTTAGTTCTGAAAGGGAAAAATGCAGCTATTTAAGAGTTTGATATGCAATAATGGTATAAGAATACTCCATAAACAAGCAATAGAAGTAGATTACACAAAGGCATGCACATAGAAAGAATATATACAATAACGCACATGCGATATGCATTTAAAATGCCATGTAGCCATAATTAACCTCCTATTTTCTCAGATGATACGTGACAGGATGCGATGAAACAGCCTCAAGTTGTGCCAGGGGAAGTTTACTGTGGATAACAGGAAGAATTTCCTCACAAGAGGGTGTTGAAGCATCAGGCTGCCCAGAGAAGCGGTGGAGTCCCGGTTGCTGGAGGTATTTAGGAGACGCGTGGACGTGGCACTGAGGGACACAGCTTAGGGATGGGACTCGGGAGGTCAGGCAGATGGTTGGACTTGGTGACCTTGAAGGTCTTTTCCAACATTGATGACTCTACGCTATACTTTCCACAGCAACACATCACACTAACTCATGACAAGAAGGCCTTGAGGTGCTGCACACCCCGCGCTGGACTCACCTGGCTCTCACGTGAGGACCCTGAGCTCCCCACACACCCAACCATGAAGCAGCACAAATAACTCCAGCACTAACCACCACCCAGGACCTCCATCCCAGCACATTTCAGACAGACCACGCTGTGTGTCACAGCAAGACAGCTATCACTTGTACAGACTGCGTGGCTTCACTTGCTCTGGTCAGTCGCTCCCCATGACAGCACGGCAAGGTCTGCACGTACGCAGACTTGCCCAAATACTTTCTAATCAAATACAGCAGGAAGCATCGCTCACAGGCATATATAAACCCTACACGGGCATTTAATCTGACATGACATCTTTGTGAACAATTTAAGCTAACACAGCAGCACTTATGCCACAGTAAAATCTTAGAGATATGATAAATAATTTACAAAAGCAGGGCAGTAACTACTAGTGTTTGTTTTCTCAGTGGTCTTTATTAAACCAAATCACTAGGATTAAAGCTACTACAACAAAAACTGGAGACAGACATGAGTGGGTTGACAACTTTTTTGTTTGTTTAAACCAGCCTTGCTGAGGAGACCCAAGTTAAATATGACCAGAAATAAATTTGTCATAATACAGTTTCGATCCTCAAATATCTGGAACCAATTAACTTTGGGAAAGTTTCAAAAGGGCCACCCAGTAATAAACACAAAATAATTTGTGTCTGCTGTCTTGTTTGTGATAATTTTTTTTATTGCTACCTCAGTTTCAGATGTCAGAGTAATGACTTCCACATTCTGATTAAAACGCGAATTGAAGCCATATGGAAAAGATGCTCAAACCCATCAAAATCAAAAGAACTCCGTTACTTCTAACTTCTTATACAGTAAAGTTTATAAAGCCTAACGTTTTCACTATTCTGTGTTTAAATTAGCAAAGTTTTTAATACTGCTACCAAAAGAATCATGCGAGCAATAGAAGGACGTATCAGTAACTTCAGTGAAATGTTAACATAATTAATGGGATGCTAATTAAAAGTCTACAGCAAAAGCACTGTTTAACCCTTTGATGTAACAGTTATAATTGCCCAAGTGATTTTGTTAACTGCTATAAATACTTGGGGCACACCCGTTATGATTAAATACTGCTGTACACTTTCAGATATTTACAAAGACACCGTATACAGTATGTTCATCTTTCTATTTAAAAGTATGCTGAGAAATATGCTGCGACCCAAAAGCACTTTAAAAAGAATCTGTTTCCTCCCTCCTTCAGCACAAAGCCATCTTCCTTCCCATCCCGCCGGCCTGAAAGACGAAATACATCTCCTGAAGGTTTGTTTTTAACTACATAATGGATTAAACAGGAATAGTCAGAACAGCTAATTGCATTTATGGTTGTTTAAAACCTTCCAACACTTCTTTGTATTTCTCAATTTTTAATATTTCTGACTACATTTTTCATGGTAATTAACAGGGCTAAGTGGCAAGTAATTTCTATAGCAAATAACTGGTTAAATTAGTGAGGAGGGAAAGGGAAATGATCTGCTTTGTTCTTTGCAGTAGAGTATTAGTGTTAGGAAGGTCTTATTAGCCACACGTGTAAAAAGTTCTACCATCTGCATGCACCAGAACAAAAATCTCAAATTGTGTCAGAGAGAAATAACCTTGGTTGAAGAGAGAACTTTCCATTACCTGTACGCAAATGCCCAGGTTCACATCAAGATACCCTACAAAAGGGCTTGACGGAGGTAAGCTACACCTCTCCCAGGCACACGTTGTCTCTACGTAAGCCTTGCTCACGACAAATGCACTGTTTGCCCAGAGGAACCACCAAGCATGCCCTAAACTCCATGCTGTTCCCCTGCCTCTATCCTCTTACTGCTTGGCACAAGATGCCTGGTTGTTCTGCACAGGGGAAAAATGATTAAGCACAGAGAATAACCTGCTTATTTCCATTAAGTACTGTCTGGATGGCTAGGATTGTGAAGAGCAAATACAGAAATAACAGGCTACACCCTAAGATGCAACGGGAAGCAGAGCAGAATGCTTCAGCAGGCTCCTCTCAGACTGTTTTAAATCTAATGGGATAATTAGCTAACGAGCAGAATAATTTCTCAAGTTACACATTCCGCAAGATGCTTTAGTGCTGCTGGAGCTGAAGTGGCCCAAGGGCCGTGGTTCCCCTGTCCTGAAGGCGCAGGGATTCCTCAAACTCCTGCTACAAAAGCGGCAGCAGCGCTACCTGCAATACACCCAAGTGCACAAAAGTGGTCATGCCCAAGCAGGACCAGTGCCCACCTAGCTCAGTATCTACCTTCTAACAATGAGCAGCGACGAACACCTGAAAAATACCCTCCCTGCTATAAGTCTCAGCAACCTATAGGACAGAGCCAGGAGAACAAGACCTGGGATCTGCGCATTTTGTGCCCCTAATGGAAACTTAGTGATTTATTTTCTTGTTGCACCCAAGAAAGCCGTTGGCACGCGCAACCTCTTGTGTCAATGAGTTCCTCAGTTTAGTTCTGCACCGTGTGCACATCAGTTTGAATACCTAGCAATTTTATTTGGCAACCCTCGCTTCCTGTGTTAGGAACAAATAGGCTAGCACTACCCACCCTCTCCACGCACGTGTGACTTCACATACTCGTCTCCCATCCCTTCTTAGTTCTTTCCCCCAGGCTAAATTTGCATAGCTTAGCTCCCCCACGTACACGTGTTCTTCAACACCTTTGCATCTTTATTTTTCCATGGGGTACTTTCCCTACTTCTATTACGCTTTAAAGAGGACCAGAACTGCAGACAGTAGTAAACCTGTCAGCACACCCATGACTTACATAGTGGCACGATAATGATTTTTGTTTTATCCTCCATTCATTTCCAAATAATCCTTAATATTAAATTGGGGGAAAGAGGGAGATTAATAGCTATTAAGTGCTGAACTGACGTTTTCATCATAATTTCAACATCACATCCCTCTGAGTAGCAATTCAGTCCAACACTATGTACGCAAAGGATTTTTCTGCCCATGCATTGCTGCACATCTTTTGTAAGGCTCCACAGCCAGTTTTCATTTTCACAGTCCTACAGGGATTATAAATAGTAAAACACTTGTCTTCTCAGTTTCCTTTTTTCCAGAACATTCATGACACTGACAGTCAGCGCTCTTCCCCATTGCTGAGTATTTTGCAAGAATTGTGATCTTCATTTTTGCAGTGCCAGCCTGAAATTTTGTAGCTGAATTCAAAGAACTAGAAATGGAGCTAGTGAGCATGGCTCCATGAAAATAGCAATACAAAGAAAAACAATACAGATTCTGTGCTTCTAAGTTCAGCATAAAGACATACTTTTGTTTTCATCTTCTCTATGTTTCTATTTTTACCTGCAAAATAGGAATATTTTTCTCAGCTCTTCAATCAATCTTGGTGTTCTGTTTGTGAACAAGCTTTTTCCTTACATTCACCTTCAGTTTTCTTCCTCAGCCATCACATAATACCTCAGCAAATCAGATTTATCAAGCTGGTAGACATTAAATGATTATTAAAACAAAATCAATAGCTCCTTTACAGTGTTTTTTTTGTTTGTTTTTGTTGTTGTTTTCAAAAGTCAGCATTAGCACTGTTGTCAGACCTATTAAATATTTTTATACAAATTACCTGTTCAAGGTATCTGTGTAACTCTTGCTCCATTAGTTTCCACTTTTATTCTTTAAAAAGCAAGCAAATATTTTCCTTGCTCATCATGGCGTTAACCCACTGAACTTTAACATAAGTACACTTTGCAAGATCATTTCAATTAATAAAATGAATCTGTATTCAGGGTGATTTCCCATTTTAGGAAGATTTTGGAGGCAAGAGGAAAGCTATTCTAATTCCTCTACAGATCACAGCCGTCTATTTTCCTAATAACGGGTAAATATCAGTGAAGCAGCAGTTTAATTATTTTGAAAAGCAGAGAATTCATAAGTCCAAATTGAAAGCAATGTTTTGAATTACACTGAAAAATACATAGTAAGCATAGTATTAAACAATAGTAACCACAGATCAAAACAGAATTATTATGCTTGCAAATAATCATTGCAGCTTGTTGAAGCCAATAAAGTAGAATTGGTAGGTTGAAGACAGTGAAAACAGCCCCAAAGCATGCATGATCCTAGGACTGAATTTAGATATACCCATAGCATGTGACTCACACGTACAGATTGTTGATGATTTTGTATACAAGATGATCTGTTAACTGAAAAAAAATAATGAAAAAGTGTTTCCTTATTAGGATATTGCAAAATGCTATCTGACTCATTTTCTTCTTTTTCATGCCTAACAGTTTCTTTGACCAGAGGATTTCATTAAATCTCAAGTAACTAATCATCTTCTTCTGGAAAAGAATCACAGAATCACAGAATATCCCAAGCTGGAAGGGACCCACAAATCAGGGGGAATCATCAAATCCAACTCCTGGCTCCACACAGGACCACCCAAAAACAAACCATATTCCTGACAGCATTGTCCAAACGCTTCTTGAACTGAAGCAGTCATGATGCTCACAGGCAGACTGTCATGCTGGCCTTTCTTAACGCAGTGGTGAAATTCCTGTAGCTGTATTTTCTTAGTATTGCTCCTAACACTTCTGTTTTCAGTTAGCAGCAGTTCTGGATAACTTGCACTGTAGAGATTGAATGTTTTCCATACCAGACCTGTATTTGAAGCTTCCTCCCAGTCCTTCTTCCATGTAAGAGGGGATACTTGATAACACCGACCAGGGTGACTGTCGTAAGTTCTTGCTCAAACCGCAAATTGCAGTAACTCCACTCAGTGAAGTTCCAAAAATAATCTTTTAATCCTATTCTTTGAGTCTCTGCATGCACAATACACAGCCTACATTACAAACAGGCCAGAACTCAAAGAAAAGTTACAGATTTTTACACATTAGTAAAATCCCAAA
The DNA here is from genome assembly GCF_963932015.1 of Anas acuta. Lineage (NCBI taxonomy): Eukaryota > Metazoa > Chordata > Aves > Anseriformes > Anatidae > Anas > Anas acuta. The sequence goes on along the minus strand of NC_088979.1, from coordinate 8,322,145 downwards.
TCTCAGAAAGCAGTGAGAGGCCTTACCCCAAAGTTTATTAAAATAGAAATACCTTCAACCTTGGGTATATTCAGATTCATAACTGAAATATAAGCAGGCAATCATGCAAATTAACAAAAATCTTATATGGATTTTCGGGTGGGGGACAGGACACATGACAGGGAGATGCCTGAGAGCTTTGTTATTTATGAGCCTGGTGAAGGTCTCCAGCAAGGTTATTTACAGCATTGAATTTCCTTTACCTCTTGTTTTGCCTAAGGCCGCTGTCTCGCTGTGATTTGCAAGCGCTATCAAACAATGCCCATATTCAAGTTCAGTGCATCCATTTCAATTCAAAATGGTTTACATTGTACGCTGCAGTCACAGCTTGGGACTCCAGGGGCTACTTTGTACGGCTTACCATGCTTGAGGACTTCATTCAGTTCCCAGCAGCCTTAATTAGGCTAAGAATAAGAGATGTGGTGAACATCAGGGTTTAAATGTAAAGGAAACGATTTACCCAATAAGTCATTTTCTGGATGGCAGATAATTTTAGTATGTTAATAGAAGCCTGTCACTAAAGATAGCCACATGTTTTTATATGGGAGAATAATCATAATTTGTAAAGCTCCTGCTGGCTAATAAAAACATCCCTAAAGACAGAGGCAGACAGACACAGAGACAAGCAGTGTATGCCAGGAAGCAAGGAAAGATATACAGTTGTTTTAAAAAATAGATGTTTTTTCCTATACAAACATCTAAAATATTTTAAATTTCCAAATATTCTAAGCACAGAATTGTTTATAACTTGTTTACAAACAGGAGGTGAGCCCATACATATACGGAGTGCATATTTCCCAAACAACTCTACAGGTGCTCTTTGGAAATCTTTGCAACTTGACTGGTAATTTAAAGACCTTTCAATCAACACACTGATCTGCAAAACCACACATCAAATTACATACATGAAACGTTGCAAACTGAATGTTGCCTTGGGATTTGTACATGTGAACTTGAATGAAAGAAACTAAAGTCACCAGTAACCCAAGGTTACCAGCACGAATTACTTTATACGAATGAAAGCACGTATTTTGAAAATTGAAAGATTTACAATTTTAAAAGTATTCAAATACACAAATTTGCTAGGGTTTACTCATGGAAGGGTAAAGGGGATCAAACAAATACCATACATTTGTTTGAAATTATGTAAAAGTTACAGAAAGTCAGTCTGACACAGGATCACTGAAACTGATGCTCACATTATTTCTAACTAGGGTTATAATGAATATCCTTAATAAAATTCATAAAAATTGGATATAAGACAATTCAAACAAAACAAAAACAATTTGACAAAACAAATTCTATCAATGCAAAATAGGTACTAAAGCCAAGAAAAATGTTGTTAAATATACAGCCTTCTACCCCTCTCCCAATTCTCACTTCAGATCACTCTTCTCCTTAGAAATATTGGGTGTGGAATCCAGACTAATTTTAACAAAGTCCACAAAAGTCTCTTGCCTTCTTCAAGACTAATTACCGGACTTGAGAAGATCAGCAGCTACTGAAGCAGTCCATTTCTTCTGAGCAGCGGAGAGAGGTTACTGAACTGTAAAGAAACTCTCAGGGAACCACAGCACTCAAATTACATGAACATGAAAGATTAGCTACAAAATGCCCTGTTGAAATTTACATTTGCCACAGGGCATGGCAGTGACCATACAAGACCAACATCAAATGGTACAACTCCTCTGAAATAACCCTGTTTAACAGAATATTGCAGTAAGATATGGTTACTGATGCGTCCTTGAAATTCCATTGAGACTAATAGTCTCGGCTGCTGACCTATCCTGTAGCCTGGAAAAGGGGAGAAGATTCAAAAATGGGTCCTACTCCCACAATCATCTCTATTTTCCTGTAAAAATTCTATTTAAGTCATCTTTACTTCCAAAGAAAGAGTAGTCTTAAAGAGAAGGCGTTAATTGGAAAGTTTCACGTGTGAACAGGGCTGAAGCCAAGGTGAAATACTGCCTTCAGGAAACTGGGTGGTTTTAGATCTAGCCGAAATAAATTTTGTTCTGTCTTTGGTTTTCCCCACATTTACTAGATGTAGTTTGGTATTTCAGAACTACTTCCTTCTGCATTACCAAAAATGATCATAATTTTACATTTTTTAAAACAGTTTTTCCTCATGGGAGAACAGTTCCCAGACGGGATTTTTTTTTCCTTTCACTTTTCCAACACCAATATTGTTTTCAAGCTGAACTGCCTCCTATCCAGACTGACATTTACAAGCTGTGCTAGAAGTTGTCCTCCTCCACTTTTCTAACCTTATTAAAGGCATAAGGAGCATATCACGGAGACAAGATTTCAAATGAACCACCTCCCCCTGAATGCCAAACCAATGACTGTTTACACAATTAAAAAACTTAGTCTCGGCACTGTTTAAAAATCTACATATCCTGTAACAGCAGAACATAAAGAACTTAAACCACCACGTGCTAACATTTGCCAGTTTACACAAGCTTATGGCTATATACCAGCACATCCATTACAGCTGATTGTAAATATAGGTTAAAATATTTACTTATTTACAGAATTAATAAGACTTTGGGAATCACTGTTGTACATAACCATGCCACACACTTTTTAACATAGAAAATACTCCTTCAAAATAGAAGTGAAAATATGAAAACAATTAGTATTTCAGATTGTACGTGCAAAGGTGTATTTTTTGTTTTGTAGTACAAATACCATGAAGACGGTGAAGCTGGCTGTACTGTTTTCCAAAACAACTCACTGATTATTGCTTCTGTGGGGAGTTTACAACTTTTAGACTAAACATCTTTTATTTTTCTCCAAAACTTTCTGTGGAACAAGTATTTAAGTACTGCAAGCATGTGGTTGACTTCTATTTTGAAAGTTTAAGGATTCAAAAGGAGCAAAACGATTTCTGTGCTGAAACTGTTGCTCTGGTTAATTATCATTATCCTATAACTGACGTCAGGAACGATATCACACTGGAATTGGCAGTCATATAATAGGAATGGATATCAGTAATTAAGAGCATGAAGGATTTAATTCTGAACAAAACATTTGGAGCACAGAAAGCTGTAATTAAATATAATGTGATTAATCAGGAACAACACACGCCCATTCCATCAGAGAGTTCCATGCTAAGATTAACAGCGTGTAAAAAAAATGTTGGTTTTTTAATTAAATCATAAACTAGCAGGATGAGCTTACACTTATGTAAACTGCATTCCTGTTAGAAATGCTTTCATTCTGCATATTTTGAACACAGAATTAAAGTTTTCTCCTTTTATAAAATGAAATCCGAATGCCAAGACTCCCAAGCTGTCTTAACACTTGATCAGTTCCAGAAGCAGCGTGACAACAACTATCATCACCCGCACAACAACTGGAGATTTTAAGTGGAACTGCCAAAACCTCAAAAAAATAAAAGTTCCAAAGTTTTATACATTAGAACTTCCCAGTTTTGTTACAAGGCTATAGAGAGGGACATAGAGAAAGAGGTAAAGCAGGGCTTCACAGACGAGGCCTACCATGCAGCGAGCGGTTCTGCTGCTGGCCCTGAATGCTCGGAGCCAGCTTGTCGCTGAGTAGGGGCAAATGTCCTTCCACATTTCCTCTGCACCCCAACAAGAGAAGGCTGACTAAATGTGTTTCTCATAAATATAGTACCTAAGAAAAGGTCATATAAATGGTTCCCCAAAAGGCCTGCAAGCTCACGAATGCCTTCCCCTCCTGCCTTGTGCCTCAGCTCAGCAGCCAGAGGGCAGCTAGGATGAGCCCAGGAGGGGCTGAAGGCTATTTCTTCAGACCTCGAAGAGGAAATGTGGTTGCCTGACAATGTAAAGAGCTGGCAGAAGGGGAGAGGACTGCTGAGACTGTTGGGGCGTAGGGAGAGTAAGAGACTCCTGCTCCCACAAGCCTCCCCCAGGAGACTTCTTAAACCCTTTCCTCTCATCAGGAAAACCCTCAGCTCTCCTCAAACACTACTTGGACTACACCTGCTAGGAAGCCTTGAAAAATCTCCTGACCCATCTTTTTTAATCTACCAAATTCTCACCTACAGTAATTCTAAAAATCAGAAATGCTATTCATGCTAGGGATGGGTGTCTGGGAGCTCTTCATAACCTGAAGTTAAACATTCCTTTAATCCCAGTTACTGACTAGCAAAAAGTCATGTAACATTAACAGTATTTCTGATACAGAATTTTGCATAAGGTAAAAAAGACAGAAGTTTTATCTGAGAGAGAAGTTTCAAAACAGATTTGTAATACTGACATTTTGGGTAATTCTAGAAAGTCAAACAAGTAGCTGCTCACTGTAAAAGATCTCGTTAAAGGAGCGTAAAAATAAGTATTGCATTGAGCGTTTAACAAGATACACTGGAAAGCTCAAAAATGCAAAGCAGCTTTGCATAGAAAGCAAGAGACAAAGTATTAAATGTTTTCTCTGACTCTTGCCAAACGTCCTGCTCTGAAGTGATGGATGAGGTTTCCTGAGGCTAAGATGCCAGAGCCAATTAGCCATGTCAATCCACAAGAGCGCCAGCTGCCAGGATCTAACTTTATTACTGTATTACTTAAAAGTGAAGACATCAGCAGTGTTTAAGTTCACATGACTCCTAATTTTAAAGCCTGCCTCCTAAAGACTTCACGTGGGGTTAGTGACAATGACCTTAAGTTTCAACCTTTTAAAGCCATCCTAGAGAGCCATCAGTTATCCATAATTTGATTACGTGAAGTATTCTGTTAATCAAATTAGTCCACATTATGCTCTATTTGAAGGAGAGTAAGACTGCAGCATATTTCTCTTCTCATATGAGTTTTATGTAAAGTTTATATTTAAAAGTAGCAATTTATTTCAATTTGCCTGTTTTGGTTGCCAAACTGCCTATCCCACAGAACATGATATGTGTAAAGTATATAGCTTACCCATTTATGGCATCTAATTCTGAATTCCAAAATAAAAATTTTGGAAAGTGTTTTGAGCATTTATCTACTAGAATAAAACATGCCTAAGTCTTTGATTATTTGAAAACATCTGCATTTAATTTCTAAGCAAGGAGCTTGGAAATGTTGATCATACAATACACTTCCCTGCACAGTCACCAAAATAAACTCAAGGATTCCATGAAAGGGTAAAAATTTTCTTCTGCTTAGGTGCCTGTGGAATAGATTTGAACATTACTGTCAGGCATTAAAGAGTAACCATTTCTTTTGAGTAACTTCATATTCCTCCAAACTACTTGCAAGATTATGTTCCTTTTTTATGTGATGATATTAACATCTTAATAAAAAACATTTCATCCTTTTCCTGCTACTACATTTAACATTTTCTTTACTTTCTCACTCCAGTCTACAATTGGCACATGGTATTAACAGCATCTTTTCTTGAACTGTACCCTGGGGATGCTGAGAGAATGACACAACAGCAGAAACACAATTAAAACAGAGTATGTGATATGAAGGCCACAGAATAAATGTCAGATGAGCTCCATCTGATTATGTCCTCTATAAAATTAAAAAGATGCAAGCTCTTCTTCTACACCCTTTTTCCAGTAAGCTCCAGGCATTAAAGAAACAGAAGTTAGGAAAGAAGCTTTCCTATTAAATGCAGATGATGGAACAGCAGAAAAATACCATTCCTCAACAAAAGGCAGGTCTTATCAAAGAACGTCGCGTGACCTGATACAAATGGAAGTAAACAAATCCTCCCAATGTCCAAAATGCTATTGTTAGAAGCGGGGAATCAGGCCTGTCAAGTGAGCTTCAAAATTAAGATGTGTTAGAGCACACATATTAAAACTGTAGCTTTAGAAAAAACACTGCTGAGTTGATATCGATGTCTAACTTGACACTAGAGAAGACTGGTTTCTTGTTAGTACTAAAACGAGTTTTGGCACGCCTGTTAGAAGTTAAGCCTTTATCAACTACAGCCAGCAGCACATCATTATCTGAGGCAGTTTGTCCATGCAACAGCAGAAATTATGCCATGAGTCCTTGAAACTTCTTTTCAGACAACACTAAATACTGACCTTTCTGCTCCTCCCTTACGCAGGCAGCAGTGACAGACACGTACCTCAGTTGAGAGCACTACCACAACATCAGGGGTTTGTCTTCCTCCAGCCAGGCCTGACACTAGGATCCGGAGCTCTACCTCGGCGTGGTTTCCAATGAGGAAAAGCAGAGAGCTTCCTTGCAAGCTTTCATACTGCGTTTTTTCCTCTAAGTTAATTAGGAAGTCAAAAGCAGAATATTGAAGTATTCATGCTTTTCTACCAATACATTATAATATTGAGAAAATAATAATTTTGCTACTCTAACAAAAAAGTTATAGTACTTTTTTCTTTCTTTTTGCACATAAGGAGGAACTAAGCAATGGTTCTACTTAAATTGCCACAGTATCAACTCAAAAGCTAATAATGGAAGGAATGAAAAGGCTATCTAGTCTGGGCCACATTAGAGAATAAATATATGTGGTCCCTGCCAGCTGCTGTAACCAAAGCCGCTGTTGCCTCAAAAGAGGGCCGCAGTTAACCATGACAAACCAAGAAAGATGGTAGCAGAAAGACAGCTACACTCCAAGGAGACAAGTGTCTCAAGCATTTATTTGATGCATTTTCAGTTATAGAGGTTACTTCTTAGATGTTAGAAAAGTTAAAAAAAATAAAAATCTGTGTATTCATACCTCAGTTGATAAACTAAATAGAGAGGTGAGCTTCCCCATCCCAGCAGTCTTTGTATAATGTTAATAAAAAAGAAATACCATGAAAGCACACAACAAAACTTTAATAACCTAAAAAGAGAAGGGAGTGGGAAAATCCATTTTCCTAGAAACCAGAGCTTCTAAAAACTCTAAAATATTTATTGGGTAAATGTAAATCCATCTGGCCTTCTTCAGCCTGCATTGTCTTCATCTTTTGATTAAAACTGTTGTTCCCAATGGAAAAGGAGTTGGTGCCTTGTTTATAAAATGTCAATTTAGTAAGTTTAAATAGAAAACATTTTTTTGTGTTACAGTAAATAAACTGTGTAACCAAATATAATGGCCTGCCAAAACAAATGGGATATTTCAAATACCTATTATTCCTCAGAATTGTCGTTGAAAAAAGTGACAAGACCTTATTTTTAAGGATATTGCTAATTTGGTATATAATGTTTTATAGTATATAACAGCATTAGGTAACAATTTCTCAAAAGACTTGCAAGTTACACAACATAAATGTGATTTTATAGTCATACCGCACATTACTCAAGGAAAAAAACTTTGATCTGTATTTTCACAGTATCATACATTTAATTGTAACAGGCACAAGGTACTGAAACATTCATAACAACTCATTTGCAAGTTTGTACAGAAAGCACCTGATAAGCTGGTTAGTAAAATCACTCCGGAATGTTCAGTGGCACAGTACTTTTTGTATGCAATTATCTTCATTTACAATATTTCCATTTTGCCTTTAGGCAAACGGAATCAGCAACAGCACAGCCTAAAAGTAGATTTCTGTTGTTGTTGCTGCTTCTCTTGCCATAGCAAGTCTCTGCCCCTTCTTGTGTTCCTTCCCCACAAGGCACAAAACAGTAACAACAAATTTAGTGTACATGGAAAGTGATATTGGAGGGCCCTTGGCCTCAAACATTCTAACCACTTTTTATATTACACTATACTGCTGTTAAGCTTTGTTTGCTGCCGAAGTATACCATGCATCTTAAACTAGACTACTGGTTTTGATTTTTTAAATACTGCAAAGCATGAAGATTTAGCGGTATTTTGAATTGCTATGACTTCCATCCTGTAAGAAATCATACAAATACCTGGAGTTAAGCTGTGACTAAAGAGCGCTGGAAACTCATTTCTCCATTAGTTCCAAGGGGATTTCTTTGCGGATCTGTGCTTCAGCATTTTTGCTTGCTTCTGGACCAAGTAGCTCAAGCCATAGGAGCACAATACTTGTTCTTTACATTTCTTGGAGTAAACAAAGGTACAGCCAAAACGGAGCTGGATTTAGACTATTTTACATAACTGAAAAACAACTCAACTCTGATAGAGCTTTGACTTCTTCAAAAGCAAAAGAAACGATTCTCAGTTGTACTACCTGTGCTCTATCATACACTGAAACAGAGCAATACCCACTCAAATACTTTTGATCAACTTGTTTTATTCAGTATTTAATGTAAACAGTATTTTTTTTTATTATTTTTTTTTTTTTTTAGCTTTAACTGGACTTGAAATACTACTGAAAAAGTATTTCTGTAACAGCAGACACAGGGAAAGGAAGGAGATGGTATGCCCAAATGTAAGAGTACCACAGTAAGCAGGCTCTCAGCCTCAACAGCAGGCTGAGGAACACCCACAGCAGCCCTCAGATTTTCCAAAAAGTATCATAAGTGTACACAGTTTTGAAGGACTTCCCTTTATTGTAGTCTTCTTACACTCCTGGCCATTCTCTCAATATTTCTCTTAATTCATATTATCTGTAACAGGTGATCACTGTTTTACTTTACATCCAGGAAGATGCATTCTTCCTCCGAAATTTTGTTTGAAACGAAAACGCTCCCCTTTCTTACTCCTGACGACCATGTGGTTCTTGCCTTAAAAACAGTATCTCTTTCTTGGTATATGAGCTCCTATGCTCAATACTTCATCAATGATAGATGCACTGACAACCTACTATCAGCACAGCAGTAAATGCAGTATGGACTTGCCATTTTTCTGTGTAGAATTCATTCAGACGCTATTGCTGACATTTTCTCCAACTCCCATATTCAGGACAGCAACAGCACCCTCTTTGTCTCTCTTTCTCTGGGCTCTTGCTAAATTTTTCTTCATATTCATTGCAGCAAAATTCATTACTTCCTTTCCCTCCAAACCTATAATTTTCTTCATCATCTGCTTTCTGCTTTAACTAGAGCAGTCTCTATGTTCTCCCATCTATCTTCCACTTGTTATACCTACAACACTCCCACAGTCCAACTCGCATTACATCAGCTCAGCTCCAATCCTTCATGTCTCTTGCTAGGTCTAATTTCTCATTTTTGGACTGTACGTCTCTGCCTCCTTTTCTTGCTCTTTCTCAACTTATTTTTCAAATTTGTATTTTTTCCACTCCCTAATGGCCTCTCTGTGGTTGGGAATGATTCCTACATCAATTCCTTCCATCACAGTCAAAAGCCAGCCCCCAACATTCCCACTCTGCCTTTTGCATCCAGCTGTCTGATCTCACGCCTGAGCTTTACATTGTTTAACCTGTGACCCTGAAGAACTTGTTAATGTTAACATTTCCAATTTTGTGTGTATAACACCATACATGACAATCAGAAAGGGTAAGTGCCAGGTGCTGCACCTGGGTCACCACAACCCCGTGCAGAAGTATGGGCTTGGGGAACATTGGCTGGAAAGCTGCCTGGCAGAAAAAGGGCCTGGGGGTGCTGGTTGACAGCTGGCTGAACACGAGCCAGCAGTGTGTCCAGGTGGGCAAGAAGGCCAACAGCATCCTGGCCTGCATCCGAACTTGTGTGGCCAGAAGAACCAGGGAGGTGATTGTCCCCTTGTACACAGCACTGGTGAGGTCACACCTCAAGACCTGTGTTCAGTTTTGGGCCCCTCACCACAAGAAGGATGTGGACTTGATCAATGAAACTGGTGAAGGGACTGGAAAACAAGTGTTATGAGGAATGGCTGAGGGAACTGGGCCTGTTTAGTCTGGAGAAAAGGATGCTGAGGGTGGACCTCATCGCCCTCTCCAACTACCTAAAAGAAGGTTCCAGAGAAGAGGGTGTCAGTGCACTTGGTGCACTTAGTAGTGATACACTGCTGGTTGGACTTGATGATCTTAATGGTTTTTCCAACCTAAGTTATTCTGTGATTCTACTCAAACCCATTAGAAATTATAGTATAAAATGAATAAAGTCTGATATAACAAGGCAGAGCTTGAGTTTCAAACAAGATGTAAATAAACCTCCATTTTTTTCTGAAAAGAGCAAACACCATATAGTTGAGCATACACAGGATAAGTGTCTTGGGATAGTATTTAAATGACAATGTATCAATTTTCAAAGTTTTTTATTTCTCAAAAACTTATAACAAAAAAGAGTCCTAATTGAGATTAGTCTTTTTTCTATCTTGCAGGTTCTTTATTTTTTTTAGTCAGACCATCTTTTAGTCAGTTTAGTTTCAACATCAACAAAAAAAAAACAAAAAAAACTAATTCAAAGACATGGTTTCTTCAACTTCAAAGCAACAACTCAAATGTCAAGCTGTTCACAATGAAGTATGCCATAACTGTTTTGAAACCTAAGAGCTATAGGTATTATTCATGGGCACTCATTTGTTAATATCATCTTTTCCAGATAAAAATAACTGAAGAGATTACATTTCAGTTTCCACCTTTTGCTGGAATCTTAGGGTTCCTTTTGATCTTGAATTATCCATGAAGGATTATCTTATACGTTCAATACCAATGCATCACTTACAATCCTAGAAACGTCTTGACTTTAACATGTGCAATCCAAAATAGAACTTGAAGGGCTTCGTTCTTCTGTGTGGTCCCCAGCACTGACTACCGCAGCTCTCTGCTGGGGTATTACAGAAACATCAGTTCTCAGACTGTAGCTAGTTAAAAACTTCCAAACCTACATTTTCAACCATGTTAGGGCTCAGGAATAAAAAAAAATACATTTAAAATCAACTTCTGAGCTTTCTGGAAGTTTTTGATTTTTGACTGCAGATCATATATTCCTATATTTACTTCTTCTACTTCAGTCAACAAAAAAAAAAAAACACCACACAACCTTTCAAGTGTATTGTTCTAATAAATTCAATTTAGCAGAAAGCTACCTGAAGAGAGCACTTTCATTCAATTTTTCCATAGAGCATATACAACATAAACAACTGATTTTTAATCTGCCATTTCATCATGTAAGCAGTCACAAAATACAACTGAGGAGTTCCAGGCCATATGAGTCTATAATCCCTGCATTACTTAAAGTTAGTCAGGATGCTTATTCATATGCTTCTAATAATTAAGAAAAATTGATAAAGACGTTGCCTTTTCAAAACAAAGGTCCTTAGACCTTCTGCCTTTCACACTCTCCTGTGTTTTGCTCCTCAATGGCAGCCACTTGAGTGAACGCCTATCACACCCATTTCACCATGTAAATTTGTCTCTGAATGCAAACTGTCAAGCATTGCCAACATGGCCAATGTAAAAACTATTTTCCTGTTTTAAAGGTTACCTTATTAAAGGCCCTACTATGGCAATAAAAATTCACTGCAACAATAGTCAAGATAATTGCTTATAACCAATAGCCCTAATTACAACTACCCCCCCTAACTAGACAAACGCATCCATGAAGAACTCGAAAGAAATATGGAGTTATTGCTCAGACTATAAAATATACTTTTGCAAAACATGAAACAAAACAACATAATACATTTCTTTCAAAGAATATGTGAATAGGTTCTGAAACCAGTTTTTATAAAATGCAAGAGACGCAAAATTCTCCATTTTCATGACCTAACAACTAGCTTAAGCCACATTGCATTCCAGGTCTGAAATCTAGACACCAGCATTAACAACTAAAGTACGTCAGCTCTCAGAACACGCTGCAATCTGAAGATAACAAATACTTTAAGGACACATTAAAGTCATGAGCAAAACTTAAGGCATAGAAAGTTCTCAACCACAGGCAAGCAACGCAAGTAGGAAAGTATTTGCAGTGACTACACAGCCTGCTAACAAGGTAAGTATGTCATAATCAAGGGCAGTTTATGAACCAAACCGTTGGCTGTCCCAAGTTCAAAGACTAGTTACTAAAATAAACCATTATGTTGAAGAGAACGTTCACGGCATTGAACGGCTTCCATAAAATCTGACTACAAATCTGACTACAACAGTTAACTTTTCCTATATAACATCAAGTGAGCTGTGCAGCATCACAACTTAAGAGCCATGGACATAATGAACTTTCTCAGTACTGGGATACTCAGAGGTTTTGCTATTTAAGCACACCTATTTCCCCTCCCTCCCTTGAAAAGCCCAATCCAAATTAACAATGAGATGTTCAACTAATTACCACTACTTTTATAATAACCTATGCTTCCTGAATGGGAGATTTCTACACACCTGCTCTTCTTAATTCAAGAAAAACTTCAAACCTTAGTGATCCTAAGGATAACTACGTTATCCATAGGATAACCGAAATTATCCCTGTAGGAAGCCAGTGCTGTTGCTACGTGTTATTGAGGGTCTGAACATATAACTAATTCAATTTCAAGATGAGGATTCATCATTCTCTCAAATTAGAAAAAAATCACAAAGAAAAGGAAACCTAACAGACAGGGTATGAGCCATCCAAGTCAAGCAGATAAAAGTTAAAACAGTAGTTGAAATTAATACAATTAATGGTGAAAATTAATCTCTCCTGAATTCTGTAAACTCTACTCATGAGTGAGTCTATAATGATAGGCACTGTATGAACACAATAAAGTAAGAAACAATTCCTGCCTAAGAAAAAGTTTAAACACCGGAATTTGAGATAGAACTCTAACAGGTTTTGCTATATTTTGAAATATTTCTATAGATAGGATATTTACTTGCTAGCACATGTGAAATATCATCTCTTTCCAAAAGCATTCCAAGTATCGTCACAGTTATCAACAATGGTTTTACCAGAATGGAAAAGAAAGTATTGGTGTTATCACTCCAATCTGTACTGCAATAAATTGTCTTTGTCTCAACACTTCTACTTAAGAATCTTTAAAGAGCCTTAAGTTCATACGATTCTCTCAAGGCCCCAGTGAATTGTTATAGTGTTCTAAAACACCTCTTAGGTTGTCTGGTTAGGCGGTAGTGGTTTGTTTGTTTTTTTTCCCCCCTTCTTGCTTCTATGACTCTTTATACAACTCACTATAAAAAAAGCTTTAGATAATTAAAGCTTTAGATAATTCTTATGGCAAATACAATCATTCCTAAAGAAATATAACTATGTTACAGAAGTACGTATCTAGAAAAAGTTTGTGTACGAAGTATTTACATAAATTTACTACTGTTTTTTGACTACGATTACAAAGAACATGACAAAATTAAGTTGATACAACCATCTGGTAAAAATATTTGCTTGCATAATATATCAGTTTGAAGAATGATTAATAATAAAACTGACGTATGCATTGTTGGATTATTTGTCTGAAAAATAATGATCATTAGAAGTACCACGTCATTCTACTAAGGAAGGGACATAAAATCATCCATTTTCTTGGGCTTATGGTACAATAAATTTGAACACACTACAACAAACTAGTTCAGCGTATGCTTTACAGCTACTCCTGAAACACGTAAGATCACAATTTGCTATTAAGATAACTTTAATTACCTAATAGCACAAAATTCTTCAATTAAAAACTGAAAAGTCTTCAGAGGGTTAAAAAGGCAATGAATCTCAGCATTAATCAGTTTTAAACAAAATGCATTTCCAATGATATTACACATTGTTACTCTTGAAATAAAGCACTACTTACTTGATTGGCCATGTAAATTGTGAGGAGACCTCTCCTAGAAACAGAAGTTATAAAATTAGTGAAGAAATTAATAACTTTTTGAAAATTGTAGAAAAAACAGTTTAAGCATCAGAATACTGCATTAAAGAACAGAATTTAGGATGGATCATTACTACCCTATAGAAAAGTACATATGAAACCAAAAATAGTACCTTCATAGCACAGTATCAAAACAGTGAGAAATTATATGTACAAAGTTATATATAATGATTCCTACTGCACGAGTCATAAAGCCATCATGAAGGGGCAGGGCACCTTGAACAACACAAAAAATGAAAGCCTCAAATGTAACACCATCAAGTTTAACTGTTAATATGGAAATGAGTTTATAAGCTGAACTCATTTGTCTTCACAACATTTGGGATTTTTTTAAATGCTGTTACAACATAAACGACAGAAGGTCCAACCCACCCAAGTTTGTATGTTTGTCATGATATTTTAGGTTTTTAAGCACAGAATGCTTAAGAGGACTGGATGTTAACAAAACAACTTGAAATCAGTGCAGTTGTACAAGGACACAAAATCACAGGCAGTAGGAAATAAATTCCAGTTGCATGGTTCCAAGGCAGCAAGCAGAAAAAAAATAATAAAAACGGGAAGAAAAATGCTTGTTCAGTATTTTCTAACCCTCATGTCCAGGTGTTTATAACTTTGCCAAGCAAAGCATCTAGATCTAGGTTTCTCACAACCCGTATGTGAGGCATGGGGAAAAATCCCATTTAAAAACTCTAGTGCTTCCACATCACTTTGAATTTGACAAAGCAATGTTACATCATCCTGAGTCCCACAGGTTGCTCTCTATTCACAAGCAAAATTCAAGTTTTGTTTAAGTTCAAAACTTTAACTAGCAAAAGCAGATTGTTTAAAAAAAAAATCCCCTCTGAATACCTTCCCCACCTAATACCATATGCAGGTACAAAAAAAAAAAAAAAAAAAACACAACAAGAACATAGCATGGAAACCCCAGGGATTTAAAAAAGAAGCCCAAATCTAAAGATTTGGTAAGGATGGAGCACACACACACACAAAAAAAAAAAAACAAAACAAAACAACAAATAGACATATAAGGAATTGTGTCTTGAAGCATTAAAGCAAAGAGACTTCTATAACTCACAATAAAGTACCACAATCCTGCATGCTGCTTCTAACCAGGAAGGAAGGAAAATTCACCTTGTACAATAGACAAATTGAACTCTCAGAATTGGTCTACAAGCAACCAATGAACCGTTAAGCTTTTTAAGCTCTCACAGCTTTAAGAGTATAATGTGTGTTTTGACAATACTATACGGTGTGTATTGCAAGTGCACATAATTTACTTCCTGGACTCTCTCTGGCAGTATCTGTATCACACAGGCAGGGATGACATGCAGGCGAGGTGCTTTGGCCTCCCTCCGATATTTTTTTTTTCTTTCCAAGTACTAAAAATCCAGGAGCTTGATCTTGTCAAATTCGTAGCTTTTTATTGTGGTCCCTCTTGGCCAAGTGTTAAATGCAACCTGCCAATTGCAAAGACAAAGAAAGGAAAAGGGGCTAGAGAAGAGGAAGGAAAGAAATAAGAAGCTACAGTGCAGCTGCAGTGAGACCAATACAAGAAGGAGGTGGTCACTGGGAGGAAAAACATGCAGACAATGAAAGCACACAAGGAAATAACTTCTGGAGTTGAAAATACAGAAAGCTGCTAGATGACATCATCTGAAAGTGCCTGAAGCAAGCCTGTCTGCATTTGCTGCTGAACAAGGCCTCGGCTAACTCCAAGCAAAACCAGTCTTTTTCCCCAAAAATTCATTCTGTGACTGCTTTAGCAATAAATATCTCCGTGTTTTTTACAGAAAACAACTCTTCCCAGCCCTGTGCAAATGTGGTCCAGCAAACCTAACCCAACTGTGAACTCAACTGGTAAAAAGTGGGTGGAAGCACAGAAAATGTGGCACTATTTTGTAACAATGACAGCTGATGGAAAACAGGACAGAAAGATGGAGCTGGTCCAAACAAAAGGGTCGCTGATACAACCCAAGGACTGTATTAAAGCTGCAGCTGGTAAATAAGAGACTCATATAATTGAGAAATAGGGAAATTACAAGAGCAGGAAATAATTAAATAACAGAAATAATTAGTCTGCCATGTGTAATCACCTGCTTTGCAGGCTTAAAGACACTACAAAATGGCTAAGATTTAACTCCCCCAGTCCATGAACCAGTGTTGAATAGTAATCTGTGGAAGACCTAGACCAGCAGGTAGTTACACCAGTGATGGTCAGGCAAGAGGAAGCCCGAGTGGACGCACACACATTTTTATTTCCCTTTACTCCTCTTTGCTTTCTTCATCTCTGTCAGTTTCCATTTAGAGGTTAATCTCACCAAAACCTTCATTTTAGCGTATCACTGTTTCAATTCCACCTTTCAGCTGATATTATCTCTCATACCCTACAGAGTTCCAAATCACAGAATATCCCGAGCTGGAAGGGAAACACAAAGATTGTTGAGTCAATCTCCTGGCTCCAAAAAGACCACCCAAAAATCAGACCCTATGGCTGAGAGCGCTGTCCAAACACTTCTTGAACTCCAGCAGGCTCAGTGCCACAACCACTGCCCTGGGGAGTCTGTCCTAGTGCCTGACCACCCTCTGGGTGCAGCACCTTTCCCTAACCCCCAGCCTGATCCTCTCCATGCCGTTCCTTCGGGTCCTGTCACTGTCCCCAGAGAGCAGAGCTCAGCGCCTGCCCCTTCGCTCCCCTCGTGAGGGAGCTGCAGGCCGCCATGAGGCCTCCCCTCAGCCTGCTCTGCTATGGACTGAACAAGCCAAGGGACCTTTACTGCTCCTCATACATCTTCCCCGCTAGACTCATCACCAACTTCGTAGCCCTCCTCCGTAGCCCTCTAATAGTTTCATGTCCTTTTTACACTGTGTTGCCCAAGCCAGCACAAAATCCTCAAGGTGAAGCTGCACTGCACTGGTGCAGAGTAGAGCTAGCCCTCAACTGGCTAGCAATGACATACAGAATTTTTAATTTGGGGAAAGGAAATAAAGAAACACACACACACAAACCAGGACATAATTAATGAAAGGTTGACTAATGCTGAACTAGAAGAAGGACGCAAAGTCACCATCCAAGAGAGCTGTATTAGTGGGACACAAAATGGGGCAGCGTGTCCCACTCAATTCTGCCAGGCTGCTTTTTTAAACTAAAGAATCTAAGAATTTTTTTTTTTTTTTTTTTTTTTTTTTTTTTTTTTTTCTAAGTCTTAGCAAGACTGGTATCTTTTACCGGAAAAGAGTGATTGGATGAAAGCAAACACATTTTTGAATCACCCTTTAAGGTGTCAAAGAGCAGTAGTGTCTAGAATACTTTTCATTTTGTTTCACCTATTTTTTTCCCCATTCCCACATTCACATGAGTTTTCTTGTACATTTGCTAGAGAAATAAGCCAGCAATGCCTCCAAGTGCAATTATTCAATACAGCTTGTGTCATCTGGGGCTGAATAATTCCAATCTCATTGTTTCCATTCTTAATGTTTAAATAACAGGCCACATTCTTCCAGAAGATAATTCTTCTGTTCATTAGTAGCTTCCTCAAATAAAGGTTTTACTTGACACAACTTGCTTTTTGGACAACTCAGTAGCATTCAGACCAACTTCTAACTCCAACAGCTCTTCAACTATGGTCTATAAAGCTCAAACAACATATTTTTGTGACTGTACTGCCCAGAGGAAAGAGTCAAAAATAACTTTTTAAAAAAATAATGAAAAGCTATAGGTCAAAACTAGCAAGGAAGCCTAGCAGCACACTGGGCTGCCTTAACAGAAGTGTAGGTAGGAGGTCAAGGGAAGTGATTAATCCCCTTTACTTGGCAGTTGTTAGACATCACACAGACCACTGGGCCTGCTTTGGTCCCCCAACCAAGACAGAGTTCACTGCCTGGTGTGAGTCGAGAGGAAGGCACCAGCACGGCTGGGGATGCAGCACTCACCCTGCAAGAAGCTGATGTGGAAACGTGGGTTGGTTCATCCCGGAGATGAGGTCACAGGGGGACCTAACAGCAGCCCTCCAGCACCACAAGGTTACCAGGGCAAGAACCAGCCTCTTTGAAGCATGCTACAGAAAAATGGGGGATTCTGACTTGCAATGAAGAAACAGTATTTTCACAGAATAAGTCATCTAGGTTGGAAGAGACCTCCAAGATCACCTAGTGCAACCTCTGTCCTAACACTAACAAGACCTCCACTAAGCCATATCACTAAACTCTACATCTAAACATCCTTTAAAGACCTCCATGGATGTTGACTGAACCACCTGGGCAGCCTGTTCCAATGCCTAACAACCCTTTCAGTTAAGAGGTTCTTCCTAATATTCAACCTAAACCTCCCCTGGCACAACTTTAGCCCATTATCCCTCATCCTGTCACCAGGCACGTGGGAGAACAGACCCTGCCTCAAGACTGTCAAATATTGGAACGTGGACCCAGAGGTGTTGCAGGACTTCTGTCCTCAGAGGTCTGCTAGTCCTGACTGCACAAATTCCAAAGCAACCTGGTCCCAAGTCAGTGCTGCGCCTACTCCAAGCAGGAAGCTGGGCAAGATGGCCTCTCACGGCCCTCTCCAGCTCAGTAATTCCACCATTCTAGAGAAAAAAGTGGAAAGTAGTTCAAATAATACAACATTTTTTCCACAGATTCTAAAAATCAGAAGAGATTACTGCAATAAATAATCTGACTCTGACTGACATAAAACAAGTTTTCATTAGTCACTTACTTCAAAAAAATAGAAATCACTGAAATTTTAAGTTTTTTAAATGAAGCTCTTGCAACTACTGATAAGTTATTTAAATGCTACTTTACAATTTGCTTCCTAGTTCTAGATGAAACTCTCTCCAGTCACTGAAACCAGTTACATCTTTACCTCCGTTATAACACTACTGAGAGTCCAACCAAGCCAGCTACATACAACTTCTTAAACAAAAAACTGAGCTCCTTCATTTTTTGCATCACGTTCCTTAAGACTTCAAACATACTCCTGTTTCTTTTATGAAGCTGTTCAAGTTTTTCAGAAACTTCAAGTCATCTTCAAGGTCTTGAAAAGAAAGTACAGGAAATAAAGAAAGCAGATTAAAGATTGCTTATTCTTTGTTTAACCAACAGTATCTTAAAGAAATCAAAGTGCCAAATCTCAGACTTTGAGTTCATCTTCCTGTGAGCAAGGTATTTACACTTTCATATAAGTTTAAGTTCTGGAAAACATATTTGATTCAGGCCAAAGTCCAACTCGCCTTGCACATGAGGTAAAGAACCTATTCACCCCAGAGGAGCAATGACAACTGTCCAAATCTGCATGCCAACATATTGTTTGTGTGACAGCTTGCTAAGGAATACTTTTCTGCTTGGCTTGACACATTGTAAAATTCAACAAATAACTTTACTTTCACAAGTAATATGAGCTTTGGCTTAATATAATAGCAAGGCATACAAAATTCCAATTTCAAGAACAACCAGGACATTTTTTTCCTACAAAATTTACTACTGCCAGTTCTCCCTTCTTGTTTATGGTTTTCCTTCAATATATTGATGGTTTTCCTTAAAAAAAAAAAAAAAAAAGTTGTTGCTAAGCTGAATCACAGAATCACAAAAGAATAACTTCACCTGAAGGTGCAGTGAATCCTTAAAACACCCCTATGCTTATGTCAATTTTACTATAAATGAATTGTTTACTATAAATGAATTGTATTTGTTCACTTCACACTAAAGGATCCTAAGATGCTTCAAAGAACATCAGTGTGGAGCCCAGCCTTTCAGCAGTGCAACCAGGCTCAAGAAGATAAGATCTCCAAATGAGCCAACATCACCTTTTTCTCTGAAGAGCCACAGCTAAGAGGTAGACACTTGTGATTTTTTAAACTACTTCTCAGTATTCATTCTTCCTGAGTATTTACTCTTTGCCTTCCTCTCTACATCTTTATATATCTAATACCTAGCATGCCAGTCAAGCGGTTTTCTCATGAGTAACTTTTTTTTGGCAACATGAAGTTTAAATAATTTTTTTCTGTATTGCCTTGTTTAAACAAAACTACAAACCCTTCCAAGTAGACACCTTTAAATCTAAACGTTTACTGCAACTAATCAAACAGATTTAAACTAAATACTTTTTTTTTTTTTTTAAATAGTCACTTTTTTTTCTGTGGAAGTAAGTGACCAGGTCACAAATACCTCAAAATAACCACAGCATGATGAATGCCATTACGTACAAAATCCAGATAAATTGACTCAACAGGCACCTCTTTCAGTTAGAATAGCTGTAGATGTTAGCTGTAACTGTGAGCCAACAGGACAAGTACATCCCAGCCCCAAAACCTGCAGTGGCTCTCGTCACCCCAGCACACAGCACCAGTGAGCAAGCAGAGATGGCTGCAAGGAGCCTGCAGATGGATAAAGCAGCAT
The DNA here is from genome assembly GCF_963932015.1 of Anas acuta. NCBI lineage: Eukaryota > Metazoa > Chordata > Aves > Anseriformes > Anatidae > Anas > Anas acuta. The sequence goes on along the minus strand of NC_088979.1, from coordinate 8,302,150 downwards.
GTTAAACATCTTCATGCATGCAATTGAGAGCACATGTTCCTTGCTTAAGCAGCCTCACTGATGGGTTACATTTGTCCCTGTAGACAGTAAATTTTAGAAGTTGGGGGAAACAAATAACCAATGCATTGCTAAGATAAGAGTTGTTTTAGCTTTTCTATAAAGGTTTTTAACTCAATCCCTGGTTCAAAAGGTCATGTTTCTAATATTCCAATCTTATGCTTTGCTTGTCCAAAAATCAATGGCATTGTCAAACTGACAGATCTGATCCGAGTCAATAGCTGCAAGAACGAACCAAGTCAAACTTCTCTTCTTGTGACTTATTCAACAAGGTATGAACTACAGATGGCTTTAAAGTAGCAAATTTCATCTTTATGAAAAAAAATGTACTTCTAACAAGTTCCCTCCAAATTCAACTTTGAATTTTACGAATACCACTGTTTTATATTCTGCTGTATATTCTGACTTTTATCACCTTGCTTTGGCTGACAATCATTTTCTGTATGCACTAAAATCACATACACGACTACTTTCAAAGGAATAAGTGGATTCAAAGGTAAATACCAGGTGGAATGTAAAATGGACACAGCTTGTGCCATACGGATTTGTTACATTAAAATTTGAAAATATTACCTTGTACCTTCTCACAATAAAAAAATAAAAGGCAAAAAGAAAAGAAAGAGTTAACTCTGGCTTTAATTTCTGAGCATAAACTAAGAAGCTAACATAATAGTTTGTAATGGCTCCCCAGACAGGATTTGTGGTCTGCAAAAACAGGAAGAGTCCCCCCCTCTTTTCCTCCCCCCCACACTGTAAAGCACACCACTTTATAACCTGCAGAATTAAATCAAACACGCAAATCACAGGCTTCCCCCAAAAAGAAAAAGGTCAAAACGAAGAGGTTTTTCTTTCTGCTCTACAGCAGCTTGACACCAAAAGCTAACCAATGATAGATCTAGAGTTGTGATTGCATCCCTGTAATAACACAAGAACTACAGATTATGTTTAGGGTATCGTTAATCTCTCACACCCACCAATTTCCTACTGACAGCTGGAGGCCAGCAGTGAAATCCTGGTGCAAAAGTTCACTTAAAATCAGCAGGAACAGATAAGCTTTCAAAATAATGCAGAAAATTATGAAAACAGACCTAAGCAATAAGTTTTCAGAAAAGAAAATGATTACTTTTTGAGCTTAGTAAATACCGGTAGCAAGTTTTTCACACGAAGATAATGTTCAGGCACATAACTTCACATCAAAAGATACAGTTTAAGGCCCCGGAGCCCCACTATTCTCTTAAAGAGATTTTCTCTTTCTGAATTATGGATTGTTTCAAGTAGGAAACAGACACTTTATAGTCGAGGAGCTTATAGTTGCTCAGAACTGCAAATCGGTAATACCCGCTTTGAGCATGTTGTATGCTAAGTAAAATGGCTATTATTTTTCTTGCCAATACTCAGAATTTGTTGTTCTTAAAAGGAAAGAAAGTAAACTCAACATGTTCTATGATTTGAACATATGCCAAAGAAAGGGTATGAGAAAACTAGAAAGGGACAGAAGCCAAAAAGAAAATATATCTACAGTGATACATTCCAGCTAAATTAGTACCAATAACTCTTACCGAGTTTTCAGCTAGTACAACCCAAGATAACATCTACAGTTTACTTTTTGAACTGTTCTATACTCTTTTATATAGGTTTTCTTTCATTATTCCTTTCCTCCTCCTCTTCCAGCTTCTCTATGCTGTCTACAGAGCCAAAGCAATGGCCAACCTACAGGGGGGAACTCAATTTGAGTGCAGTTTAACCTCACAAGATTTCATGAAGAGATAAAAACCAGATTCCAAAATACTTACCAGTTTCATAAAAGATTGACTAGGAGATAACAGAAGAATAACAAATTAATCAAATCTCAGGAGAAGAAACGAAGGACTTCCAGCAATTTTTTAAGGCATTAACTTTCTTGGTATAGAAGGCCTACCGAGCATTAAAAAAGGCCCCAAATAACAATCTCTTTGGACTGTGGATTGTAACAGAGAATTGTTTTTAATCAGCTCAGTTGATCAAAAAGAAAACACTTGGTTTGTTTCTGGGCACCTTCTCAGTCAGAATGCAGCATGTGCTGCTTGGCCGCAAGGCAGGCATGCAGGTCATAAAGCAAAACACATACGTTCTGAGCAAAAAACACACTTTCTGAGCAAAAAACACTTTGGGGAACCTAGCAGCAGAGGGATTATTGGATTTCACTAGCAATCACTACTGTATCATGGCAAAGAGCAGACAGAACAGACAGGACTGTTAATAAAAATTAGGAGAAAGTATGGAAAACGTTGCAGAGATGTGCAACATCCACTGTCTTGCATGTATACTTGGTGTATTTCAGGGTGAAGAATTTAGGAGGGTCTCTACCAGACAGCTTGGGGCTGCCACACCACCAGTGGAAACCCCCCCAGTATGCAAACTGTTCTCTTCCACCTTTCCCCCACCCCTCCTTAAGCTAAGAGCCTCTCACCATCTCCTGTCTGCATTTCCCAAACCCAGCCACAGCAGCTCAGCAAGCAGCAGCTCAGAGGCTTCCCAACAAGGCAGGAGGTTTTCTTCCTCCCTTTAGATCCATTCCACAATAAGATTTAGGTAAGATATTTAAGTCATCAGTTTCTCATCTGTTTCAAAAGACTTGAACAGTCTCTTTTTCGAGTCTGTAAAACTAGTAGTTACTATTTTCTTTGTACATTTAGAGCTAATTTTCTTGTAAGACTCATACTGCTTTAATGATCGATTGTATTTGTGATCAGATAACACCGTTCCCAAAATACCTGAAGCAATATGCAAAAAAAGCAAACATGACAAGCCAATCCAACCCAAACAGAAGATAGCTGCAACTTTTCCCCTGTGGTGCAATTAACTTCAAAATGCCTTTACCTTCAGAAACAAAGGAGCAGACCATTCCAACAGAAACAGGGGGTTAGACTTGACTTGCCAACATACAAAGCCATTTATTTTCTCCCCAGATGACAGCATATTAAGTTGTATTAGAAACAGGCTTCACATCCAGTTAGGAACTATGAGTTGGCCATGCAGAACACGTACTAATGCTGCTAGGAGCTTGCCTACATCTGTAAGGGCCTGAAGCACAAGGGGTCCCCAGGAAGGTGATGACAGGAACCAGCGCAAACCTTCTCTAATATGGCTTTCCTACCTTTTTGAAACCTGAGTCATTTAACACATCCTCATTGACTGAGATGTCCCTGTCCATCAGGATATCAGTATTAAACTGCATCAGATAATATGAAGAGATATTAACGCAATATTGCACCTACCAAAGACAGAAAGAAGTTGTTGCCAAGCCCAGTTTTAACCAATTATTTTCCGTCTTTAAGCTCAAAGATCCAAAACACCTACAGCTGAGCTGAGAACATTTTGCTAGTTCCTCAGTCAGCTTGCTCAAAAGAATAACAGACACTGAAGAAGAGCTCAAAAAGGAAAAAAAAAAAAAAAAAACAAAAAACTTACAATTGATGCAGCACTGATTTGGCAGCAGAGATTCAGCAAGATAGTGCAAATACAAGTTCCCTGAAGCAGACAGAAGGATGTTGTACTACCAGACATCGTGAACTGGTTCAGTCTTTTACCACAGTGGGAACAGTCTGGATCAGGATGATAGGTACTGGCCCTAATTCATGAGACATGTTTTATGTTCGCCTTTAATTTTGTGGGCTCTGTTGTTTCTGCTTGTCAGACAGATGATCTTTAAGAGGCGATTTTAACAGCGTATTGCTTACTTTATCAAAGTTTCAATCTGGAGTTGCAGTCATCTGACTACAAGAAACAAAATGCAAGGCACAGGGCCCACTGAAGGAAATAAAGAGTCATTTTCTATTCTGGGGTGTGAAGAAGAAAGGGCAAGAAGGGGATAAAAGATCATTCACCACAGTACACTTCTGTAATCTTCACTGCAGAAATACCTTGCATGGCTATATATAGAAAATTTACACCATTCTAGGTTGCTACCTCCATGCTTTTCCTGCTGCAGGTGCTACAGATAACATTAATTCCTTGGGAGCAATAAAGCTGCAGAAAGTCACTTCATTTACAGAGGATTTATAGCTACAGTTCATACGGATTTAAGCTCCTCTCAACTGGTCTATCTAAAAACAACAGCCTGCCAGCAGACCTGAGGAACCTATCACAGAGATTCCATCCAAGACTTTCAGCCACCGTACCAGAGGCACAGGGAGCGTGGATGTTACCTCTCCAGGTAAACGTCAGGCTCTGCACTGCCACAGCAGCTAGCACTACAGCCAGCTCTCCCAGGCAGCACCTGCAGCTTATTCTGCACTAGCAGACTATCTGTTACTCCCCTCTGGGAGCTGCACATACGCACAAGCATTCAGACACAGAAGAATGCATTAAGTGTTTAAGTCAAGGAAGCCCTAATGAGCATCTCCTGTATGCTAGTGCAGAACAGACAGAACTGAGTAACTAATCCCATGCTTGTGCTGCTTGAATCTAATTCAGACTTACAAAACAGTCCAATGATCAGCAATAGTCTACATTTTACCATTTTTAATAGGCGTTTCAAAACTGCTTTAACATTTGGAGGTGGGGATTTTATTTTCTTCTCAGTAATGTATTTTGTTGTTGTTATATGTTTTGAAAAAACAAAATACAAAATTCTATTCATACTCAGATGACTAAATCACTTTTCCTTAGTTTTCAGCCTACAAAGTGAAAACAAACACAGACTTGCCAGAAGTGGTCCTTACAATAACAATAAAAAACACTTTTCTTATAAGAAAGTCTCAATTACTCACAGAATAGCGCAGAAGGGCTGGCTGCACAGAGTCACCTGGGATCCATCATAATTGGTAGCCTGACCTTAGCACTGCCCTTTGTCCATCCAGGCTAGCCCCATGTGAACCTGATAGACATAGTCCAGAGCTGGATGGCTGCTGCCTGTGATGTCTTTACATCATCGATGAAGAAACCTCACATCTGGTGTTGTGCCTAAGCCAGGAAGTCCTCCTGAAACCCAGGGAACTGGAGACCATTGAGCAAACACAACCAAACAGTCCTGGATGATCCGGCTCAGCCCTGACTGTAACACTAAGAGAAAGAGATCAGTTAAATCCAGTCTGTATGGACCCACCCAGATTTTTGGCAACACATCCTCCGGCATCTCCAGAATCGCAGAAAAATGAATAAACATGGGTTCTTCCAGCATTCTTACCTTCTCCACCTGTGTTATCCTAGAAAATGCATTTTTGACTACAAAGCTGTGGCTATCCTGCTTTTCCACTTTGTGCAAGACTTCAAGGAGCACTTAGAAAGCTGGACCAAACTTTTCCAACATTTGAATGCCACACGCTGGAAATTCTGGACATTTGGTTGCTGACCACCTCTGCAGACATGGTTACGCTTCTCAGAAGCACAAATAGCTTATAGCCTGGACTGAACAAATATAAGTGCATAGGACTGGAATCACTGATCCCCAAGCATCCTTCTAGCTCTGGTCACAGCTGTGGGATTCACCTTGCCAAGCTTCTGCCATTTTAAGTGGATGAAATACAGCTTACAACAGCAATCTACACTGTGTAGCAGACCCACAATGGTGATTCTCTCAGCTGATTGGGAAGAGATGACAAGTATGCAGTGGAAACACATTTCAGCTAAGTTTAAGGGTTGACTGTAACCACTCCCTTTTAAAAGGTATGCAGAATTATAAGGCTCATACCTACATTTATATGCATAAACAGAATCACCAGGACTGAAGGTCAGGGGATGCAGGTTAGGCTGATTGAAGAAATGCTTATGAGCAGTTCCCAAGAAAGCATCTCTTTTCCCATCTCACAACTCTTCAACAGACTGTTAGCCACAGCTTCCAGCCACTTCAGAAATTTACAGAATGTTCCAAGATCTTAAGACACTGTAAACCAAAAAAGTACAGAGAAGCATAGTTTTCCATATTGTCCCTAGAGAACTGATGACCTTATCTCAAGAACTTACACAAGACTCAACAGCATTTACTAGCTGATTTCTAAATTGTGTAGCCTGAAGCATGCAGATTCCTCTCAAAAAAAGCACAATAAATATTCTAGTCGCTGGTCAATTGCTTACCCAGGACAGAAATTTCTTTCTCTCCTGTCTGCAGAATTCTGAACATCTGCCATCCAATTATACAGACTTCATGTGTGTCCCTGGAAAGTGGGCAATTCCTCATATTCCAAAAGAGATGGAATCAATCACTTCCTGGAGATAATCGAGCACTTTTTTTGCCCCATCAATGCCAACTGGATTTTAGTACATCTAACTTGCATCTTGCTCTTCAAAAGCTTTATGACACCCCGGTGGTATTCTTGGTTCAGCTGTTTTGTTTCAGGCAATTCACAGATTTGTTTCAAGTTCTGTTTCAGAACTCTTTCTTGTAATGTATTAACCACAGAGTAATTAAAACAAACAAGCAAAAGTACAAAACAATAACGCTAAGGAAAACTTTACACAGCTAGGCACCAAAAGCACATTGTGATTTTGAACCTCCTGAAGCCAAAGCAGCAATGCTCATGTCATCCCATATAACACTCAAGTCACTTCCAGAAGAATGAAGCTTGAAACAAAGAACTGATAAACTAGAAGTGAGTAAATCTGAGAAGCAAAATGCTGAGACTGGAAAACTGCTGTTAACTTCTTAAATTATGAAAATTTGCAATTCCAAGCTTATTTCTGAAAATTAACAGAACAGGAAACAATCAAAATATATTCATCATAGCCATATCTAACCTGCATGACTTGGCATTATCACGTCTTCCTGTTATCAGGATTAGCCACTTAAATTTATGTTTGAGAAACATACAACTTGTGTAAAAGCCGATTTCGTACAACTCCAAGTATTTTAAATAAATACCAAGTAATTTACAGCCATTCCAAGCGTTTTGACTACTAACAGCTGGAATTGAGAACATTACGAAAACCATTAAAGTGATCTATTAACATTTTCAAGGCTGAGTAAGTTGCACGTAACATTTACTGACCTCCAAAAAAGCCGGAAAGGCTTTCAGAGTAAGTGTTTAGATTAATGTATTGGTCAAAGCAGTGTTTTGTCACATCATTAGCTATATGATAGAAGATGAGTTGTGAAACAGCATCAAGAGAAGGGTATTCCATTGCACTCATCAACACAACATTGGTAAATGACTATAGGGCGATTTTACATTGTGTTTTGTCATAATCAGCTGTTCACAGGAAGGCAAACACCTTTCTTAAGAGTCTGCAATTTAATGAAAAAAGGTAAAGAATAGAGTGAGGAAAGAAAACTACTGATATGAAACCAGAGCACTTTGGTCGCAGATGCAGGTCTGAGGCTGCTACAGTGGAGCCCAGACAGCCCATTTCCCTCCGAGACATAAAGCTCTGCACATACAGCTGACCTCTGACAAAAAGACCACTCCATCTTTCCTACTAAAGAACAAAATGGTCCCCCACAGTTCATTAAATGCAGATTTATTTTTTTCCAAATGAAGTACATATTTTATATCATGCCAGTAACGTAGCATTTTTTTGTCACCAGAGAACATCCTTTTCTTTGATATGGGGCTGCTTCACAATTCAACTCTAACTTCAATGACAGCTGCACTCTGTGACGCATTTCAGAAACTCCAAAGAGCGTTGCCAGCAGGCTAAGGGATGTGATCCCTCCTTGGTGCTCAGCGACTGGAGCCCTGGCTGCAGGTCTGGGCTCCCCAGGACAAGGGACATGGACATACTGGAGAGAGTCCAACAAGGCCAGCAAAATGATGAAGGGCCTGGAGCATCTGTCCTGCAAAGAAAAGCTGAGAGAGCTGGGACTCCTCCAAATGAAGAGGGATCTTCACAATGTGCCCAAGTACCTGATGAAAGGGAATGAAGCTGAGGGAGCCAAACTTCTCAGTGGTGCTCAGTGACACGGCAAGAGGCCATGGGTATATAATAAAACACATGAAATTGGGAAATTTGATTTGAAAAGACAAAAGCATCTTTTTTGGTGTTATTGTTTTGTTTTTAAAATGCGAGGGTGATCACATACTGCAACATCTCAATTGTAGAGCTCAGAATCACGGTAAATGGAGCTGTATCTGGCTGGTGGCCAGGCACTAGTGGTGTTCCCTGCCAAAACTGGTGATTCTCCTGCTGTATTCAGCATTGGTGCTGCCTCACCTAATATACAGCGTGCAGCTCTGGGCTCCACAATACAGAAAGGATGTTAAGATCCTTGAAAGCCTCCAGAGGAGAGCAACAAAGCTGGTAAAAGGACAGGAAGGCATGTGCTGTGTGAGGAGAGGCCGAGGAGCCTTGGGGTGCCCAGTCTGGAGAGGGCCTCACTGCACCCTGCAGCCCCCTGAGGAGAGAAGCGCTGAGGGAGGTGCTGCTCTCTGCTCCCTGGGACCGATGGCTGGACACATGGAGACGGCACAGAGCCGGGCCATGGTAGGGTCAGCCTGGGCATGAGGGAAAAATCCTGTGCTGTGAGGGTGGGCAGATGCTGGGACAGGCTTCCTAGCATGGTGGTTGCTGCCCCGTGCCTGTCAGTGTTCAGGAAGCGTTTGGACAGTGCCTGCAGGAACGTGCCTTAGCGTCTGGTTAGTCCTGAAGGGGTCAGGTGGTTGGACTCGATGGTCTCTGAAGGGCCCTTCCAACTGAATTATTCTGTTCTAACAGCTCGTCCTGAGTTGCATTGAAGCCTTTGTCTGTGGAGATGCACAAACCCCAACTGGACACAGTCCTGGCTGAGCAGCTGTAGCTGACCCTGCCCAAGCTGGGGGCTAGATTCAGGATCTCAAGAAGGAATCCCTTCGAATCTTAGTACTTCCGTGATTCACTGAAAGTTTCAAAAGTCAGCAAGAAATGCTACTTTCCTCAAAAAACACCCCCAGGAGCTTACAATCCTGAGCCACCCACCATTGACAACATTCCCACAACCACAGCATCTTCCAGCTCAACTCCAGCACTCCCAGACAGCCTTGGAAAAAAAAATCCATGTTTTCCTTCCCTCTGATAACTGTAGAAGTAGCAGCCCTTAAAGCACGCAGCAAAGCACATTCAAATGTTTACATGCTGTTCCTATAAAAATGCAGCTCTCTCAGTTGCTGGCTTTCACCAAAGCAGTTGCTGAAGTGCAATGGATTTAAACATATTTTGGTTTAGAAGCAAGAAGCATTCCCGCTAACTTCACTTCTACAGCTTGGTTCCACATTTCAGAGTAATAATCTTTCCATGGGAGTGGAACTCCCAAATAATTTGTTTCCCTGCTAGCTCTGCTTCCCAGACCACAGCACTGAATACTCATGCAAGCGATCCAAACCTGAGGTTCTCTCACCACACAAAACATGTGAAACACCATCCCACAGCGTAGCTTGCTCTCTTGATTTCTCACCTGTAGCAAGTAAGACTAATGCTTATAAAAACAGTTGCTGTGTTAAAAGATTTTGTTTGCCTGTTTCGCCCACTTTTCCCCCCATACTGGTAATTTACAGGCTTCCTTAAAATACATCCAACTGGGTAACCATAAAACATTGTGAGAAAGGAAACCATCATCTCAAGTCTAAATATACTATACCACTGTACAAAAATATACCAACAAACTTGGATTTGAATGGAGAATTCCATGAAAGCCACAGAAGCGCTGTATTTATTTAGAGCATATACAATACCTAGTACCACTACTATGCCGTCACATTCTTCCTTCAAAATGTATTTAGACTAAAGGCATTCATGGCAAGGGAACTGCCCCAAACACCGAGTGTGCTATCAGGTGAAGATACAAGTTTAAGAATTCCACCTTGTTCTTCTAGAAATGTTTCTGACACTTTTCTAATCAATATATGGTAATACATTTGTTTCCAAGAACCCTAATATACATAAACCCTAATATACATATACATAGGCACTCTCTTTAAGTGTGCACTGTTGTACGGCATCACATTTTAAACACAGATGCTTTAAATATTTTCTCAGAGTCTAGTGCACTGAACTTTATGAAAAAACATCCAAAGTTTTCTACTAAAACACGCTGCCAATAGTAGCCCAGAGCAAGGTTTTACAACCAAATTATAAAAGCCCTAAATCTCAGGTTTTATAATACCATCAGTGACACAGTCTCAACTGTAGCGACGAGACAGGCGCCGCTATAATGTTAACAGCCAGTGGGTAAACATTCATTCGGCCAAGGGGGTGCAGGGGCAATCCCAGAAGGGTCCCTTCAGAGCTGCCCCAGAGCTTACAGGGGGCTGTAGGGGGCTTTTTTAATTGCTTACCAAGTGCAGAAATGGAAAAAAAAAAAAAAAAAAAAAAAGGACGTTAGCCAGGCAGTGAGACAATTAATTTCATTAAAATTGTAGCTGTGTCCCTTGTAAAAGCTATATAAATAGCTATTGAAACTCATTAATACTTTATTTTTTTAAACAAGAGTCCAACAAACTGAAATTTGCCGCTTAGCTATCAGGAAAATATAATCTAAATGGATTTGAAGCATTAACAGGTTTACAAAACACTTGCGAGAGCATCACGCCTTTCTTTGAGAATAATTAATCACAGATGTCTTAAATCCTCGCTGCTCACTGAACCACCAAACCTCTTTGTCTTTGAAATAGGAAAGGTACAACCCATCCAGTCCCAATTCCAGCAATACACTGGCTGCAGCCAAACCTCATATCACATTTCAGCAGCTTCATTCACAGCAATTTTAACAAGTATATTCAGTTACTGCCTCGCCTGCTACCAGCCCCGGCACTCCCAGCGCAGGGCAACGCGGTGCCGCTCAGCCCGAGCCATGTGCTGCCTCCTCAGCTACAGGCCCAAGTCTTCTTCGTAGTCATTTTCATCTATTGGATGCTATAGGAGAGTAACTTAGAATTCCAAACAAGCCAAAAGGCATTAGCAAATAATTTTCAAAGTTAAGTAGAATTGCACCTTATCCAGAGCTTGAAACAACCCCTGCAGGGAGTGCACTGGTGAAACAACTCCATACGGTAAAACTAATGCAGGGATTTCCTAAGGAAGCTTTGTGAAATTAATGTGACCAAAATGAAGTCACTAGCAGACCCTTTAGCATCCAATACTATAAAAATAAATTGTGACAAAAGAACTGCAGGCACATCATACAAGAGTAAAACCACAAAGAAAACTATGTTATTTTAAATATACTTGTGCAAGTACACCTGTTAGGAGGTTATTCTAATAACAACAGCAACCATTATTAATATTAATAATACTGTTAATACTAATACAACATGCAATTTCTTTTTAATAACCCCTATTAATCATTGTTACTAGGATAACATATACCTAGAAAGTAAATAAAACATTGAAGCCACTGCCAAATAATCAAAGGGAGTTAGAAAATTGTTTATTCTGATGAACTCTACATTTGTCCAGGAAAAGAGAATACTTTCCTTACATTTAAGAACCATTTCTATCCATGTGAAAGACCATGAGTAACACTTACGAGGTTTTGTTTCGTTTCTCATTTTTAACATATCTATCGGAGCCATAAATACAAAGAAAAGAAATAACATGGCAGGACTAACACTAATAACTTTAGTATTAATGATACCTAACCCTGTGCACTCTTAGTACTTCTCAGAACATCAAATGAATACCAGCTACGTAGTTAACATACATCAGACTTCAATTTCTAAATTCTGCATTGGCCAGTGAGGATGCTTCCTCCTAACCCTAACAGGCAACCCACGCAGCTTCAGAGCACCATAAAAAGGCAAAAATTCCAAGTTACTCCTGCAGGGTCAGAGCGCTAAAGGGGCAGACTGTGAATCAACACATCACGAACTAAAATATCCATGTTTATTCATCTACATTCAATTATTATGCAAAAAAAATCATTCTTATCAAAACATTAAGTAATCATACCGTGACGTGTTCTTCTCTGGTAAAACCACAGAACATTCATATGTGCCCAAGCATCCAGAAAAGTTTACAAATGTTTTTATTCCTTGGCCTTTCCACAGATCCTAATAAACTGCCTTTCATACACAGAAAAACTGTGCTTTATAATCACAAAATAGAATCCACACGGACATACTAATATGTAATTTATATTTTTGTATAGAAAAATAGCAGTATAATATAATGTAGATAATTTTCTGAGTACATCTGACATTTCTGCTCAATCCCACCTCCCTTTTCCATTGCCAGTGCCATGCAAATTTAAGTTACTCATTACACAGACAAACTATAACCAAACCACTTCTCCAACACCTTAGAAAACCCACTCCTCTCGATGATTGCAATGCTGGTCCCTGAAAGACCAGCTGCCCGGCTCTTTTTCCCATTCTTCCATAGGAATTTTAAGATGTACAAGGCTGGCACACGTGTACAGAAACACTCAGGAAAATGTGATTTACAAGCATGCTGTTGCCAAGTTGAGGACTGACAGGGATGCTGTGCAAGCACATGCCAGTGAGACACTTAAAATAGGGTCTCCACTTGGGAAGAGATTAAGTGATTAAGTCTGATGGTGCTGCCAGCTGCTAGTTGCAGTTTAAAGGGCTGGAGATGTTTATGAACTAAAATCAGGACTTTTTCCCACCTCCCTGACTTCCCAATACGCTCCATTGAAAGCTACCCAGGAAATGACTGAAAACGCTGCTGTCTCTCTATGTCCGAAGTCAGTTTCCTAAGAGACCACAAAAGCCTATTAAAATTTGATCTCGCCTGTAACAAAAGCTAACAAATGAATAGATCTGGGATCAGAAAGTCGTATTTCACTGCATCTGTCAGCACCAGCATTTCATGCAGTTTACATGGTTAGCATTCAATAACATTCCAAACATCGTTTTATCTTAAAAACAATTAAACTTTCAACTGTCTCTTGATTTCATTTATCTATTTTTTCATTAATAACAGTGGCTGCACATGTTCAAGCTCCCAACACAGCAGCAGGCATATTTCCACAACTAAGTGCTGTGGAAATCATACTCCTGCTTAACAGCACAATCATCTTATTTGTTTGAGAACTACATGTGAATATCCTTCTTTCCCAACTTGATGATAAAGATGCAATAAACATTTTCTAAATATTATCTGCACTGGAGGAATAAGAGCACAGTTTCCTGTGTACAAATACTTGCAATTTTATCTCTTTATGAGGATTTAATCAGCGGAGTGTAAAATGTCTCTCTGAGAAGTTCAACTTCATGCTTTATAGTGTTATACCAGTGTTTCCTGATGCAATATAAAAAGTGAACTTTTTAGGCAAGTTACATTAGGACACATACTTTCATTCTTCATGACAAGCAAGAATCAAGCATTTCAGCATTATGCATTACATACACGGGGTGCCTACTTTGGTCATTTGTACACACCTGTACCTCAAATTTTATTACTTCCAAATCCCAGAAGCTAAATAGGTGCCTGTTAATGTGGCAAAGTTTTATTGCATCGCCACTAAGACTTTCAAAATTTGACATATTTCTTTATGTATTCTTTTTGCTACACTTAAGAAGTTTCAGTTGTGCACAAGATCTCAGAGTTGTTCCATTATTACATAAAACCCCTGTATGGTTTGCACTTACAAGCAGTTTCAGCTCTTGACTGAGGAATACTCTGAAAGCTACAGGAAACTTATAAATGAGAAGAAATGAGTCTGGCAGTCCATCTATTGTCTAGAAATAACAGAAGCCTGATACATGAAGTTTTCACATTGTAACATGTCTGTAGGAAAAGTTAAAGTGTCCCCGATCAAAAGAGGAAAACGCATTTGCTTGCACTGCAAAATGAAGCACTGATGCCAACATAATGCTGGAGTCTACAGAACTACAAGAAGTTCTACCAAAATGTGTCCGCCCTTTTTGGAAGTAATCACAGTAAGATGAAAACCAGTCAGCTGGAAAGGACTTGTAAATAAATAAATGGATAACAATTTCCTAAATAAAACAGAATAATTTATTACTTCAATGTGTTTTGTATTTTTTTTTTTTTTTGCTACTGTTACGTTAAGTAATGTGGTTCACAAGTGTTCGCACTTTTCCAGGAGTTCTTATATATACAAGAACATCCCTCAATTTCTAAAAGCAATGGAAAATGAATTATTTTCAAAGGAGAAAGCTTTGGCAATCTTACCTAAAACTCAGGTTGGGCTCTGCTTTCTCAACTGAAGTTTAGGAATAGGGCCTGACAGTCAGGTGATAACACAAAGTGTATGTATTTGCAGTTCTTTTTTGAAATGACTGCATACAGAAGCTCCTCACATTCATAATAATCAGAATTGCATTTGCACCATCTCTAGGAATGAAGCCCCATCTCTTTTAAAGAATAATTCTTTCTTTTACACTTTTGTCTCCACCTATGCTTCAAATAAAGTATAGTAACTAGATAACTAAAACATCTAAACATTAATTATTAAAATAATTAAGCATTACAGTTTTCATTATTGATACAAGCTATCAATGTAACCTGCATTTCAAAACCATTAAAACCTTACAATCCCAGATTTCTTCTGCCATTTTTCATGGACACATCATAAACAGCAGCTTTCAGCTACCCATGGATCTCCCAGAGCTTCCACCCACTGCCTCATGCTTTTTGTACTGAGCTTGATGTCGATAGCTAAGCTTCAGCACCATTTTGTAAGCAAAAAGCTTTGCTTTCTGCATCTTTACATTTCATCCAGCTTGGATTACATCAGCTCTTCAAGTTAGTTTTTTTCCCATGACATCCTTTTATTCCTTTACATTCACTGGTGTCACATTGTTAGCTTGTGTCATCAGCAACTTCCGTTAACAATTTCATTTGCAGCAAGTTTGCAAACATAAATAATCTTTATTTATAATGTTTAATCTTTTAATGTCTTAAAAGATTATGTCTTTTAATGTCTTAAAAGATTAAAAACAAAACAAACAAAATAATTAGGCAATCCTAACCACCCAACTTCATTAGGCAGTCCTAAGCAACCCAATTACATAACAAACAAGGAAAATGAAACAAAAAAAACTGGTAACGTATTTTTTCACTTTAATTTCCTATACTTAACTCTAAGGTTGCAAAAGACACTATTGCAAGCAAAGTACACATCCAGCGCTTGGAAACAAAATGACTGAATTGTCAAGTGACAAAACCAAGAAATATTATATAAAAGAGGATCCATAAAGATAAGCTGTACCTGCTTTTCCTTTCAATGAGAATAGCCATATAAGAGGCTGGTAAAGCAGCACCAAAACCAGGAGACCAGAAGTAGAATTTTCCGAGTAGTTTCCTGAAAATGTAATTTGTACATGTATTACATGCAGAGCACACAAAATATTGACATCCAACACTATATATTACTTTTATCATAAAATTATGCATGTTCCATTAAAATGGATTTTGTGCCTTTATATTAATCAATACTTACAAATAAATACTAATCATCTTACTTCTACAGTTGGATAGCTCTTCTCAGGGAGGTTACATATATATTAACACCTGAAATACTTTATTAACATTTCCATTTCATTTAAAAGGATTACGTTAAAGAAAACAGTGCTCCCAAGAGATATTTCTGAAAAGTTGCAGACACTCCTTACAGGAAAAAAAAAAAAAAAAAAAAAATCAATTAATAAATAATAGTTGCTCTTTTCTCTGCTACTTGTCTGAATATATCTTCAGGAAGATGTGCCTTGTGGAATGTAGGAATGTAATCCAGTGAGCCAGGAATCAAATCAAATTATTCTAGCATGCATCATGCTCTGAAGACAGAGAAACTATTGCTAAAAACAGTAAATCACTCACTCACAGTTAGCCAGGGTATTAATCTGCACACTGCAACTAGAACCAGCAGTGAAATGCCAGTTGCATTAAGGCCAGTGGGAAAGCTCTCACGTTTTGCAACTAGATCTGGGCTTCTCTGAGAGTCCACACAACGTCAAGTATCAAAATTCTTTCAACTTGAAGAGTTGGGGAGAAAAAAAAATTATACAAATGCTGACATCTAAGCAAGTATTTGGTCACTGAGAGTATAAAGACCAAAACGCCTTTGAGGGACAACAGCCTCAACCCCACCGGATCTGCTGAGAACACCTGCACCAAAGTAACTCAGCCTGACCACAGAAGCAAACAATAGTCAGGCAGTCATGAAATTTGGTAGCATTAATAAATACACTTCAATTAAACGGGTGCTGCTCAGCTGATAAACATCATCATTTAAGCAAAATACAGCATTACGGTGGAACCTTTCCCTTCTAAAAATAAAATGAATAAAATACAACCAAAATGCCAAACACAGCGTAGGAAAAAAATATTCTTAGATGAAATTTCATGCTGACAACACAAAAGCATGAACTAGTGGATCCAGAACCACGTGGATTAGAGCACTTTCTCTCTTGCTGTAAAAGCCACGATTAGCCTCACTTCACACTTCTGCTGCAAAAATAACATGACCAGCGAGCAATGCCAGCTTACGTTCATAAGTGAAAAAGAGAGCCAGTGTATCAGCAACAAGTGATGTAATGGCAATTACACACGCCGTTCATTCCCACGGCTGCAAAAGGATAATTTCTCAGGATGACAATGCCAAATGCCACAGGAGCTAAAGTTCATTATTAGGACTCTCTTGGAAAGCAATTACTGTATGAGGTTTCAGAGAGGCCATTTTAAACAGCTTCAGTATGAACACATCCTATCAGACACACCTGTTAAGTAAGAGAACAAATGTCTTTTCTGTGGGAAAGAAACGGGAATTTGTTCTTTCTGCATGGTTTACACTCCCTCTATGAATGGTACGTGTTCAGTTTGATAAGGTTTGGGACACAACAGTAGATATTTTGCACAATAAAAGTCAGTGAAAATTACAGTGTCTGACCAGTAAGTAAAACATGTAAAACATTTAAACTTATGGGAAATATCCGGGAATAAATGAAAACAAGTTTTCATTATTATTTACATGGTTATTTTTACATGGTCCACGGTTAGACACTGGAATGAGAAATGGGTTCTCTTTTTAGTTATGCATCTAATTCCTCACAGTACAACTGTATCCAAAGCTGAAAAGCTGGGTGATATGTAAGATTGAATTGACTTAAGCAAGCCGAAGTAAAGCTGTACGTGGGCAAACTGAATCACTCTGGTTGCTAGACTAACAGAACCGAGTCTTCATGAGTTTTTGCATTAATTTAGTAAAATTGTAAACCTAAAAATCACCCCATCTTTTAACCAACATAACACTCACCAACAGAAGAGCCCAGCACTTCCACCTGAAGCCTAGACAGATGCAGGCTTCTGGAGCCCATCAGCAGAAGGGATTACAACCCCCAGATGGTCTGTCACACATCCATAACAGACCACCAGCTCCCCTGCTCTGCCAACATTCACCAATTTACTTCCGGGGGGAAAAAAAAAAAGTCAGCTAACTTAGCTTGGTAACGCCTTCTAGAATGAGAACATCTATCTGGAGCCTAAGCCATTGCTGAAATGGGGCTTAGATGCTTTGGAAATTTTCAGCACTTACAAAATAGAAAGAATATTAAACCGTTCTGGCAACCATTTATTTTGACTTTTCTTGTCTAAAATATTACACCCTTGAAAGTAATTGCAGTTGTTTCCATTTTGGTGGTTTTCCCTGGTGGAAAGCAAGGAAATATTACAAAAACATCAAAAAACACACATTATTGCAAGTCATATTTCACATTTAGGTCTTCTACTAATTGCTACTGGAAGACTAAAAAAGTAATTTCTACATAATGCAGCATTACACAGTGACTGCAAATTCACTGAGACTTCGATAAACGTACAAAGAGATGAAGTGGGCACTTTATCCAGGAGACCCTACACACCTGCCAACACATCTCCTTGGTGTTACAAAGCAGGAAACAGGCAGCTCTTTCCCAAACCAGGAGTTGTGCAGATTAATACAAAATGTGTCCAGCTACAAACCCTTCAATCTGTTGCTTTGCTCTAGAATTCCAGGAGCCAGATGCTGGACAGCTTTGCTTCTGAGTTACTGCCCCTCCTGCTTTCTGGAAACTCTCCCGCTCACAGGATAAAGTCTGCAGGAAATTCTGGATCAACCCAAAGCTCTGGCCAGGGTAGACATTGATAGAAAAAAAGAGACTTGGACTGAGATGATCTTATCCAAAGAAGGGTTTAACAAGCTTTTCCACCAAAAAGGAAACAAAAATTGCAGCACACATTCGACTGCACAAATCACACTTAATCTCTTAGCCCTGTCTAGAATCAGATCTAGAGGATCTAGATCTCTAAAGTCTCAGACAATCTCTTTGCATACTCAAAACCTCAGAAATATTTAGGACGCAGTTAAGCAATACATCTGCGGTGTTCTGCCATTTCTTGGATGGATTAAAAATACAATACCAAATAGTGTTCTGTGCTGGAAAATTATACAATTAGTTTTGCTCTCATGGGCTACTGAAAGAAGTCAAAAATCCCCTGTATCATATAGTAATTAATTCAATGAATCATACAAATGCAAACAGAAAGAAGTTTCGCACCAGGTGGTTAAAAAAAGCAGAGAAGTCTCACATGCAGATCTCTGTCCTGTCACCCACCCAAAAGCAGATTAGAGAAGGAAGCTTATATGGCTCAAGCTGCCAGACAATGTTTATATTCAGTACACTCCAAGTGAGGGACTTATCAACATTATGAGCTCAGAATTAGATCTTAAAAAATAAATAAAGGCACACTGTACACAGCTTTTGAAGATATTGTGTATACTGCTTGCTGGCTCATTCTCAGTTTCTCTTCATGAATATGGTCAAGGAGACAAGTTTTAAGTACTAAAGTGACTTGTTGTAGTGATGAACCTACCCCTGATGACTCTCAAACATCTTCCTGATTAGCAGAGAAGCTAATTTAAAGTTCATCACTGCATGACCAGGATAGGACGGCTTTAGGTTGCTTTGCATTTTCCCCTCTATCAAATTTCATAAGCCATTTTAATCAACAGATCTTTCTGAAATAGCTGACAGTCAATTTTAGACTTTCATATCCTAAATAGCCTCAAATAATCTCACAATTTTTCATCCTTTTTTCCAGATTAGGTAGGACAAAGAACATAACAGGAACATTATTGTTAACTTCTTCCTATTACACAAACAGATTATTTATTCCTTCTTTTGTTTCACACATTTGAATTGCTTGTTAATGACATCCTAACTCCTGGAAGGTAGGGAACCTTCCTTCTTTAAGAGTCCTAGCAAGCAGTCTTGGTAATCTTGCCATTTGGGAATTCATATATCATGCACAACCAGCTCATGATCAGATACATATTTATCCTTCAAAGAAAATGAGTTAATTTGGAAGGCATAACTTCTCTGATAATCATGTTATCCACTGTTTATTTGAAATGTCCATTTACATCAAATCTTTCTAGGAGAGAAAGATCAGGCCTTCTCAGGTACTCCCTGAGATACATTTGAATTTCCTGCAACTATGTATTTGTAACAAGGAGAAAAGGGACTCAAGTGAATACATTATCTCATTTACTGATGTAAAAGACTTTACAAATGGAGGGGAAAGAAACAAAACTGCATATTCAAATGGTAAAACCAGAAAGCACAGCTATTGCTTACTCCTACCCACCACAAATGTGTATTAAACAAAAAAAAAAAAGACAAGGTTTTTTTTTTATATATATAAATTAAGAAGCTTTATAAAAATGGCTTTCATATTACATTAAATTTTTAGGACAGTATACCAACCTTAGAATGCAAAAGCAAGCAATATACAAGGTCCCATTTGCTGTCAGAAAGGAGGTTGATTGCAAGATCTCAGGTAGCAGCTTGTACAAATAATAGTCAAGTTTTCTTTTCCTGAGAATAGCTGCAATCTAAGGGAGGAGGGAAGAAAAAAAGGGGGACAACCTTTAATTCAGTCTTTCTTGCATCGTAAAGAGAAAAAAAAAATCAAGAAAGGAAAATGAGATATGCCCACTTGAGTAGTAAATCAAAGCCTATTAAATTTGCTGGTTTTATGAACAATACCACTTCCTCTGAACTTGTTCCAGATGTTACAATATTTATACCAGGAAACACACCAGCCTTAATGCAAAGTATAGGAGGAATTTTATTACCTTGTTACCACTGGCCATAATAGTCAGAAATGTTTTCTGCCAGATATCAGAACTTTAAGAAGCAATAAATTCACAGAATTTTGTCTTTCAGGCAATTCAATTATCTCCTAACAAAGGTCAGAATATCACTAAGTTATCCAAATACAGGCCCTACACAGTGTCTGTGAGGTGACTAGGCATTACTAAAGGTGTTCTACTCCAATTAACCAACTGCAAGCCCCCCCAAAAAGATTTCACTATGTGCCAGAAGAACATATTCTGACATATTTCATAGAAACAGTATGTTATCTCTAAAAACTGCCTATTGTAGAAAACAGGTTGGATCTAAAAAATAAAAGGTCTTCCTGGTCGCTTTGATTTCTGTTCCATGATTTATAAAGAACCATTAGTGACTGAAACACAACAGGTCCTCAAAATCTTCCTTGTCCACCGAAATTGTGCAACTACAAGAACAAGGAGCAAGGCTTCTCTCAGAGGCGCGTGGAACTAGGACAAGAGACAGACAAACTGAAGTACAGAAAACTCATATTAGGTGTAAGAAATAAAATTTCATTTGAGGATGGCTGAATAACTGAACAGGCTGCCAGCTGTACACTCCCCGTTACTGGAGGTCCCTGAAGCTGAAAGATTCCCCTAGCAAGCTCATCCAGCCGGCCCTGCAGAAGGTTGGGACCACACATCCTCCATGGGCACCTCCAACCTCCACGTTCCCATGCCTCCCTTAAATTATAATTTGGGTGCACTGTGAAGTAGATTTTTATTTTTACGTAGCATTATCTTCTTAATCTGTACTGGTTTCTCAGGGCCTCTCAAAATTAGCAGGAATTCTCAGGCAATCTAAGAATTACAGAAGCTGTAGACAAAGAGCACTTCTCTCTGAGCTGCCAATGAACACGATGATAGGCAATCTGTTGGCTCAGCAACACCTCTCAAAGGCTCAATTCCTCAAGTTAAAAACAAGGAGCGAATTCTTCTCAAAATCTGTCCACTTGCACTGATGAGCAAGATGTTTTAGGTAAAGAAATGGGATGAGGATTCTGCTAGAACGAACTGCAAGAGAGTGCCACCAAAATTAGTATCCAAAATGAAACTTGAACTAAGAATTATGGAGCAATATGTGCATGAACAGACTTCTGAAAACAGATTTGCACAATACTTAATCAAGCATCACGACTGCTTAAACCATAATGGATTAGGCAATAATGCAATCCAGATAATCTTTCTGTTGAAGCAAAGTCTTAATGCAGTCTAAACAGCAGATTACTACTAGTTGCTCCCTCCTCTGCTATTTCTAGCCTACTGTACAAAGGTCGCCAACACTTGGAACAGAAGAACACTGTTGTTTTTAAGAACATAGCTCTTGCAGCTGAAGTGTAAAGTCTTCTTTCCTCACAGCATCAGGAGTATAAAAAGAAAAGATTGGTATCTTATAAATCAATGTCAAAGTTAATGTTTATTGTAGCTCCCCCAGTAAGCTTTACACTATTTTAAGTTGCTGCTTTCCCTCCTCTTTACTATTCTACTCCCAAGTAAAAGAAAAGAGCCAGAGATAATGACACACAAACTGGTCTGAGGAAGCACGGCACATAACAACGGGAAGAGCTATACATATAAAAGCTATGCAGCTTGAGAGGGAGCAAATCCTGGAGGTATCACTCAGGTGAGCTGGGAGGTCACTGTGACACAGGCCAAATCCTTAACAATCAACCCACTGCTCAAGGTGTAGCAGCAGATGGCAGAAGTAGATACCAACAGCAAAGGAGAGGGCACAAAACGTCCCACAGCCATCTCGCTGGCATTAATTTCCATACAGAGTGCACTAACAGACGTAGCACAAGGCTGTCCAGTGACCTGAGCTACGTGAGACTCCCCGTGAAGTCAGACAAATGGAAATGCACATCTCATGGAAACCATGGCCTCGGTGCTCCAGCACCATCCAGGGAGACCTCACTGCAGCCTTTCAGTACTTAAAGATGGCTTATAAGAAAGACAGAGAGAGATTCTTTACAAGGGCACACAGCAATAGGACAAGGGACTTTAAACTAATGAGCCTTTGAACTAAACAAGGTTCAATTTAGATTAGATATAATGAAGAAATTCTTCACTCAGAGAGTGGTGAGGCACTGACACAGGTTGCCCAGAGAAGCCGTGGATGCCCCATTCCTGGAGGTGTTCAAGCCCTGGTTGGATGAGGCGCTGGGCAACTTGCTCTAGTGGGTGGCATCCCTGCCCATGGCAGGGGGTTGGAACTAGGTGATCTCTGAGGTCCCTTCCAGCCCAAACCACTCTGTGACCCTACATAAAGGGAGCACATGAATCCTCTGACTCCTTTATTTAGGCACCTAAGGGTCATCTGTATCAGGACCTGAGTGTTGACAGCTGTAAAAGTTCATTTGGGGAATTATTCACTACAAGAAGGAAGGACTGCAACTCTAAATCAACGCACTGTCCCAGATACTCCGCTACCAGGCATCCAGGAGGCCAAAAGCAGCTCCATACCTCCCCACTGCTGTTCTCACCCCTCTCCACAGTTTCTCAGTTTCACTGTTGTCTTTTGGAGATGGAGTAACAAGAACTTTGCAAAATAAAATTCTTCAGCCCTTACAAAATACTGTAGGTTTCCAGCTTTAGTAAGATAGCACGGCATGTCTGCGATGTTGGTGGAGCAATGCTGTGCTAGATAATGCCACGAGTGTCTGCCACTGCGTGAAACCCACACACCACACCGCTGCCCCTCCGCCTCGAGCAGCCTGTGCTGCTTCACCTCTCCTCCTAACCCCGAGGTCTTGCTGTAATGCAGGGCACAGAACCAACACACCCCTCACACCACTACAAGACGATGGGAGAATCTTGCATGAAGTACAACCCACTGTTGGTGCTGGCTCTCCCTCTGCTTTCTTTCTGAGGCCACTGTGTTTCTCCTGCCTATGAGAAGGCACCAACAAGCCCAAAAATCACACCTGCAGCTAGGAGGAGGAGACTCCATCAAATTCCAGTGGATTACCACCCAGGTTTCACTTTCTCCTCACTTCTCCAAAGCAATGCAGCCTTACCAAAATCAGAGGGAAGAATGATGCTGTCAGAAAAGAGATGTTCCAGCATCTCCTTTGAGTAACACCAGCTACCAGGAATACATCAGATCTGCTGCAACCTCCTACTCAAGCTTTCCATTAAGCACTGAGTTACTCTTAAAATGTCTTATTTTCAAGGCATCCAATGACCTGGCCTTAGGATATTTAGAAGAACTACTCAGCTGCCTAGGAGAAAACCTGTTATTAAGTCCACCCTTCAATGGAATTTACATTTGACGAAGATAACCCCTCTCTGTACTGAATCACTTTTCCTTTAAAAAAAATTATGCATATCGGTAAGGCTGTGGAAGAGTTCCACACATGCGAACAGACATCACCGTGCTGCTTTGCATTCCAGATAAAAGGCACAACACGGCTTGTACTTCTTATTTCCACATATATAGTAAATCAACCAGTTACAAAAAAATAAAAAAGGAAACAGAAGACCTAATAAAACCAGTGCCATGATATTTATCTAATATACGAGTAAAACTCTATCACGTAAACCAGTATGCTTGTTGCTAATGTTTTAAGCAGATTTGCCCTCTGCAGGTAAAGAATATTCAGGTTTGAAATACCTAACACTAACGATTCATTTATTCACCAAAAAAACTCCAGTCCTAGTAATCATTAAGCATTTGTGTCATAGCAGAACATAACCACTTCTTGTCAGTTAATTTGCTAGAATTCTGAAAATCAATAAAGAAAAAAAGAAAACCCAGATTTCAGAAACTAAAACTGACATCCTCTCACCATAACTTAAGGATTTTTTGTACTCTACTAATTTTTAGGCACTAAAAAGAAATTTTAAGCAGTAGCACGATCTGCAGATGCAGTCTTTATGTGACCTATGCAAGCGTTTAGCTGAGGTGCAAGTACTCCTTACTCACAACCCATCTTAGCAGCTGAGCTGGCTGCCCCTACCAGCCCCTGCAGCCCTGCCTGCAGTTTCACTCACCTTTCTTCTCTCCAGACCAGGGGAGGCTCTATAGATAGAAGGAACCCAGCTTTCCTAATGCTTTTGTACTCTCAGCTTCCTAAGAGTTAACCAATAAATCCCAGCTTTTTCACTCTGATATAAGAAATAATTTTCTAGATGCACAAGTGCTCAACAGCTAAGAGTAAAAGGGAGTTTAAAAGTAATCATGCACTGTCACAAGGCAGATGGCCTAAGAATGTCCAAAGATTTCAGAACTTTGCAGTTTCCTTCTATTTGCATCCACAGGTTATAGCTCTTGATCCCCATTCATAGCAACACAGGCTGCAAAAAATACAGGCATGCTGCTGAAGAAGGATGAAGCAGAAAGAAGCCCTGATATTTCATGATTAAAAACACAGAACAGCAGGGATAGAAGTAGAATAAACCAGAGGGAAGGTTCCAGGAAGAAAACTGAAAGTAACAGACTGAATTCTAAAGAAAAAAAAAGATATTCAAATATTAAGACATCAGAAGAATTAAAATACCAACACATACCGTTTTAAAGATCTACCGTTACTCTTCCAGTGATTTGCAAACCCTAAAGACAAAAATTCAAGCCTGTCCTGCATACAAGGGCAGACATTTGTTATTTAAATGACAGCTGAGTAATTCGTATAGAACCGTAAGCTGAAATTTGAAGGAAGTAAAAAACCTCATGGCAACAAAAGTAAAGAATTAGAAGCATAAGCGTGTATAGGTTAAGATAATTATCATTATGTT
This sequence comes from Anas acuta, assembly GCF_963932015.1. Lineage (NCBI taxonomy): Eukaryota > Metazoa > Chordata > Aves > Anseriformes > Anatidae > Anas > Anas acuta. The sequence goes on along the minus strand of NC_088979.1, from coordinate 8,277,336 downwards.
GCTCCATTTGTCGCATCTCTGCAGAAGTTTAACCTGACAACTGAAATCCAGAAGAGACTATTATACCACCTATTATGTGTATCAATGGATACTACAAGTATAAGGGTATGCACATGTGAATCTGTGATCGATCACAATACTTCAGTCCTCAGACAACTGAACTGTTGCTTTTACAGCCAGACAAGCTGGCTAAGACCTGCAAAGCGTTAAGAAATGCTTTGATGATATATGCCCTGCTTCTTCTTGCATGACACCTGTGCCCTCTGTGCCCTACACACACACTGGAAAGAAGGCAGAGGGAGCCAGACCTGCCAGCCTTACCTCCGGAGAAAATATTTCTGGCCCCAGCCAAGCCAATTAGTTTGATATTGTGAATATCATCAGGTAGAGCCTCTTGAGTAAGTTAAGTCAGGCATGTGGGAAATGTTTTCTTTCAACCTGCAAGACTGATCCCAGTACTCTGCAGTGTCCCAATACCTACCTGTGGAAATACTGAAAACAGAATGCCTGTTTGTTGGAAAAAAAAAAAAAGAAAAAAAAAAAACTCCTTTCCTCATTTCTGCACATAATTGGTCAAAACTTGAAACACAAAATACAGGTATGTTTCAATGTAGGTCTTTAGCAATGCCAAGCAACGCCAGAAGACTTTTGAAGGTAATCCCATACCCACAGTACCTCTAAATGAAGGAAACAGCAGGATTAATAGATCACAGCAAGACACAATTACAACCTGTCCTCCAAAATCCTTTAATATACGAGCACTGTAAGGATTCCCTGAACAGCTAATTATGTTTTATGCACCTAGCCCAGACTGGCAGATTCCTCTTTCCTCATTCTGTAAACCAAACACAGTTACTCTCCAACAGCAATCACCCCAGTTTCCCTAAAGTTTAAAACAAGCTCTGATTTAACTCTCACTACACCACTTTGGCCGTTGCAATTTTGAAATATGTTGCTACACAGAAAACTTTCACATAGATGAAAAGCTTTTGTAGCATTTTTTTTTTTGTAAATGAATTAATTTTAGCACTATTGGAAAAAGTAGGGGATACAAACTACTGTATCTCTATGACTGTTTTCAAGTGAAGGGAAATGAGGGTAGAAAGAAACAACTTTTTTGTTTTTGGTACCTTTATGTACAATATGCTATGTGACAATGGATATGGAAAAAGGGGCCACTCCTCTACTAGAATACAAAAAACTCATGAACATACCCCTCTGGTATCCTCAGTTTTCACTTACATCCTTTAGCTACAGATGCTACAAGAGGCATTGCCTTGGCATAATGCACATGCTAACAGGCTGACCAATATACCGAAGTTGATGGGTTATGCAGTAGGCTAATAAAACACACAACTTGGTACCAACTCTGCTGTACTCCTCTCATGTCTTCTGTCCCTTGAGAGATGTTATATGAGGATTACCATTAGGGGATTGGGTTGTTTTCTCATTATTTTTTTTTGATTGTGTTTTTTTTGTTTGTTTGTTTGTTTTGTTTTTTAAACTTTCCATGTCATCAACCCAGCTAAAAAAAGAAACAGACAAGAACACTCATGTACTCTTCGAATGACATCTGAATTACCTTCAGTCCTAGCATCATTCTCATTCCAAGGAGGCCTATCTTCACCACTTGTTTCCCTTATACTTAAAAAAAAAAAAAAAAGTAAGGGCTGATCCTTCATTCTCCTTGAACTCGGTACAAATTTCAGTAATTTACTTCTTACCTTGAATTCCTGCACTCAGCTGTACCAGCTTTAGAGAACAGACTTACATTTGCTTTATAAGCAGCCCTTTAGGCACATTTGCTGGCTCCCAGTGATTGCACTGCCTTTGCTGAGATCTGTTCAGTCAGTCAAGGCTGGGCTTTCCCTGGTTTTCACCACTAAGATGCAGAGATGCAGGCTCCAGGCTGCTCCTCGCACCTTTCAGCGTAATGAATTCAGCTGGACTGAAGAATTTAACATTCTTTTGAAATTCTCAAACTCTGCCCCTTTTAAATATAAACATCTCACCAAAGGACTGTTTTTCTTTATTTTCTCCTTATGAGAGGACATTACTGGTCTGTCCTGAAAGCCACCCCAACAGACGAGAACAGTCACAGCCAGGAATGAAGGTGTTGCAACCAGGTTCTTTCTTTAGTAACACTTAAGGCAACTTTAGTCCTCATTAAACTGGCTTGCAGAAGCAGCTAAATGCAGGAACACGCTGACCTGTAGGTCATTCATAGCCCAGCCTGGAGGTATGGGACACTGCGCAACCCTAAGATGACCAGATACCCCAGCACAATGCAACCACAGTGACTCCATGAACCTCCCTGACAGAAACGTGTCACAGTTCCTGATACCCCCACCCAGAGACCCAAGCTGGCATACAGAAGCACAATCACAGGTAATGATAACATCCTTCTCAGCCTCCCCACCTTACTTCACAGAATTATAGGGGTTGGAAGGGACCTCAAGAGATCATCGGGTCCCTGCCAAAGCAGGTTCCCTACAGCAGGTTGCCCAGGTAGGCATCCAGACAGGCCTTGAATATCTCCAGAGAAGGAGCGTGCCTTCCAAGCGTGCAGTGGTTCACAGCACAAATAGTAACAACAAATTAATTGCATTTTAACATATCCAGGAATTCTGCGCTATTTTAGAAGACCATCTGGCCAGCAGCCCTCTCACACGCCTCAGGAAGGTGCCACACAGTGACTATGTCTATAGAGCCAGGTAAGACGGGGCTGTTTGGTGCATGCTAACTCCCACACTGGGCTCAAAACAAACCCAAGCAGCTCTCCCTCTGAGATACCACAGAGAAAGCAAGGCTGAAGCACCACAGGCACCATCCAGCCTTGGAGTTGCTCTCTGGCCTTACCCCACAGGGACGTAGACATGGCCAGGAAAGTGACGTGACACCACTCCCACTTGATTCGGTCTCACCTTGATCTTTGGCTTGTGATGCTGTCTTCCATCCAGCAGCTCTGAAAATCATTCATTAGCTAAACAGGTTCATTCTTGTCATGGCCTAATGTTGACCGGTGACTAATCAGTGAAGAGACCTGCCAGCGTCCACGTGCAAGACTACCTAGCCCATGCTCTTACCAGTACAAAGAGCCCTCCTGTGTTTACACAGAAAGAAAAACGATTTATTCTTGTATGCTTGCTGATAACACACTTATCTAATACTATTGTATAAAACACTGCCCTAGGGAGTTTACAGAATAAATAAGCTAGATAAAATAAATAAGCCTAAGAAAAAGAATAGTGATACACAGGGGTCAAACAGAGACAAAAGAAGGTATCAGCACTGGAATGGTAAGTAGGAGAACAAATTTGAAAGGGTAAGATAAAAAAATCAATTGGCATTTAAGAAACACGTAAGAGTGTTGTATTCATCTCTGGGGCCCCCAGAACAAGGAGGACATGGACGTATTAGAACAAGTCCAGAGGAGGGCCACGAGGATGATTAGAGGGCTGGAGCACGTCGCCTGTGAAGACAGGCTGAGGGAGTTGGGGTTGTTCAGCCTCGAGAAAATAAGGCCCCAGGGAGACCTCACAGTGGCCTGCCAGTACCTAAAAGGGGGGTACAGGAAAGCTGGGGAGGGACTCTTTGTCAGGGGGTGTAGGGATAGGACAAGGGGGGATGGCTTTAAACTAAAAAAAGGGTAGGTTTAAGATTAGATATAAAGAGGAAATTCTTGATTCAGAGGGCAGTGAGGCCCTGGCACAGTCTGCCAAGAGAAGCTGTGGATGCCCCATCCCTGGAGGTGTTCAAGGCCAGGCTGGATGGGGCTTTGGGCAACCTGGGCTGGTGGGAGGTGACCCTGCCCATGGCAGGGGGCTGGAGCTGGATGGGCTTTAAGGTCCCTTCCAGCCCAAACCATTCTGTGATTTTACAAAGGCTATTACAAGTACAGCAGGAAACAACCATGGTGTAAGCATGAAAAATATCAAAGATTAGACCAAAATCAATGTGAAACAAGTATGAAAAGCAAGACCAAAATAATTATGAAAAATGTATAGGAAGAAATTTGTATGGGCAGCCTGCCCTAAGGAACCTGCTTCGGCAGGGGCATTGGACCCGATGATCTTTCAAGGTCCCTTCCAACCCCTTCAATTCTGTGATTCCGTGAAATGAATTGAAAGAAATCAATAAAATACAGCAAGCCCCAAAGACCATTAAAAATACACTGGAACAGCAGACTCAGGATACACCTGTTCCGCTAAATAACAGCTGAGCCAGCCCCCAGCCCAAAGGACAAGCCAAATGGACCCACTGGCATCCGTCCTGATCTGGGTCTAGCGCTCCTCACTCCTGTGCCAGCCGAGCTGTCTTGGAGAGACGTATTTGGAGCCAGAGCTGCACTGACAGTGAGGCTGGACCACTGCGGGGCCAGGGCTGAAGCTGTTCCCCAGCTCTTTGTTATTCCCAGGGATAGGGGACAGAAGAAGGCAGAGGAAGATGGTGCTGAGCAGGACACCAGGGAGATCAGGTCAGAAAAGGCGGGGGGGGCGGGGGGGGGGAAGGTTCCTGCTTGAAATTAAGCAGGGACAGATAATCAGAGCAGGGAAACGAAGAGGTGAAGAATACACATGACTTGGCAAGAAGTCAGAAGAATGAGCTTTACAGCAAAGCAGCAATCAGACAATTTTTACTGTAGTAGAGGAAGCATCACCATCATATCTGATTACCTCAGATACACAACAAAGCCTTCCTATCACTGACCAAGCATTTACATCCACTAGAAAACACACACCACCATCAAACAAGTGCCAAAAACCTTCAAACCCTCAGGAAACAGAGGACTTTGCCCTAACGCGTGTCATGAATGGCAGATTTCCCATGTGAGGTCAATGGAAATCAAGGGCAACAGAAGCCAAGGCTTCACACCTGGCATTTCAGCCACTCATTTCAAGGCCCTTCATCCCCCAATCTTATACAACCTAACCATAAAGTCATATTCTACTCCTAAACTCAGAATTTATATGAAAAGCCCAAATTCTTCAACTCTGAAAACACAAGATTGCACCTCCAATTTTTAATTTTTTTTTTTTTTTTTTTAGCATTGTCTGGTCTGGACACACGGAAGGAATAAAGTACACCAACTTTTGATGACAGCTTTTTTCAGCAACACTTTCTTAAAGAGATTAAGGCAGGCAGTTTTAAATAAGTGTAATTATATTTATGGGTGGTTGTTTGTCTTTTTTTTTTTTGAGATAGGTAAAATTAAAAACTTCTTTTTCGCTTGTAGTGTTTTCACCTGGGAGCTTCAATAAATGCTATACATGTAAATACTGAAGACAAAGTTTCAGAACCTTTCTAGTGTGTACCATATCAATATGCAGTACCTGTGCATCTTACTCCCTTTCAGTCCTTAAAATCTATGTTCTCTTCTACTGTATAGCACAGTTCCAAGCTAAGGACTGAAGAAAAGCACCACACACTTGTCCTTGACCTGCTGGTCACAAAAGACTTACAGATGTGAGTTTGCATTGTATGGGCTGAGGAAGACTCAGAACTCTGCTCTCCCAGGATGTCCAGTTATTTAGCCAACATACAAAAGGCACCTTCCTCCTTTGTGTGTGAGAAGGCACGAGCAGCTAAGACACAAGATCATGACTGTAAGTGGCTGCAGTAATCAATTTGGTAGATTTCATAACTGTAAATACACATAACAGCAGGCCTCGCAGAAGGCCCACGCACAGGGATGCTTGGTTTGGGAAATGCAAGCAGCCTCAGTTATGAAAGAAGCATTCCTGCCAGCCTCTCCGCATCAGGAAACATGGCCAAAATGTCAGCAAGGCCGCATACCCATCACAATCTCCAAATTCTTCAGCTACCACCTTCTAACCCTCTCATTCCATCTGCAGCTTTACTCAAGTGGTCTATAACCCTAAAAGCTCTCAGGTTATTTTCATGACGCTTCAGAAGTTTAGTGGCTCAAAAAAACAACAACTTGGAGGAGAGTGCATAATAAGATGTCAGAGTCCTATAAAACTCAGGATTTGCTGTATTTTCTTGTACTGACACAACACACAAAAAGCATAAGCAAGGAGTTAAATGCTATTCCGAAGGAATCCACAGCTTAAAACATCAATCCACACCAAGGTGTTCAAGTGACCCTTATATCCAGACACTCGAGCTCCACTCGAGCCAAAATCCAGGGATCTGAGGAGCAGCGGGACACCGCTGTCACTTTTCAGGAAGCCATTTCAGGTTGCTCAAGCATAGGTATCTCTGGATCTAAAAGATTTTAGAAGTTACCCAGGGTGCTCCAAACCGAGCAGAGCCACCAGCCAGACGTACAACTCCACCCCAAGAAAACCCACATTACCCAGTGCATAAACACTAGGAAGATCCTTTTCCCCAAAGGATGGCATTTAACGAAGCACTGATGTAGCTAATAGATAAGCTTCACGTATTAAGGAATAGTGGAGACACGGATGTTCCCACAGGTGTGTTACTGATGGACAGATAGGGTAGAGGTACAGTGGTGTTTATACACACAGCCTACACACCCTGAACACAACATAAACACACGCTGTCTTCTGATCTCTTTGGAGAGCGGCCAGATCCGTGGCACTAGGAGAAGGAGTACTCATTAAGATGCTCCGAAAATGAAAGGGACAGAATTAAGACAACTACATGGTCCCCAAAAACATCACCGCAATTACAAGAACTTCATTCACAGAAATACTTCATCATGACAAGAGGTTACAAGAGCCACAAAGGGAGATGCACTGCATGGGAAGCTACTTTAGCATAACTTTTCTCACACGGAAACATCCCTGAAACAGAAAAGAGTGTAAAGTGTTGAAAATTGGAAGTATAAACTGTCAATTCAAAAGAAAATTGCATTATAGTTTTCTAGCCTGGAACGTAAAGAAGCGTAACACACAACAGAAGCCCTGGTATGCTTTCCCTCCAGAATTCTCTCTAAAAACAAAATCCTCATCCAAATCAATCCCTATTTCTTTTAATTATAATGCAATTAACAACACAGCATAGAAGACACTGTCATTAATTACATATTGCTTGAACACATTATGAAACCCTCACTGTAACGCTGAAAGCATTTATTAACATTGAATTATGCCATACAAGCATTTCAAAAATTACTCTACAACTTCTCTACTGCTAAGTACGAGATGGAAATATATCACATGGAGCATTTCTCAGCATTTTCTCCCACCTCAGTTGCCACCTCTGCCCCTTATATCAACCCTTCCAGGGAGGGAAATTTATTTTATTGTCTTTCCCTCCAACACCCACCATGTTACTGAAGCTTCTCAAGCAGACCTGAGCATCTGGAAAAAATAACAAAGTGTCCCTCTGCATCTACAAATTGTTATCTGACAGCTACGTATACTTTTGGGGAGTGACATTTCAATTTAGATATAAAACCTACATTTGCTAAACCAATCAATCAGTACTGGAGCAAAATAAAGACAGTGAAATGATTATCTGAAATCTTATTTTTCCAACTAAAAATATACATAAGTACTGTTATTAAAAAAAAAAACACTAACACGCAGCACTATTTAAAAGCAAAAACTCTTTCTAGCTACTTACTGACAGGCACCATGTTACACAACAAGCACTAGCACCACTCCATCACGGCTCCACCAGTGTCCCACTTGGTGAAGAGCAGCAAAACACCAGAGACACAAGGTGCAGATGTTACGAGTTTAGGCTCCGGATTATAACTGTCCCTAACCACCCACACGTCTCTCCAAGAACGACCTCTGGCAACTTCTCCTCTACTCAACCTACTTCATTTCCACACCAGCTCTTTCATCTACCTTTCTTTGTTATTAGCATGTGGCAACAGGAGGAACAAACAAGCAGAAGGTATTTTACAGGCTCAACAGAAAACAAAAAGTGCAATTTTTGATGTTGCGCTCTCAGATGGGGACTAAGTAGAGCTAGCGACATTCTGAACATCACAAATATGACTACAGAAATAAAATAACTTAAATCCATCCCACTACATGACTAAGAATATAGGACTGACTGTGCTGTGCAACTGTTTCACTTACAAATACAAGGATTTCAAACACAGCTCTAAGTCTGCCAAAGAATTACTTAGTGATGGCTCCTAACTTAGGAGAGCTCTTTCCCTGCCAAGCTACTTAGTGTGCAAGGCCTTCCCTTCACCCTCTGCAGTCCCTACTGCACCCTTTCACTCTTCACCTTCTGCTGGCTCTGGTGCTCAGTAAGCCTTCATAAAGAGTCAATTTGATTCATTAACGTAGCTGAAAATTCAGCTAAAAGCAGGGCAGTAAACTTTTTTCTGGGTTAGTGAACAAACCTGCTCAGGGAGGACCATGATCAAGTCCGAGACCACACAAAGCAAGGAATACAGTTACGTGTCTGGGAGCACTGGAAGGTGAGGGCTTCCTCCCTCTGTAGGTAACCGAGATTTCAGAGCAGCTCAGGTTTAGATTACTCTGGTAGGTTAAACATCATTAATAAAAACTTCAGAAAATTAAATGCTGTCAATAAGGCAGTGTAAACACTGATGCAGTCGTTTTGCACCTTGCATGACACAGGTTGTAAAGGTTCCCATCCAACCTCAGATTTGTGACAAGGCATTTGTGGGTCCACAAATCAAATAGAATGGAAAAAAATGGGGATTTGGGGTTTGTTTTACTTTTTAAAGAAAAAGGGGGAGTTTTCCTCCAAACTCACAACTGCAGGAGCTGTGACGTAGCTATGAGCAGGGCTTACTTACTAGGCTGAACAACTTTGATTTAACCACGAAGCTGTTTAAGCTGCTTTCTCCTTAGCCACACCTGACTGGTCACCACTACAACCCTTGTGCCTTACATCAGGCCCACTCTCTGCAGGTACAAGCGTTCACGTTCCTGCATGGCAAACTGCATCAGAAAACAGATCAGAGGGAAAAATTACTGGGTCACGGCAGGGAGGTGGAGAAGAGGGAATGTCCTTCTCTGCACTCGTGTCCTGAGCCAGCCCACTGTGCCCTCACATGAACAGCTGCCACTTCTGTTTGTGCCAGCTCGGTGCGCAAACCTTCTCTGCCAGACACGGCAACTGCACAGGGCCACGCTGCTACCAATCAGTCACTTCTCTTAGCATGGCATTCGATATTGCCACAATTTTCAAAGTACGCTTAAATTCATTACGCCAGGACTGCTGCAATCCCACTCTTTCCCTTCTATTTCACATCTTGATCATTTTATTGCACCAGCACTGGTACAGAGCAGAAAGCACAGACTCACTGACCTGTTTTTCTGTATTTTAGACTTCGTTTGCAGCCGGCTCACTGCTCAGCCCTCTGAGCACCGTTACAGGACAAACACAAAGGTGGGGACAGCAGGAAGTGCTTACCTGCAGCAATCCCAGCTGAGATCAGTTTTCAGGATACGTTTACACAGATGGGTGCAAACAGATCCCAGTCCCCTACCTACGCCCTAACTCGCTGGAAGCAAGCCAGCCACAACCAAGGTGATATAACCGAATCTAACTGCGTGCACAGCCTAAAACACCTCACCTGTACGATCCTCCCTAACTCCTCCAGCCTCAGCATGTATTTTTAGCCTTGCTCTTCATTACGCAGCGGAACCTCGCTGGATCCTAAGGCACTGATTACCCAGACTCTATTTCCAAGGTGCCACTGACGGAACAACACACGTGCTTTGCTCTTGGCCTCCTAAGCACAGAGAAGCGAGGCAGACACCCAGCACCCTCCTACCTCACCAGGTTCACCCCCAAAGCATTTGCTGCCACCACCAGCCCTGAACCCCTCCCCCCCCATTTACAACCTGGAAGCAAGCTGCACCCCCAGATAACCCAAAACAGCCTTTTTTACACCCCACTTTATGCCCTGCAGCCCCAAACCCTCAAAACAGCCTTTTCATACCCCACTTCAAAACCCTGCAGCTCCAGACCCCCAAAACAGCCTTTTTACACCCCACTTTACACCCTGCAGCTCCAGACCCCCAAAAAGCCTTTTTTATACCCTGTGCCCCCAAATGCTCCAAAACAGCTTTTTTTTAACCTTTTTACCCCACCTGAGACTGCCCTTACACCTGCCCTACCTCACCTCCCCCAGCATCCCCCAGACACCCCCCAAGACCCTCTCCCTGCTCCTCCTCACACACCCCACACCCCCAAAACACGCTCCCCCCACCCCTTTAACCCCCACACCCTCCCCAAACTCCCCCTTACCCCTTCCTTTCCCCCCCCTTCTCTTCCCTTACCCCCTCCCCTTACCCCCCCTTTCTCTTTTATTACCCCATCCCCTTAAACCTCTTCCATTACCCCTTCCCCTTACCCCCCCTTCCCTTTAACCCTTGCACTCCCCCCTTTACCCCTCCCCTCCCCCCCTTCCCCTTCCCTTTACCATTTCCCCCTCCCTCACCCCCCTCAGACCACCCAGACCCCAACCCCAACCCCAACACCCCCCTACACCCCATCTCCCCCCCCTCCTCCCTCCAAACCCCCGGGGGGGGGGGGCTACCACCCACCAGGTAGAGGGTGCCGTAGATGCGGAGGGACTCGGTCAGCGCCCCCTGCGTGACGTGCAGGACGGCGAGGGAGCAGCGGGGCTGCCAGGTGTGCCCGATCTCGTAGCACCCGTGGGGGATGGATTTGCTCAGCGCCGCCATCTTGGGGACGCTGGGGGGGGGGGGGCGGGAGGGGGGAGAGCGCGTCACGGCCGCTGCCCGCCGCCGCCGCCGGGGTTACTCGCGGGCAGCCGCGGCTCTCGCTCCCCCCCCCCCTCGGTCTCTAAGCCCCGCCCCCCCGCCGGGCTCGCGTGAGGCCCGCAGCCAATCGGAGGCCGCTGGGGGAGGGGGGGGCGGGGCGCGGGAGGGATGCACGTGGGGGGGTGGGGGGGGGAGATGGAGGGGGGTGAATGTATGGGGTGGGGGGGGGTGTAAATGTATGGGGGGTGCAGATAGGGGAAGGGGGGATGTTGTAAGCCCTGGGGGGGCTGCAAGGCCTGGGGGCTGCTAAATCAAGGGGGGGGGGGTTGTAAAAACTTGGGGGGCTGCAAATGGGAAGGGGGGGGAGTAAGTCTATGGGGGGGATATATGGGGTGGGTGTAAAGCCTGGGGGCTGTAAATTGAGGGAGGGGGGGTGTTGCAAACCTTGGGGGGCTGCAAGGATTGGGGGTTGTAAAATGATGGGGTATAAAGGAGGGGGGGGCTGCAAATGGAGGGGGGAGTTGCAAATCTGGGGGTGGGGGGGTAAATCTTAGGGGGGGGGGTTGCAAAGCCTGGGGGCTGCAAACAGGGAGAAGGGGGGGGTGATGCAAACCCTGAGGGGGCTGTGAGGCCTGGGGGCTGCAAATCTATGGGGGGGGTGTAAATCTATAGGGAGGGAGTGTAAAGCCTGGGGATTGCAAACTGGGGGGGGGGGGCTGCAAAGCCTTGGGGGTATGGGGGGGTTGCAAAGCCTTGGGGGGTTCTGCAAATGGGGGTATGGGGGGGGCTGCAAACCTTGGGGAGGCTGAAAGCAGGGGGCAAGGGGGGTGTTGCACACCCTTGGGGTGGGGGGGTTGCAAACTCGGGTAGGGGTCTGCAGCTGGGGGGAGGGAGGCTGTTGCAATCTTCTGCGGGGGCTGCAAACCCTTGGGAGAGGTTGCGAACAAGGGGAGGAGGGGGGTGTTGCAAACCCTTTTGGGGGGGGTTGCAAACTTTGGGGGGGGAGGCTGAAAACGGGGGGAGAGGTGGGTGTTGCAAACCTCTGGGGGGTGTTTTGTAGGTGCTGGGGGTTGCAAATTGAGGGGGGAGGGTTGCAAACCGGGGGGGGGGGGGGTGCAACCAGGGGGAGTTGCTCCCCGGAGCATCTGCCCCATGTGCATCAGTGTCCCGGACAGCCAGGACCTTCGGCTTGCCAGGGGGGTCCTGCAGCTTTTCAGCACCCCCTCAGGGGGAGCAGCTGCCCCTGTGGCCTGGGCAGTTGCAAAACTGGTGCAAGAGTCCAGCGTGAAATCCTGGTTTATTTGGGGCTGGGATTTTAGGGTACGTCCCTATGAAGGGACAGCTTGTGTGGGTGCAGGCAGGGCAGGTTACTTCAAGGCCCTTGGTGGATGAAGGATCCCAAGGACCCTCTGCACTCAGGTGTGGGCTGGGAACAGCTCCATGGCAAGGAAATTCCTTTTGTGGGCAGAAAAGGCAACGATTGCCTAAGCTACAGGTGCTGGCTCTCTTGCTTGCATGTTTTGGCCCCGGTACCACTCTGGGCTCGAGGCTCTCTCGCTGCCTTGTGTTTGTGGGCAGGGAATTGAGGCACGCACCGGAGCAATAATGGCCCAAGCCGACGATTTCACGGCTGACACATGGTTCTGCAGCCGGTCCTGGCGCTGGAGGACTTGGTTGGGGAAAACACCTCCTGATGGAGGAGGACCCAGCCCCGTCCTCGTGCCCTGGTGGGACCGAGTCGCTGCCAGCCCAGAGCAGGAGGCTTTGGGATTTCTGCCAGCTGAGGACGGCTCTGGCTCTGTGCTAATGCAGAAGAAGGCACAGAACTGACCTTGTTCCAGGCCCTTTTCCATGGGGTTGCAATGCTGGGAAGGAGCCCTGGGGTAAAAGTAGCATGGGAATTGCCTGACAGCCTGTGCCAGGTCGCTCTGTCCTGGGAGAAAGCTTACCCTCGGCTGGAACTGGGACCATGTAGTCTTGGAAAAGGAGAGTCACTGGGGTTAAAAAAGCACTGAGGACCTTTAGTTTTACCTCCCTAAGTACCCAGGGTTTTCAGGAGCTGTCCTGGCTGCATACCAGGAATAGCAGGCTGGCTGTAGCGCTACGAGAATGAACGCCAGGGATCCGTCCCTTGGCACGAGGCTGAGTGATGTGTCCCGGGCTGTCCAGGACTTGCCCTGTAATGTCCGGGTGTCCTGGAGAGCGCTTCTCCCAGTCCCAAAAAGAGCAGCAGAGGGTGAGCTGATCGCCAGCAGCGTGAATGACGAGGAGGCGAGTGCTCAGCTTACTCCCTGCTGCTCCCTAATGCAGCAGTGTTGGATGTACCAGTGCATCCGGGTAAAGATGTCCTAGGACAGCTACAACCACCCAATTTCTGTCCCTTGTGCCACACACAGGAGCAAGGTGGCAGAATCCCACGGCATTGGACTCTTTTTCCTCCAGGTGATCACATACCCGTCTGCAGCCAGGCTGGCAGAAAGCTGCCCTCAGGCACCATTCACTCCTCCCAGACTTCAGCAAGAGCCCTCAGCTGTTGGACAGCACTGCAGTCCTCCAGGTTACCTGTGCTGATACTAACCAGTTAGCTAAATGGTACCTGGTTAGCAGCAGAACAGGTGGCATCAGTACTGGGGGGCTTGGGTGGACCAGCAGTGCCTGCCTGTCCAGCTGTCAGTGGGTCTTGTGGTCTGAGAATATTCTTCGCTGTTATCTTCAGTGTCTGCCTAATCTGGCGTCTGCAAGTGAAATTACACAGCTCAGCCCATGGCAGGAGCTGGATGTGTGAAGAATTTCACCTTCCTTCATGGTAGGAAGGCAAAGGTGTTACGAGGTAGGCTGGGTGGGGATCCAAGGCAGTGCATTGAACTGATTGGAAACAAATCAGAAAAAGAGTGGGGAAGGAGGAAGGAAGGAAAGAAGCAAGGAAGAAAGCAAGGAAAAAATAAGCTAAACAAGGAGCTCCACATTGCAACATTGCAGGCGGGGTTGTGTTCCAAGTGCATTGGGATCTGGGAATCCTTCCTTCTAAATATTTCTAAGTATCAGAGCAATCTGGAAGCGTTTTAACTTGGAAGCAATGCAGCGCTTTGCCCTCTCTGCTCTCAAACTGCTTTCCAGCTTGTGGGCTTTTTTTGCCATGTATTTGTTTTCTCCCTCGGGACAGGTGATCCAGCTTTTCCCTGCTGCTTGTGTCGTTCTCAGTGCCTGACCCCACTTCTGCCAGTAGCTCTTCTTACCCACTAAGAGCTGCTCTTTCTGGCAGAATTAGTTGGGGTTTTTTTTTTTTTTTTTTTTTTTTCAATCACTTCTCCTTTTCCCTCCCAGTCTTCCACTCTCATTGTTTTTCTCCTTCTGCTCTTTTGCCATCTGTGTGATTGTCTCATGCCTCCATTATAAAGTTCTATGAAATCCTCGCTGAAAATTATCGTGCTGCTACAAAAGCTGGGGATTAGATTCATCCTTCAGCTCAGGTCAGCGGAGGTAATGTGTAGATACATTCATCTGCTTCTTTCAGGAAACTGCACAGGAGTTGGGAGATGTGGCTGTGCCGTGTGCTCTCTGGGGTGCTGTCAGAATATTGCCAGGATATTTGCAAAAAGGAGCAAATTTCTGGAGAGAGCTGAAGGCCTGGAGTCTCACGCCATCAGTCATGTCTAGGGACAGTCAGCTTCACCCATCTCCATTTCTTCTCAAGATCTGGGACAAGTGATAGGTATGCTCTATAATTAGCTTCGTAGATAAACCCCAAGCTTACAACACAAATAATTTCCCTAATGCTTGAGATGCCTGTCTAGGACAGCATTGAGCTGGTTTTACTTTCCCCAAAGGACAGGACTGAAGGACCCTGCAAGAAGCACTTTTCACCCTTGTCTCCAAAACTGTAAACTTAAACCATTTTGCATTATTTGAAAAGGGATTCTCTTTTGGCTTACAGTCATAAATGCTACTTGCTCATTTTTTTTTAGCAGGGAATAATCTCAAAATACCCTTGTGTTTGCTGATACTTCAAGGTAAAAGTATCAACTGGAAGTCTTCCCATTTTCCAGATGTAACGATTTCCAAAATAAATATGGGATGGGTTGTGGGATAATACCATGTGAACATTTTAATAGAGACAATAATGTCCTCCAGTTGATACAAATCTGGACTGATTCCAGACATAAATGTTGTAGTCTTTCTTACAGGGGTACCAAGGATTACATCAAGAAAACAAAACCATAACGTTCAACACGCTGATCCTGCAGGCTGACCCAAGAGGTGACATCCTGGGCTATATTCATGCTACTAGCTTCGGCAGAATTGTGCTTTGACTGTACATGTATTTCTCCCTCTGTTCCTGGAGACAGTGATTTATTCTTTCTAAATCAGGTGACAGAATTGGCTAAATTGAGTCGTTAAAGGCTAAATTGTGCCACTGGGATTGCTGAGAGGCAGTGCATGTGGAGGCTGTTCCAGGAGCATCCTGGAATGGGAGCTGAGACCCAAAGCATCTGCTTCTCTCTTTCTTTCCTGCTTTCCAAGAAAGTGCTTTCTGTAGGTCTGGAAGGAATGCAAGATCACATCTCGCATCCTCCGAGTGCCTCAGTTTGCTTGAAATTCCCTTATCTGGATAATAAAGGTTGGATCTCTGCCTTCATTTGGCCAAAACCTCTACAAGCCATTTTTACCCCACCTGGATGGAAAAAAAAAAATCTTTTATGGTGGAAAAATCACGTGCTATCGAAATGTATGTCTGCCCATGCTCTCTGCAATCCCAGTGCTGTCTCTCTAACTCTTCTCCTTTCTCCATCATCCTCCGTTCTTGATGTTTATCAAATTCAGCAGTCAGGAAAGACCTGTCCTGCAGAGCTTCCATGTCCTCCATTTCTGCGTGCCAGGTGGGGGCAGCATCCTTCAAACATGCAGATGGTGCTCACCTTTCTATAAACGTGAGTGGGAAGGAAGAGACCAGGCTGGGCTCACACATTCAGAGGCAGCATTAGTTGGATCTCCGCTCCTGAAGTCCAAGCAGTGAACTACAGCTCTGGACCTCTATTGCCTGAGCTTCCTGATTGCTAATTTACTGCCCAGCTCTTTTGGGGGCCTCTTGAATGAGTTCTGAGACAAATATGCTATGGAGAGGTCTGGCCCTAAGTAGGGCAGCTACAAACCAGTCATCACCATTTGCCCTCGGGAGCAGCAGCCAGTCGCTGGCCGTGCTCTTCAGCCCTGTAGATGCAAAGCATCTTTCCCAAAGTGGGAGAGAAAAAGGAGGCAGGAATGAATGATGAAATCCTTAAGTAAAACATTTTGTTTGCTCTGCCTCTGCACCCATTCCCATCTTATTTGAGGTTATTACTGCAACATTATTTATGTTTCAAACACAGGAATTTTTTCAAAGTCATGAACAGCTCCATGAACTTAAGAAAAGACTCAGAAGGAGTTGTTTTTTCTCTGTTTGAAGTCCTAGCAGACTTAAAGTTTCTGTAATAAAACTGTCAGTCCATAAAGTTGGGCTGCTAAGACCACAGATGAAATGTAGTTATTCTAAAGCAACTGAGCAGCCAACAGCTCCTTTGAAAAGTAGTGATAGTTTCTAGGAACCCAGCACTTTTGAAAAGTCTTTCAATTTAATCCTGAGTTTTCCAGAGGAATAATGAACAGTAAATTTCAGTGACTTAATTTTCAACTGCTCATGTTGAAATAGCCTTAGGACTCTGATCGCTCCTGCTGCCAGCTCTCAGACATCTCAGCAGTAAAAATCAACTGCCTACGCAGCAGCTGTTGAATCACCGCATGTTGCAGGTTTGTATTTCCAAGAAAACTGGCTGTGATTTTAGGTTATCCTGCAAGGCTGGGTTGATAAACTGCATTGACCTTCAGCAGGACTCTGGACATCCAAAATGGTGAGCCAGGTGAGTGGCTTGGAGGAGACTCTTTGAGGCAAGCTGCCCCCTTTGCCTTTATTTTCAGTCACCCTTTGCTGTGAGGCTTCTTGAAAGTTCTTCAAACTGCAAATGAAGGAAGCAGTGCTCCCATGATTACTATTAGCTTTTCGAATACTGGATTTAGACCAGTAGATGTGGCTTTAGACATCTGTGTTTGGACCTCTTGTCAAAACCAAAAACAGTATGAAAATTATCAAAATCGGTCGTGGATTTGTTGGGACTGCAAAGCTGCTGATCACACCGGCAGACTCTGCTTTTGGTTTCTCTCTGCTGGGCTGAGCTTTGAACGCACATGAAAAAGAATGGAGAAGTTGAAATAAGCCAGTTAAAATTCTCAAAAGAACTGTCTTTAAACACAGAAGCATTCAGAGAACAAAACCTCCTTTTCAGCACTCCTGGCTCTTTCCTAGGGGCCGTTTCTTACAGTTCTGCTAAATCAGTTGAGAAAGTCACTAAAGCATAGCAACATCGCTGTGTTCCTATGAAAAAAGCACCAAAGATCCTTGAGAAAACTCTGAACAGCGCAGAAAGCAAGAACAAATGTTTTATATATGTGGTATTGTTAAAACTCCCAAGTGGCATAAATATAATAAACAATAGTGAAGAATGGGATATTTCTGCTTGTTTCCACACACTCAGGATGACCTAACCTACCTCAGGCATGGTTCCACTTTGTGACTTGTGAGTTATTTGATCGTTCCAAACTTGTGAAAATAAACACTATTATTCTACTGTTCTGCCTTGTGCGTTCTTTTGTTCTCTGTAAATAGACTGAGAACTATCAAATGAAAGTAAATTATAATGAAATACAAATCAAAATGCAAAGTGCAGATAAAACAAAAGTGACACATGGAAAAATGCAATAAGCACAAAAATAATGAAATGGTAGACTCGTCACCGAGCACAGCTCTATGCTCCAGATGACTTTGTCAGCGTTTTATGGTTGAGTTCTGATCTCATTTGCAGAGGTCTCCTGCTGAGACTTTCCTCATTGTAACTCTGGCATAGCCAAGATAAAAATCTAGCATTTGAAAATTAGGATTTTCAGAGAAACCCGTGAGAGTTGCTCAAATCCCATTGGGTTTCAGTGCAGGCTGGACACCTAACTCAGTGCTTCTTTTAAAAAATCCCCTTCATAAAGGCTATTTTAAACAGGTTATTTCTTTCCCTCCCGATATTATCTTCCAGACAATATTTTTCAGTGTTTTGTCAAGTTGTAAATAAAAGCTCTTGGTGTCATTTTTGTACCTGAGTACCTAGCTAGAAGACAAGAGCTTGAGTGTAAATTCTTTCTTGGGATTGGTTTTGCTCTTTGGGGTTGGCTAAGCCCAGAAAGCCACCCATGCCTCTGTGTAGCAGTAACATCTCAAAGCCATGTTTGTAGATCATTTAAATATTTGAATATCAAATATTTGTCCAGCTTTGTGCACATCATGTTAAGAATTACTCTTGTTTATAACATAAATGATAGGGTTTTCACTGCTCACCAGGTGAGTTCCTTTTACAGTCTGATGTATGCCACTATAAGGAAGCTTCTCTTGATATTTTTATAGTGTTTTTTAGCACTGGAAGGCTCTGAAGATAGGGAGCAGAAAACTTACTGTGTTGGCCAGAGTTCAGTATGCATGTGCATATGCATGTGCATAGAGATGAGGTGACTGGTCAGACATGGTATTGTTTTACATTCCCCACCCACACAAGGAAAGCACCTTCCTTTTACATCCTATTTATAAAATATAAGAGATTTTTTCTTGGTATTTTTGGGAGAAGAGTTGCGATGCAATTTTATACAGATCTCACTTCTGTCAAAAACCTAGGGAGAGAACTGATACAGTCCTGGCTGCCATAATATTACTGCACCTAATAATAAAGCATGGTAAATGACCTATGTCCACGGTGGAGCACTTTATGTCTCAGCATCATGAAGCAGCATTAACCCAAATTATATATTTCAACAAAGTTCCCTCATACCAGAACTTCATCAGATTTTACATGAGTAATCATGATTATCCAAGAAATTATACCTCCTCCCAGCACCCCCACTCCCACTGAACTGCATCCATCTCTGTTCTGGGAGAACAATTGCACTTAGCAATAGAGAGTAAAGAAAATCACATTTTCAGATGATGAGAAATTTTAAGTAAACAAAACAGCACACTTTGAAAGAGTATATGGTTTTTACTATTGTGTAAAGGAGCTATAATTATTAATGATTTAAAAAATAAAAAATTAAAATAGAGAAAAACAGGTTTATAGTACAGCTCAGCAGAAGCTCATGGTCTCAGAACAAACTTCCTTTAACACACAGCATCTCAGTTTGTTCTAGCTGAAGAAAAACACGTTCTGCCTCAAGGCCATCTCTTACCATACCACTTTCTAGGAGGACTTTTGAAAGTTCTTTTGTCCCATGTGTCTGCTTAACAAATGATCGTTTGAAATGCTGGCTGTTTACTCACTGAAATCACGGACTTGGGACCCAATTCATCCTTCATAATTCTGAGGCTGCAGCAGCATGGCATTACACTTTATGTGCAATTCTTATGTCCAAGACATTAAAATGACCCTCTAGATGGGCTGAAATTAAGTTTTTTATCCTGCAGTGCTGCATTGTTGCCCAAGGATTCTTGCATTAAAAAAATAAAAAAATAAAAAAATCCCTCAGATCTCCACTTTCTTCAGCCCATGTTAATTCCTCTTAACTTTACCCAGAGACTTGAGAAGCTAAGGAATGAGACACACATCCTAAGCATCTGAGAGTCGAGGGAGAGTGGAGCACTTCCAGTGCAGCCTCGGTAGATCTGAACTGGGCTCTCTCTTTCTGCCTTGAGTCCATGGGATTCAGTGGCAAACTAACCTACAGAAAAACTTAATAACAAATGAACTATGAACTCAGCCTTGGCTTCACAACAGCCACATCAGATGCATAGGAAGAAGAGGCAGGCTGTGGGGCAGCACAGAGCACAGAGCCTTTTTTTCTATTTGGGAGATAATCGGCTTCAGTTTGCTCAGGGAGCATTTGAATTAAATGGCAGCTCCCCCAGATTTTTTTAATGCATGTTTTTTGGGGAGTTTTCTTTTTATATTTTTCATAGCTCCCCAAGGATATCTCTACAGTGTCAACAATAATGAATGACATGAACTTTTACCATACGGAACTGAAATATCATGGTATTCTAGTTTTCATGGTAATTTGGCCCCATGGAAGTCTCTCTGAGGAATAAAAAATGCCTGAGAAAAACGGAATTCACATAAACCCTAGTTATTTTCTAACTTCATCTATATGTCTATTGGGAACGAGATGAATTGTCAGAATCCAAATATAAATTACACTGCCCAAGAATGAAAGATCACTACATCCTGAAATGCTTCATCCAGTAATAATAAAAAATAAAATTCTGTATTTGTTCCATTGATAACAAAACCTCCGCACCATGCTAAAATGCCTTAGTGATCAGCACTAGTAGAAAAGAATAAGGGTGCGGCTCCTTGACAGTTGAAGCCAATCTAAGCTGATCTGTTTTCCTTTGTGGTCACACCACCCCTCCTCGTCATCACAAGACTATTTATTTTATTTTGTTCAGTTAGTTTTTTGACAGTTAGTACCTGCACCATCCCTGCCAAGGAATCAGAGGAACAGCAGAAATGCACATGGAGCAGGGTGGGTCCATAGGAATGACGTTTCAGGTCAGAAAATGGTCATGGAATTGCTGCTTCGGACAGATGAAGAGCTGCTTGAAGGGACAGATATGATCTGTAGGTCCATTTCTGAATTGCTTTGCACCCTGTGTAGTCACTTGTACACAGGAAAGGAATACAAGGTAAATACAAAAAGGCAGCAAAGCTTCTGGACAAGATTGAAGGTCATTATTTGTGCTCAGGCTAATTTTAAAGGTCCTCAAGTGCATGTAACAGCAATCCATATGATTAATTTGCCAACTCAGATAGAAATTAAGAAGTCTGTTTGCCAAAGACTTGCCAAACCAGTCCTTCTCACGGTCAGGAATGAACCTTATGTATTTGCCTTCACCTATATAGGAATAGGTAGTGAAAACCAAATGTCATTTACAAATGGTTTATAGAACAGCAGCTCTGTTTGTGTGAGGAAAGGGGATAAACTGTACTGGAAAAGGGAACAGAATAAAGCAGATAGCTTCTGCTAAAGACTATCTGTATAAATATATCAGCAAAAAAAAAATAAAATAAATCACATGCTTAAATAAAATAACTATACCAACTCTTAAACTGAGTGTATACTGTGGCTGTTTAAAAAGAGATCAAGGCCAAGTGCAAGGTCCTGCACCTGGGCTGGGGCAATCACAAACCCAAATACAGGCTGGGCAGGGAATAGATTGAGAGCAGCCCTGAGGAGAAGGACCTGGGGGTATTGGTGGATGAGAAGCTCAACATGAGCTGGCAATGTGCTCTTGCAGCCCAGAAAGCCAGCTGTATCCTGGGCTGCATCAAAAGCAGCATGGCCAGCAGGGCAAGGGAGGGGATTGTCCCCTCTGCTCTGCTCTCCTGAGACCACGCCTGGAGCCCTGCATTCAGCTCTGGGGCCCCCAGCACATGGATGACATGGAAGTATTAGAACAAGTCCAGAGGAGGGCCACGAGGATGATCAGAGGGCTGGAGCACCTCTCCTGTGAAGACAGACTGAGGGAGTTGGGGTTGTTCAGCCTGGAGAAGAGAAGGCCCCAGGGAGACCTCACAGCGGCCTGCCAGTACCTAAAGGGGGCTACAGGAAAGCGGGGAAGGGACTCTTTGTCAAGGGGTGTAGGGATAGGACAAGGGGGGATGGCTTTAAATTAAAAGACCTGAGACTTAGATTAAATATTTGGAAGAAATTCTTCACTCAGAGGGTGGTGAGGCCCTGGCACAGGCTGCCCAGACAAGCTGTAAATGCCCCATCCCTGGAGGTGCTCAAGGCCAGGCTGGATGGGGCTTTGGGCAGCCTGGGCTGGTGGGAGGTGTCCCTGCCCATGGCAGGGGGCTGGAGTTGGATGGGCTTTAAGATCCCTTCCAATCCAAACCATTCTGTGATTCTACAAAATCCAATAATTAGAAGAATTGCTGTGGAGACTGGAATTTGGAAGTAATTAGCACTCAACAGCTATATTTTAAATGGCCCACAAAGTAGAGACCGGTGCCACTGTAAACTGGGCAGTCCTGCTAGAGCTGGAAGAGCTGCATATTGTTGCCTGTTTAAACTTCTCTGTGATTTTAACAGGACCCAGTTGTAGCTGTGTGTACAACTTAGTGCCACTTTGCTGGTGTGCAAAGTGCTCTTTGTGAGAGTCGTGCCAACAGCCGCTATCAGCAAGGGGGCAGATTTCAATGTTGTATCCAGTCGCCCTTTGTGTATTCACAAACTCCACAAAAGCAGCATGAATCTAACCAACTTCGACTCCTGGCAGATGTTAAATTTCTTTCCCAGGAGGATGACCCACTGCCTGCCTAACATAATACAAAGAAGGTTTTTTTTTTCAGCCATGCCCCTGCAAGTCAATACTTGCTGTTATGTAATTAAACACAGCATATCAGCTCACACGGGTTTTTTAATGGGAAAAATAGCGCATTTTAAGATTTGTGGCCAGATCCATCAGCATGCTTCACAGCTCTGTGCTGCTCCAGTGACACAGAACAACCTTAAGCCTGCAAGAACCGATTGATTCAACCAGCTTGTTGTTCTATCACTGGAGCAGTGCAAACCAGCTGAAGCGTATCAGCAAATCTGCCTTCTGAGCTCCTATTTTGAGGGATTTATATCTCAGCCTAACTTAACTTCCAAAGTCTCCTTACATGTAAAGGGTTATTAGTTACTTCTTGAGTAATTCATCTGAAGCGAAAGTGCACTATGATGCTTCCAAAGTATCTGTAGCACCTATGTCCAAAAGGAAATTTTGTGAGATGTGAGTGAAAACTGGCTTGCTGGACCAGGACTGGGTGTACCCTGAGTGTGTGGGGAGCAGTAATGGAGCTCAGCATGGCATGCTAGGCACCGAGGGGAGGCAGAAAGATTGTTTCTGAAATCCTGTCCAGCTCAGCTTACCTTACAGGACACACAAAATGCCACGGAGAGCCAAGTACAGTGTAGCTCATGGAGAGCAAATATAGCGTAATAACCTCTGATGCTGCAACAGAGTTAAGGCAAAACAGGACACAGAAAGATTTAGTAGGACAGATGACTCTGCAAAAAGGAAACTAAGCTGTATTTATAAAGCAAGACTCGTGACCTCTCGGAGAAATAGAGCTCAGTCTGTCATTTTCCACCATGGTTAAATAACGCCTTGTGAATGATCAGGCTATTATTTCCAAAGTTTCGGACTAATTTGCTATTGCGAAATGAAATTTCTTCAAACAAGGCAAAAAGTGCATTCCTCCTTCAGGATTGCACTCTGCACATGCCAAATCTGAAGTTATAAAACCAAGCTGTTTTGGAGTTATCTGAGCATGAAAAAAAGGCCTCTGAACAATTTTCTGAGAAGAAAACTGTTTATCATTTTCCAGAAAAAAAAATAAAAAAATAATTCCTTGGACCAAGATCAAGTATGGGAAATTTCAAGCCAAAATGCAAATCTCTGAGCACTATGGAAGCAAATATGAGCAGTGGTTCAAACTGAAAGACATTTTGGGAGGCAGCAGCACTGGTTCCAAAGTGCGGGCTGAATTCTGCCTCCACCATGGGTCTGACGTTCAAACCACAGTCCACTGATTTTCCCAGAATGAACAGATTTTCTTGAAATTTGGCATACTGTATCTCTGCAGCACTGCTTTCCTGGGAAGTTTGGTAAAATCATGCAAGGGAAGAGGCTGGTGGTTTTGTTTGTTTTTGTGTTTTAGCACAGCGTTTTATATATGTAGCTACACTCTGAAAAAATCATTGTCAAAATATTTTTTGTCATACCAGATCCTGAAAATGTCTTTGCCAAGTAACTTCTTGTCTGTTCTGCTAATCTGGCTGAGGACATGCATGAATCCCTTAATTATTGGAAGAAATTGGCATTGGGAAAACTGTTAAAACCAACAAAAAATGAGTTAAAGGTATTTTTAAGCCAAGAAAGAGAAGCACCTGTGTGAAAAATACTAGTACAAGGATAAAGTGGCCCGTATATAAGCATCTTTCACCTATGAAAGTTCCAGCCACCTTTGCTCTCAGGTGCTCCATTGCATGCTGTGTGTGATACAGGTGTGCATTTTAGATTTCTGACTGCACAAGTAACCTCAGAAATCCTCTTGCACTGGCACACATTTTGATGATAGCTAAATACAAATGATTATTTGAAATGGTGTATATCAAATAGCACTGAAATTTCCTGTTTACAGTGCTACAAAAACAAAGCCTGAATTCTGTGTGCAGGCCGAGTTAATATTATTGACTTTCAGGGGTCATGGAGCAATTGCTGACCCACGCTGGCATGCAAGGAATTACACATGTGAATCCAGATATGGTACGTATGTGTCAGAGCTTAGCTGCATGGAAGTACCTTAAGGGAGGCTACAGGCTGAATGTTTTCTTCATGAAAACAGAGACTAGCAGTGTGGTAGGAGACCTGTCCTGCATTGCACTGTCTGGATTTTCCTTGACTGCAGAGAGAAATGAACCCCCTGACTCACATGCAAACACCAAGAGGCAGAAACCTAAATGAACCATCTCTCATCGAGGGCAAACTCCACCCTATATGATTAGGACCCAAACCATCCCTCAGTGAGCCCAACTGCTAACTCGGACAGGAGCTGGATCAGGGTGCTGCAGTGCTCTGTGGCAGATAAATCTGTACATCCTATATCCTTCATTTCAAGGTCTGGGATACATTCTTCTGCCCCACTGAGATCGATGTTGATTGATTCATTGTCACTGAACCAAGCAACATCCTGTGCACAACTTTCTGCACACAGCTAGGCTTGCGCCCGTTCTCTGGCACTCCCACTGATATTATACATAAATATACCATCATATAAAAATAGATATATGTATGCATTTGCATATGCATGTAAAGACACATAAATTCATATGCAGCTCACTGCAGTGTTTTTTTCCAGAGGTCACATAGAACCATGTTCACTTGAAGTGTTGTGACAAAACAAACCATTTCATTTGTGTTGTTACTGGACAATTTAAATGCTGATTACAGTGAATAAATACAGCAGAATAAATGTAAATCATGGAATACATATACTTCCTGCTTTAAAAAGGTCAGCCTCACAAAGTACAGAAGTAGGTGAGAAAATTTGTGTTAAGCATGTGAATAATAACTATAAATCAATTTTAAATATTTTACTGGATGACTGAAAATCCATCACTGACCAAAGAAAGCAATGCCCCTTGATTAAGAAAATCAGCCGATTTTATAGATGGAAAAATTAAAGAAAACATCTCTAACAAATTAAAAAATATATGAAGTTAAGAAAAGCATCAATGACAAAGAGGAGACATTGATTTGAATGAATAAAAATTCAAAAGGAATTACAATAGTGTGATAAAATAAGCAAAAAGAGACAATTAATGGACAGGTGGTCAAAGACAACTGAAATTTATGTAAACTGAGACAAAGAGAAAGTTACTAATGGTACCAGTAGGTTACTAAATGGAATTTGCAGAATTGTCAATAAACAATGCAGGTGACAGACATGTCCAACAGGTATTTTTGTTGTATTTTGGAAAACATATATGGCATGTTAGACAGAACTGACATTAATTAATGTCATTAATGTAACCTTACCATTTCAATGGTAACATAAAGACGATGTCCCAAAACAGCTCTGAAATTTGCATATTTTTAAAAATGTACATGTTTAGATAATTCGTATCCAAGAACTTTATAAGAAATCTGTGGGATGGCAATGTCAATTCCCTCTGTCATGGACCCAGGAGACTGACAGAAAGGCAGAGACCTGTTCTCATCCAGCATTAGACACCTCTCAGTCACCTTTCACTTCTGGGCTAGTCACCCCATGTTCTCTTCACTGTCTGTTGACAGACAGAGGTGTTTTTAGATTGAAATTCATCTGACCATAAGTAGACGCAAATTTGGTTATGAAAATCACATCCTAATATGCTATCCACATATTAAAAAAATCAACAGGCTGCCTGAGGTTTCTCAGGTCTGCCCACAAGGCATCCGTTGTGGCTCTGAGCATAAGGCTGTGGTCAAAAGGGTAGATAGCATCCTTGGATGTATAAGCAGGATGGTCTTGTGCAGGAATGGAGGGGTTATTTCACCTGCATGTTTGACATCAGTGTCATTCCTACTGGAAAGCCAAACCATGTTCTAACACTGGTTCAGGAAAACACTGATGCTTTGAAAATGTTCCGAATAAACCAGTTATAAACCTTCTCAGATTTCCCAAAAGATGCTATAAGAGTCCGAGAGATAATGGGGAGCATCATTTCTGTAAGGTAGAAATGTGTTTGCAACTTTCATAAATGTGCAAAAAACTTATACAAACTTAAGAGGAAAATTGTAATAGCGGCAAGATAATAGATTATAAGTAAAATTGTATATTCATGTAATTCCTATAACGTGAGTTGCCCTCTGCAAGTGTCTGCCTATCCTAGCTGTCTCTAAAGGGACCGAGGGTGCTTAGACTCACTAATTAAGTCAGATAATTCCTTCAAGACTTAAAGGTAGGCAGGATGGTTTGGGCTGAAAGTGCTTTCCAAACAGCAGGCTCAAATCTCACTCCTTTAAAATCAAAAGAATGGTCAAGGCTTTGGAAAAGATGCCTTACAGTAAGAAACTCGGCAAGTTCAATCTATTTTGCTTACTGCAAAAAGGCCAAAGGGTGACTTAATAACAAGCTGACATTACCTACAGGGCTAATCTTCGTAATGACTTCTCAACCTGGTTGGTAAAGATATCACAAAAGTTAGAGCCGAAGATAACTCAGACTAGAAACCTAATGTAATTATTGGTGGCCACAATAAATGATGCTTAGAGCTTTGTAGAAAGGTAGTTGCTGATGCTTTAATGAAGGCAACCTCAAAATCAGATTTATTGAGAAAAAAGATATTCTGTAATTCAAACAATAATCAAGGAACTAACAGGGCTTGTGCTGTACAGGATTCAGGCCAGAATCTCACAACTGTCCAGCAATCTAAGAATCTATAAGCCCACTATCCAGGAGGTTTCTTACTTTGATCTGTTTAAAGAAACTATTATGTACATGCTTATCATGGTGACATTTAATCACTGTTAATATGTGCATAAGGTTCAAAGCAGGGCAATTGCCATTTTTTCCAACTCAGACCGCTGGTATGATTTGCTAGTGCTCTTGTTTTGAAAACTAATTCCCATTATCTAAAAGACTTTCCAAAGCAAATATAACAGCGTAGCACTTTCTAATATTTATTTTGTGTTCCCAAAGAAAAAGCAATAGTGGTAGTTATTTCTTTTTGGAGGGGGCATATGATGGTTCTTTTTCTAAAACAATACTTGTGTCCCACTGCAGCTTTAAAATGTCCCCCTGTCCCTCTTTTGAGTCAAAGGACTGGATCCACTGGCAGAGGAATAGGTAGCAGGCAAATTGTTTAATGGGAATTAGGCGGTCTACGCTGGTAGCAGCCAACGCTGCTTCAGTGCCTAATTGCTGCAGAAGACTGCAAATGAAAAGGCTTTTAATATAGTAAGATGAAGATTCATAGTTTTAAGGTCACCATGATCCTCCTCCCTCCAGTCATCTTTCCTACATAATTTGGACCAAAACAGAACATACCAAACCAAAACAAAAAAGCAGGAGGCAGAGACTCTCATGGGATTTTTTTTTTTTTTTTTTGAGTGTTTGCCTGTATGAACTACAGAATGTCCAGCACCCATTCCCCGTCTGATTCAGATCATAAACTTGGTGGGGCTGGGAACAGCTTGGCGGACATTTGCAGCACACTGTGTGCATTCACAGCATTATCGCCGACCGAGATTAGCAGTGGAGCGCTGCTAGTCACAGAAGGCAATGCTTATGAGTAAATATGGACCTCAACAGGCTGAGCTGCTGACTACATTGTAGCCTCATTGCACGACCTTGGGACTGCAGCACTGTCTGCCTCTGTGTTTAAAAAGTTAAGATAATATGACTTGTCTGCCTCGCGAGGATTTTGTAAGACTGCAGTCATTGTTTATTAGAACTGGTTATAAACTATCACGGTGATGAGAGCTTTGTAAATACCTGTGCTCATGAAACCTTGGTTAAAACACCTCATGCTAGAAGGTGACCACTCATTGCAGCACGGCCACACGCATATGGATGCACGGCTCTTGGCGATGGCCGTGCTCGGGACACCCACATATGTCACACACTGTACACACACACACACAGCCAGCCAGAGGTCATTTAACCGGGGCTTTACAAACATTTTCCAAGCGCTTTACAAACAATTTCATTAATAGATGACATATTTTTGCTAAAGGCACAACCAGCCCAACCAGATTTTATTACAGGTGTAAACAACGCTGAGTGAATTGAAGTGTGAGCCTCATGTGTCTGCTCTTAATCCCGGGGACACCCTACAGCTCTGCTCAATTTCCCTTCAAAATTCATGAACCCTACACCTGTACTTAGGAGAGGTAGACAAACCCTACACCCATATGTGTTTAGGAGAGGTATATAAATCCTACATCCGTATGTGTTTAGGAGAGGTTCACAAACCCTACATCCATACATGCTTAGGAGAGACACACAAACCCTACATCCTTGTGTGTTTAGGAGAGGTGCTCAAACTCTACATCCTTATATATTTAGGAGAGGCACACAAACTCTACATCTGTGTTTAGGAGAGATATACCAACACCACGAAGTGCTTGGAGAGGCACCCTAGGTTTCTCTCTCCCCGTGAAGGTCCACCACCACCCAGGTGTGACCAGATTTATGAGTGGAGGAGGTGTTGGGAGAAAAGGTGGCAGCTTGGAGACCTGCCCTGTGTTCTGGCAAGGGCGAGGAAGGAGAGGAGGGAGAGGAGGCTGATGGCTCAGCCCAGCCTGCCCCTGGGGAGCCAGGCCTGAGCCTGGGCACCTCGGGGTGCCCCTCTCAGGCCCTGCCGCTGCCCTCCACCGGTGTGGGGACATCGGGGACCCATCCCCGGGTTACCAAGCCCGGGGGGAGGCATGGCAGGGCCGCTCGCTGCTCACAGCGGGGTCGCCGCGCATGAAGGAGGGGGAAAACTCCTGAGGCTCCGCAGGGCCGAGGGGCTCCGGGGTGGCTCCGGGGGGGGGCTCCACAAGGCACCCAGCGGGGCTCTCCCCCCGGGCCGGGGCTGTGGCTGTGCCCGCCCCGGGAGGCTGGGAGGAGGCCGGGGCTCGGGGAGGCGCCGTCCCCTCCCCTGGGCAGTTTCTCGGCGCGGCGGTTTAAGAGCAGAGCCGCCCCCGGCCCCTCCCCGTTGGAGCCGGCCCGGGCGGCACGGCGCGGCCGGGGCCGGAGCCGGGGCCGGGGGCAGGTGGGGGGCCGGGGGGGGGGGTGGGTCTCGGCCATGGCACGGTGCTGTGGTGGCGGTGGTGGCAGGGGGGCGGCCGGGCGGCTGCTGGCCCTGCTGCTGGCCCTGCAGCTCGGCGGGACGCGGGGCTTCGGCGACGAGGAGGAGCGGCGCTGCGACGCCATCCGCATCGCCATGTGCCAGAACCTGGGCTACAATGTCACCAAGATGCCCAACCTGGTGGGCCACGAGCTGCAGGCGGACGCCGAGCTGCAGCTCACCACCTTCACCCCCCTCATCCAGTACGGCTGCTCCAGCCAGCTCCAGGTGGGTCCCAACCCCTCAAAAAACTCCCAAATCTCTCCCCAAACCCCCTTCTCCAGAACCGGGAGCCGGGCGTTGTGCTGACATTTCCCCCATGTCCCCCGCTGCAAAACCTGGAGGGAGCGGGCTGCAGCACAAGGCAGCGCTGTGTGGGCTTCCTAAGGGGGGAAAAAAAGGGGTCCTGCCGTGCCCAGCCCGCAGGGACACCCCCACGGCAGCAGCCAGCTTGGACCCCGGGTCCCCAAATCCCTGAAGCCCCCCCGGTGTGGCTACAGCCCCCCAAAATCGCCGTGTTTCCAAAGCTGAGCGAGCGGCAGCGTTTTATGGCCGGTGCGAACCCGTCGGTGGCCCGATGGTGAAAGAGAAGCGCGTTCTTCCAGGAGGATCACAAACCCAAGTGATTCAGTAAATGCCTTTCCTTCTGTTTGTTTGCTAGCCGTGATATCCAGGCAGTGCCTTGAACAAAAGTATGTATTTGTTTAAACCGCTTTAAAATATACTTTTTTTTTTCTTCTTCTTTCCTAAATTGCACCCTTGAGGTTTACATCTGGCTAAATCCCACTCGCTTTATTGAAAGTGATGGGCTAAATTTGCATGGGGCTAATCTGGGGAGTGAAACGTTCAGGCTTTGGCTTCGGACCACACTTGAACTGAAAGAAGGCAGCATTTTTAGGGTTTTTTCTCCTAAGTTTTTATTGTTCTTGGTTTATTTGTTTTATGCTGCTTCCTGTTTTTTAAGGCAAGGGACCAAAAATTACTGCTAAAAAGGCAAAAAGGAAAACTTGTTATGTTTTGACCTGTTGAATTTTCTCCTAACACGCTTGTGATTTCTGTTTCTCTCTTCCAGTTCTTCCTTTGTTCAGTCTATGTCCCGATGTGCACAGAGAAGATTAACATCCCTATAGGTCCCTGTGGTGGCATGTGCCTCTCTGTCAAAAGAAGATGTGAACCTGTTTTAAAAGAATTTGGATTTGCCTGGCCGGACAGCCTGAACTGCAGCAAATTCCCACCCCAGAACGATCACAATCACATGTGCATGGAGGGCCCGGGAGATGAAGAGGTTCCCCTTCATAGCAAGACATCCTTGCAGCCCGGAGAAGAGTGCCACAGCATGGGATCCAATTCTGATCAGTACATCTGGGTCAAGAGGAGCCTGAACTGCGTCCTCAAGTGTGGCTACGATGCTGGGCTCTACAGCAGGTCAGCGAAGGAATTCACAGATATCTGGATGGCCGTGTGGGCTAGTCTTTGCTTCATATCAACTGCGTTCACAGTCCTGACCTTCCTGATTGATTCATCCAGATTTTCCTACCCGGAGCGCCCAATCATATTTTTGAGCATGTGCTACAATATTTATAGCATTGCTTATATTGTGAGGCTAACTGTGGGCCGGGAAAGGATATCCTGTGATTTTGAAGAGGCAGCAGAACCTGTTCTTATCCAAGAAGGTCTTAAGAACACAGGATGTGCTATAATTTTCTTGCTGATGTACTTTTTCGGGATGGCTAGCTCCATCTGGTGGGTTATTCTGACATTGACGTGGTTTCTGGCCGCAGGACTCAAGTGGGGCCATGAGGCTATAGAAATGCACAGTTCGTATTTCCACATTGCAGCCTGGGCTATCCCTGCAGTGAAGACCATTGTCATTTTGATTATGAGACTGGTAGATGCAGATGAGCTCACTGGCCTGTGCTACGTTGGGAACCAGAACCTGGATGCGCTGACGGGCTTTGTTGTTGCTCCGCTTTTTACCTACCTGGTTATTGGAACTTTATTCATTGCAGCTGGGTTAGTGGCCTTATTTAAAATCAGGTCTAATCTTCAGAAAGATGGAACTAAAACTGACAAACTGGAAAGACTGATGGTTAAAATCGGTGTCTTCTCAGTGCTGTACACCGTCCCAGCAACGTGTGTCATTGCCTGTTATTTCTACGAAATCTCCAACTGGGCCATTTTCCGCTATTCGGCAGATGATTCCAATATGGCCGTGGAGATGCTCAAAATCTTCATGTCCCTCCTGGTGGGTATCACTTCAGGTATGTGGATCTGGTCAGCCAAAACTCTGCACACGTGGCAGAAGTGCTCGAACAGACTGGTGAACTCAGGGAAAGTGAAACGGGAGAAGAGAGCAGATGGTTGGGTGAAACCTGGGAAAGGGAACGAGACTGTGGTATGAGAAAAGGATGACACCCCCCCGATGGTCTGACTGCTCTCGCCTGAAGGACTGATTGTGTATAAGCATTGCAGTGTAAATGCTGGGAGCAGAGTGGGGAGACAGTAGCAAAATTGTCTCTTGAGGAAGGAGAAAAAAGCCTTAAAGAATAAGCAAACAAAAAAATCATGCTGCAAATACAATAGCCATAAACCATGCTGCCCAAAATAGGAAAGCCCAGGGAGGCTTTAAAAGCTGTGAAATATCCAAACACATTATCTTCCTTTTTTTTTATAAAGTAGGATGCAATATTCTGATGTGTTTAGAAGCAGTGGAACTGTAGCCCACAGCTGTGGGATATTGTCTTGTGTTATATCGTCTTACAGCTGGTGGAGGAAAGGCAGTCTGGGTCCAAGTTCTGTGCTGATTTAGGGGCCAGTTACCAGAGATGGAGCACCCAGAACCACAATTAGTTGTCTTCTTTCCGAGTGCAGCATCGGGAAGGAAGTGCTCGCTGAGGGTTGTGTCTCTACACTCTGGGGAATTCTGTTGCTCCCGTATGCTGCACGAGTCAGCCAAGGATCAGGTCCTCCAACAAATAATTAAGCAGACTTTCCAAGTCTGGGAATTACCCAAACTAAGAAGGATTTAGTGAGGTATTAGTGAGGATGACTCTTAAGTCATCTGATGGTCTAATAATAATTTTGACTCCTTTTTACTGTCTGTAACCTGGTCTGAACTGAGTGTTTCGTTCAGGAATTTGGACCTCCCTAGGTCCCTTCCAACCTGAAGTATTACATGATTCTGTCAATATTTCAAATGTTTTTAAAAAAGCTTTACTCAAGGTCATTGTCAGAAGTAGAGGAATATGTGGAAGCTTGGAAACTGTGCGTGCTGTTATGCATCACTTAGCATCGTCCGCCTGCCTCTGCTCCCGTTCCTTCAGGTGCTCCTGCGATTTCCAGCTGACTACTTTATTTTGCTGCGTCTAATAGCTTTAAATAAAGTCTTACGTTGTAGTGCTCCTTCCTACAGGAAAGAGAAAAATGAGTTGAGGGTCTCTTCAGAACAATGTCAGTTTTCTCCAAGTAAACTTATCTGGCTCTCTGGAGACCATTGCATGAAGCAATTAAGTCTTAATATATTTCATTCGGTGCGATGGTATCTCTGCAGACGCCAGTCTGGGAGAAGCGAAATGTTGAGTTCCTTGGCAACCTCATGTTCACACAGCTCAGTTGTATAATTATGTGTGTCAGTTACAATTAAAAGAACATTCTCAGTCCATGACATCGCAGTACAGCTGACTGCCTTAGAACGAGGCTCCAGTTGCTCACTGACAGCTATGGAGATACTCTTTTTTTTTTTCCTTAACATATCGATGCATACAGGATGCGAGCAGGCATTCACTCCTCAGGAATGATAGAAACATTGTCAACTTTCTAAAGGGATCCAAGGAGAAGAGATCCAACTTCTTGATGAATAATGTTGTTTCACAGCAGCTTTCAAGTTGTCTTAGTCTTTTAAATGTGGAGGCAATGGCTTGTGCTTGTGGGGAGCTTGAGCCTTGTGTCTGAGCTGGTTTGGCTGTTAAGAAAGGTGATGCAAACAGTGACAGCCCGCAAGCACTGAAGAGAACACTGGTTTGATGTGCTGTCCCTTTGAAAGACCTTCAGTTTTATCTGTGTACCCTAAATTTTTGCTTCATTTGGTTGTGTGGAACCAGCTCAGCTGCTGAAAGTCCCCCCAGTACCCTGACTCCCATGACTTTTGAGGGCAGCTGAGAACATGCACTGCTTTAGTACAGTCCTCACTTTTCCTACAGGTGCCCCATGTGCTTCCCAAACCACAATTCATTCCAGCTCTGGCCGTGAGCACTAATCTGTCCCAGAAGTGTGAATTGTTTCAATGTCAATGTTGAAACATGTGCTAGAGCATATTTTAAAAAACAAACAATCAACCAAACAAACCCTAATTGCAGTCTTTGTGGTCGGGCTCCCTCTCTAGCAGAACAAGTGACAACTTGACACATTCTGCTCAATGCACAACCATTGTCTTGGCCAGTGCTGCATACCAGCTGAGCCTTTTGATCCTCTCTATAAAGTCTCTCACCATTAGTGTTGTGTTTGGATCTGGCTATTCCTCTGTGGACGGGGAGTTCTGCAATACGAAATCTTCAGACTCTCCGTGACGTGATCTGTCGGCTGACCCAGCAAGGGATGTACAACCAGCAGCTGTATTTTGACTTTCAAGGGGTGAGGACACAGTATGAGCCCTGTCTTATAACCTAGCCTTGGCCTGTGCCAAGGTGTCACGTTCACTCAAGTGTCCTTCAGTCTGAAGCGCCTTGGATACTTTCCTGGCTGATACAACTCCTGCTTGACCTGACTGATTCAACAAACAGCTTTTTTAACTGTGTTGTGTACACAGAAGTGAATGTTAAGTAGCACTCCTGTTACCAGATCCTTGCATCTCTGACTGCGGCGCTGTGGACTGTGACAGACGGATGTCCCTGGTGATTCGAGACACTGGAAATGAGTTTGTTGAGGACAGCACTGTGTAGCCATGTGGGAGTTGAGGACCTGCTGAAGTGTGAGGCACTCAAATGCCATGGGTAGGAGGTGGGGTGGGGAGAGACACCAGTAGCTGTTCCTGAAGGAGCATCTTCTCCAAGCTCTCAGGGGCACTGTGCCAGCTCTTGCAGTGACAAAACCGTTCTGTGAATGTACCCATCCATCTGCATTCACCTTTCTCTGCTCCGGGGATGTCTGAAGGGGAAGTCACAGCAGACAGCCCAAAACCCAGCAGTCATGGAGAGTGGGTATCTGCAACTCGTCCATTCTCTCATTTCAGCGTTGTTATGAATTTAAAGCCAAAAAATGTGTGACTAATCCTCTCTCGGAAGTGCAGTTGCTGTGGTTATACAACGAGAAACCTTTCGGCGGTTACCTTCCTGGCACGGGCCCTGCTCCCTCCAGCTCCGTCTGCCCGTCTCTCCCACCCCAGCGTGTGGCTTTTTCACCGCACGTTTCTGAAGCATCTCTCAGAGAGGTACAAGCCTGGCTCCTGCGTTGAACAGAGAGGTTAGCTCCTTTCTCTGAGCTTCTAAGGAAATAGACACTGATTATTTTGGGGTGTACAGAAAATATATCTGCTCTGATGTATGTACTGTAAATTTCTAATTTATCACTGTAAAAAAAAACAAAAAACAAAAACAAACAAAAAACCTTTGCTATTTAATTTTTATATCAAAATAAAATTTTAACCTCTGTGGATAACTAAGGTATTCCTGGCAGCCCTCATGTTTTTGTTGAGTTTGTTTCCTGGATTGGCTATGCTGCTGTTGCATGTTCTTTTTTCCCCTGACAGAAGAAGGACGCGTGGTCCAAATGGGTTAAAACAGCTCAGTTTGGATCTCATGTGGGTTGCAAAAGCATCTCTGCCAACTGGAAACAGCTGAGAACAAAACATCACTGGGCAAGAGTGAAAGTACGTACGTGTTTCAGTGCTTGCACATGGGGTGGAAAGAAACTCTTTGAAAAGCAGCATGTAGGTCCATGAGCCTGTGGAAGAGCCAGGAGGCTCTTGTGTGCTTGTGCTTGTCCCTGTGTGCCACCAGAACCAAATGGAAGCAAAAACACAACTGTCCACTGCTGCTGTAGCAGTGCTCCTGGGGAAAGCAGGGCTTTGTGTAAGGTTCCTCTTTACTCCATGTAGTATGGAGTAAGGGCATCCAGAGAAGCACGGAGCATCCAGATGTTGGGTGTGTGGTGGGAAGGGCAGCACAGCCACGTGCCTGTTGAGGGTACAACATCTGTTAGTGGTTTGGGAAAGGGCAAGTGCTCAAAATGTGCTAACTCAAAAAGGGTATTTTTAGCCCTTCAGAGAACAGATTCAACCCGTTATATACATTTTTTTTTTTTTTAATTTTTTTAAAAGGCTTTTTAATGCCCTGCTTATTTTTTATTCCTTTTTATCATTTCTGTTCACCAGTTAGGTGAGAGCTCCTTCTTTTTGTGTACGCCCTTCACCACTTTGACGCCAATTATGCAGCTTGTAATATTAGTCACCATCTTAACCCACTTAATCATCTACATCACAAAATGTTCTGTATGCAGGATTACTTAATTAGCATAATGCTATTCTAATAAGAAACTAAATCAGACTACAGTGGATAATAGTGAGGATGTGCTATAAAGAAGACAGTAGGAATTATCACCTGTGTATCTATAGCTAATCAAGTTTTGAAGAGCAGCATCTAAAACTGATAATTAGAGTGATTTCCTCATGCCTTTGGCAGCTCATCACTGTTATGTTCTTAGGTGGTGATTAATGAGATCTCTGGCTTGAAACTTATAATTAGGAGTCTTTAATATAGCTACAGTTAAACATAACAAACATAGAAGTGTTTCTGGGGAAGGGAGAGAAATATGCCTCCTCTTGCAGCTGTAAGCACCAGCAAAGTACCTCAGATATAATGTTCAAGGTGGTGTTGGCTGCTCCAGGTCCCTCTGATGGCCTCTTGCCCCACACATCCCCCCAAACCAGGCATCTCAGAGCGTCACCAGTCAGGTGGCAGTGCTGTAGTTGCTTCAGCCTGGGGACAACCTCCAAGAACCACCATGAAGATGAATCAGCCTAGGTTTGCCTGCAGAGGGGTGTATTTGGCTGTCTGCAAACCTCACAAAGGAGTAACCTTTATCAGGAAATTTTGTGGTTGTTTTGCTATTTGGGTTTCCATTTTTTGTATGTTTGATTTTCTCTTGTTTTGTTAAAGCCCTCTTTAAAGAGTAAATGTTGAGGAGTTCGTAGTGAAGGAGACCGGAGTTCTGCAGCCAGAAATCAGAAGCTCTGTTAATATAAAAATGCGGTAATGTGAAATGCATCACAAGACGCTGGCTTCAGCAGGGAGGTCTCCACCACACCCCATCCTTCCTCAGCCACTCATTCATAGAATCAGAATGATCAAGGCTGGGAAAGGCCTTTCAGAGCATCAAGTTCCCGTAACTGCATCTTATTTCATCTCCTCCTTAATTTTGCCATACAACTACTCGCAGTGCTGAGCTGCAGAGCACATCAGCAAAAAAGATCTGGGTTAAAAATAACCACCAGAGTTTTCTGTTTGTTTTATGCAGAAGGTTATTTTTAACTCGGATCATGTTGGTGACCTGGTTCGTGTAGCAGCCCCATAAAGGGCCAAACTGACATAAATGAGGCAGGATGAACTGCCTGGCTTGTGT
Organism: Anas acuta; assembly: GCF_963932015.1. Classification (NCBI taxonomy): domain Eukaryota; kingdom Metazoa; phylum Chordata; class Aves; order Anseriformes; family Anatidae; genus Anas; species Anas acuta. The sequence continues at coordinate 8,240,638 of NC_088979.1, read as the reverse complement.
AGCCGTGTCTCCTGCAGGCAGCATCCTGCAGAGCTGCTCCCTGAGCCCTCCCTGTTCTCCCTGTGAGGAGCTGCAACCCTTCAGTGAGGCTGCTGGTAACTTCTGAAGTTTGGTGCTTCAGCTGGGGTGATCGAGTCTAGCTTTGAGCTGTATGCCCATAGGTGAGAGCCCTGCTGCACAGCCGTACAGCAGCTGTGGCTCTGATGCATGGTAACTGAGTTGTTTTGGCATGCTTGGGCTAGTTGGGCTCCTCATCAGGGGTTTGCATCCCCTGTCTCAGCCTTAGAGGGCTCAAACAAATCCATATACATGTAGGTTGAATAAAAAGCAGGACATCTTTTCCTGCTTGCAAAGCCAGTGCTGGCTGGGAGAGTGACAAGGCTGGCTCTGCCTCGTGCCACACTCCCATTGCACCTCTCCGATAAAATCAGGTAAGAGGCTCTTTGCCAATCCGGCTGATGTGCCACAGATCCTGCGTCCTCATTGCCTCCTGTGGCTGGGAGAGGATTTCTGGCACCCTGGCAAACTCCAGCTGTTTTAACAGCTTTGTGCTGTTGATAGTCAGATGTTTTATTTTCTGTGCTGCCAAGAGCCCACCGAGCAGGCACCACAGGGCTGGAAGAGCACAGAGGTGGCTCAGAGGGCAGTGGCAGCAATTGAGGGCTCATGGGATAAGGGATCATGGATAAATTGTTGTTTTCCTAGGTCATTTTTGGAGAGTGGGGACCTTCCCTCTGCCAGACATTGAGTACAACATCAGAGAAAACAGGTTAAATCCCAAACACAAACATTGTGGCACCACAAATCTTACTGTAATTTGTAACTTTTGATTTTGGCCCTTGCTGCAAACGCTTGCAAAAAACAAAAGAGCAGATTAATTAGCTATGCTTCAGAGGAAGACTTAACTTTAGTTTTGTCGTTTTTTAATCAGTGGTTTAAAATATTTAAAGACAATTTCCCATGACTTGTCAATACAGCTTTCATTTTTTATTTTCATCAGCACTTAGCTGGCTTCCTGACTGTTTCTCTCATTTCCTGAGCTTATTCTGAGGAAGGGAAAAACATCCTTCCTGAAAAAAAAATAAATGCAAATAATCTGAGAATCTGCCTCTAAAGTGTTAAGCTTTTAAAAAGTGTTATATAGAGAACCAACTTGACATTAAGCATTTTGGACCAATGGGTAGGACTTGAGGGTAGTGCTGGACAAAAAAAAAAAAAGAATATGAGCCAGCAATGTGTGCTTGCAGCCCAGAAAGCCAACTGTACACTTGGCCCCCTCTGCTCTGCTCTGTGAGACCCCACCTGGAGCCCTGTGTTCAGTTCTGGGGCCTCCAGCACAAGAAGGACATGGAAGTATTAGAGTGAGTCCAGAGGAGAACCACAAGGATGATCAGAGGGCTGGAGCACCTCTCTTGTGAAGACAGGCTGAGGGAGTTGGGGTTGTTCAGCCTGGAGAAGAGAAGGCTCAGGGGAGACCTTACAGCGGCCTGCCAGTACCTAAAGGGGGCTACAGGAAAGCTGGGGAGGGACTCTTCGTCAGGGGGTGCAGTGATAGGACAAGGGGGGTGGAAATGGATGATCTTTAAGGTCCTTTCCAACCCCAACCATTCTGCGAGACTATGGTAACAGCAGAAGTATTTTCTTCCATAACTGAAGCAATTCACGCAGAGATGCTTTTAGTCAAACACTTCAGAAGGGATTATAACAGCAGTTCCACGGAAAGGCAGGAACTTCAGGGCTGGATTACATCTATTTATTTATTTATCTCTTTATACATGCACTCGGGTGCCTTGTGCTTGCAGCAAGCAGCGGGTGACACCTAGTGGCAGCTGCCCCTCGTCCCATCCCCAGCTCTGTGCTGCGCTGCCCAGGGCCTTTTGATATCAAACTCTTCCTGCTCAGCTCTGGGCTCAGGGCAACCCCCAGCAGGTTGCTAATGTAGCTCTCAGAGGGGGAAAAAAAAACGACCTGAGGGCCAAAGGGACATCCTTCCCTTGGCTACAGCAGGCGAAGTTGCTGGTAACAGAAGCCAGCATTACATATATCTGAAAAGTTCACTCAAAAAAAACTTAACGCAGTGTCCTCCTGGACCTCATGCTTGTTATGTTCTAAAGGCAAGGGCCCAGGGAAGCACAGTGGCAAGGAAGGCCTCCAGCCTGAGGTAGCCTTTAGTCTTTCAGCTGCCATTTGGCAGTGGTGGGAAGAAGTATCGGGCCTCAGGCAGCCAGCAGAAAGCGTTTGCAGAGTCACGCGCTAGAGAACCACAGTAAAACCGTAGCATCTTTTTCAAAGGTAGGGGGTGTGGGAGAGGCCTGGAAATGGAAAGATCGAATCTCAGAGGAGGAGGGAATATATACATAATGCTAAAAATCAGCTACAGAGGCCCCAGTGTATGAAAGGATGGCAAATAAAATACCATTCCGCTCACGGAACAATTACGTTTCTACAGCTGTGGCCTGAGCAAAGCCAAAAGAAGTAAAGAGCCTTCCCTGGAGAACAGTTTTATAACTGGAACAGGGGAAGGGGCAGGTTTCATCCTGATATGCCAGTAATTCATCCTGTAAGCACTGACAAAGACAGCCCTCAGCGTGGCATATGATGTTCTGGGGCTTGCTGCTGCAAGACCTTGAGGTCTTTCACATAATGCCTGGGAGCAGACTTTGTGTCTGCTGGAGCCTGTGTGTCTGCCATCTCCGGGATGCAGCACATGGCTTCATCCCTCCTCTGCCCTCAGGACATGGGGCATTTTTTCCTTTCTGGCTGTGAAAAGTCAGGTCTGACAGATGTGGCCACCGGCATAGTCCTCCTCAATGCGTGGCTTTTCCAGGCCGATGAGGGAGCTGCTCATCCTGCACTTCCATCAGGGGTCAGGGGTCTGTAGTCCCTGTCCCAAACCTGCTACTGTGCTGCTGTCTCGTGTCACACAGGAAGGCCTGGCTGAGGTGGATTGGCAGAGAGCAGGATCCAAGATCTTCCAGGTTTGTTGGGATAGGGGTGGTGACTTCGGTGCTGGGGTGTGCGGGGACACCCACACCTCCCATCTGTGCTAAAGCAACTGAAGAAGAAGCACAAGGTTTTGAAATGCTGTTGGTGGAGTAGCACAGGTGTGAGAGCCTCCCCTACAATCCCAGAAGAATCCAGCTAACATCCCAGTGGCAAAAGAAAGATCAAGAGGTTTTAGGCCCAAAAAGGCCCACAGCGTGGGCTAGTCAGTAGACAAATCTCTGTGTGAATAGATCCAGAGCAGAACTAAAACCTGTCTTTTCTCATCTCATTCCCCTCTCTGTGCATTGACTCATCACCACTCATTTACGGAAAGCAAGTGATTTCCTCCATGGGGAAATGGGAGGTATCTGCCTTATTCAAAAAGCAAACAATTTTTCAATATCTGCAGCCATTTCACAATTCATGCCTATTAACATCTGATACCTGTAGCTCTGTTTTACTCATGGCTTTAATATGCTCTAGTCATGTCCTCAGATTAACAGGAGCACTCTAATTTTGCATTCAAACTGGGCAAATCCAGCATTTCAACTCAATTTCATGTTGATTTGGAGGCATTTTTCAGCTTCAAGACACTGTCCCAGGTTCCTGCTTGATATTTAAAACTGCCTAACATATGCTGCGGGTGAGGGAAAGTGGTTTTGGCTGTGACTAGAATGTAACGTTATATCCATGGAGGCAATGACCATTTGTCTAGTGAATAAACAGAAAAAATAATTACTATCTGTCATGGCTGGATTCAGTAACCACTGACTTGGCCATACAGATTGGTTAAGGTCATGTCACCTTATAAATTAAATTCCCCAAGAGCTTGGCCTGGTTCTGGAAACTCTACCTGCAGTGTGGCAGGGCTCTGTCATCCAGTTATTGTTTGTGCTGGAATAGAAAGAGTTCAGTTCAGTGGGCATCTCATAAAAATAAGGGAGAATGAAGGAAAGAAGGAAAGAAGAAAAGAGAAAACTAAAAAGACCTTTTTAAGAAGTACCAAACTCTCAGGAACCAGGACTAATGGAAAAACAATTAGAAAGGATGATAGCAAAAATGTGTGGCAAGACAATCCACATCCTATTTCTTCTTAAAATGATAACATGTGAGGACAGGCATGTTCATTTCTGTCATTTAAAAAGTTTTTTTTTTTTTTTTAATCATTCTACATAACGTAAGCATAACTTTAGTTAGATCAACTATCTCATCAATTTCATTGAACAACTTTAATGAATCAATAGGAAGAAATGGATTTATCTTCAAAAACATTGATTTCTGACTCTTGATTCAAGGTATTTCTACCTAAACTTTGTGGGAATAAATACCAGCTGATTGATTACTGCCCAAATATTGACTCTGATCTGGAGTGTTTGCTCAGTGACCAGCCTCAGAGCACTCTGAATTCATGAGGGTATTGTTTACTCCCTGGGTGGATGTCAGGCTGGTGAGCAGGAGGAAGGCTTCAGTAAATCATTTGTGACATTAACCTTGCAGAAACAAATTCACATGAATGTTTGTGTTAGTTCTGCTGCCAGTGCTTGTACAAACATTGCAGAACAGAATTCACACCGTTATCTCCCTGTGACTAGTTTTGCAAACAAAAGTTCCTTGTAGGCATTTCCAGGCAAAGTCAATGGGACAGGCACGGAAGAAGCAAAATGCACTTCCTTTATTCCAACAACCATTAGCTTGTCATTAGCAAATACCCAGAAAACTTCAGTAACAGATTTTTGGTTTTCAGAAGAAATGAAAAAAAAAAAAAAAGAAAGCATGCACTGGATCAATCAATTAAATAACATTTTATTTTTGCAAATAAGCAGAATTTTCTAAATATTCCAAGTGTCCAGAATTTGTCAACTGTACTTTTCTGTATGTGTTTCTTTTAGTGTAATCTCTATCTATGTTATGAATTTTCCCCTACAATTATTGTTTACGATAGCAACTAACTGATGTGATTCCGGTGGTATAGGTCAGACCTTCTTGATCTACCGTAAGAAATGGCTGGATATGGAAACCTCTGTTTCTGAGATCAGACACAGTAAGCTGGTAAGCAGCATATACAGATTACATATACACACACATACATTTGTTTATTTTTTAAATTAAAAAGTTCTCCTAATCATAACCATGTGTAGGATGTCCATAATCTCTTCAAAAACAGCTTCAGAAAAACCTCTGAGTGTAAAACCTAGATGAATGTTAGTCTGCCAAGGCAGGGATCTGCTTGCATCTGTACTACTGGGAGATGTGGCTGCTCAGCTGAGCAATCCTGAGATCTGACAGCATGTGGGGACATCATATCAACACCATGATGGACTGGCTGAGACCTAAAATCCTACCAACATCCTACTGATCTCAGGTACAAAGCTGGGCTCTAAATGTATTTTGTTTCTAAACAGAAAGTTTTTTCTAACAGTGGGTCCTGAAAACTCACTTTCAGACCTTGAGGGCCAGATGAGCTTTTCCCAGACTCAGGTGTGTTATCCACTTTAGATTTAATAGAGACCAGACATGGAGCTTTGGTGTGTGATGGGAGTGGGCTGGTCAGTCCCATGCGATGCTAAGAAGGTGTCTGGGGGCCAAGGATACTCCTGCTGCAGCAGTGTTGCCCTCTGTCCATGGTCCCAAGTGGTCATGCCAAGCACAGCCCATGCATAGGTATATCACCCAGGGTTTCTGCCTGCTGAACCACCTACCCATGGATGGAGAAGGGTGTCCCAAGGCACCAAAAGCTTTCCAGCCTGGGTTGCCCAGCTTCTGTACCGTACATGATTAAATAACAGTCTACCCAGTCTGGGATGGGCCTTCCCACCTAACTTCTCAGAGCCAGGGAAAGCTTTATTCCTCTGTAAGCCACAAATGTCAGGCCCTTCCAGTGAGAGGAAAAAAATGTCTCTGTCCTCAAGAGAGACCTCTGTGGACTGCCACAAGCACACATTAATAAAGCACCACACTTTCCTGACAGCCCCAGTAACTTTTGCCACATGTTAAGCCCCTCAGCAAGGGGCTGGCTCAGTGATTTCAGGAGTCCTTTTTCTACAAAGATAAATTAAAATCCTGCCTTTGACAAATGAATAGGAAAACTTCCCTGGGGTGTTTTAGCAGGTGGTTCTTCCCACATCACAAAACTCAAAGTCCCTTAGAAACACGTTATTTTTACTCAGCAGAAAGGAGAAAACATCCAACAGAAATGTGAGAACCCAGCATGTGTGCTCAGAGACCACACTGACCACTAACCCACTGCTCATTGATCCAGGCAGTGGCAGTGAGAGGGAAGGGAGTGGAGTTTTCCCTCCTGGGAATGCCAGTTTGGAGAAAACACACACTCTGAATCTACATTCACCATCAGGCAGCAGAATCAGGGCTACCCAAACCACCACCACGCCAGGCGGGACTCCTGCCGAAGTCAGGTCTTCAGGTCTGACAGGGGGAGAAACCTCCCAGTTATGACTTGAAAATTAAATTTCCTGGTGGTGAACACCAAAATTCTTTCCTATTCCCAAGTCAATGTTCTTTCCACCTTCTTGGTAGGGAGCATGCTCACCAAATCAAAGTTCAGTAGGTGTGAAATCAAGAGGAGCTGCTTGTATCTGAGCAGCAGCTTTCTCTTGGTGGCCACAGGCTGGCATGGTCCCACCTGTACCTTCCACTGTGCCCATGGAGCAAGCTGAGGAAAATCACCTGTTGTCAGCAGAAACCTGCATCAGGTCTTGCAAATTTGAAGGGGTCTGCAAACTGAAAAACACATGTTCTAGTTAGCATCATTCTTGATCCATTTGTCCTTACACTGACCCAGGAATGGAGAATAACCAACAAATTTAGCTGCTTGTTTAGCTGTGTGTAAGCAGTGTTGTCACACAGGCAGACCCGGAGCTACCTTGTCCCATCTTTTCTATGGAGGGAACTGAGAGGTGCATTTCTCCAAGTTGTGGGGTGCTCAGACTTTTATTACATGCAGTCAGTGCTCAGTTTGATGGACTGTGCAGAAAGCTGGATCCTCAGAAGACATTGGAGAGGAGATTTCTTTTCTCCCTGTATCTTTTCTCCCTGTATTAGCACTATTCTCTGTTAAAAAAAACAAAAACAAACAAACAAACCAAACAAACAAACAAACAAACAAAAAAAAAAAAAAAAACACTGAAGAGGTTGTCCCTCAAGAGTGAAAGGACAGCCTTATCCCAAGCCACAAGTCTGGCCATTCGGAAGGAGGAAAGAATTTGTCAAAGCAAAGTATGAATGCCTGGAATTTTACCTGGTTTCAGCTCATGCTCATGGTTTCAGGGCATGTGAGTGGAGTCTGCAAGTAGAAAACAGCTACTCTGAGATGTCACCAAGTGTACCTCTTTGCTTTCTCCATTCTGTTTGATGGCATTCCACTCCAGACACCCTTTGGGACCTTGTTCTCTTGACATTTTAAAGTGACAAATGCAATACACTAATTAGAAGTAAGAATATTTTGATGTAAGTTCTAGTATGTAAAGTGCACTTTTAAGTCTTAAAAGTGATCACAAAGATCTTCAAGGGAAGGTTTTATTCCTCCATACACAGCTAAAAGAAAATTATATTTGAAGAACAGGAATTTCTAGCATCTCTTGATCCAGAACAGATATGGTGCTAAGGAATGGTTTCCTCCCAGTGCAAGTCTAATGACTAAAACTGTTGGAGACTGGTGCTGCTAACACACTGCCCAGGCCCACCAAAGGTCACCTGGTCAGACAAAGCACAATGCATGCCCGACTCTAAAACCAGAATACACTGGGACCAATGATAGCTGACAACTGTTTGCCTACTGTTCCATTGCAGTGGCATAAATGCAGACTTTGTCTAGCTCCAGGCAAATAAAGCAGCTTTATAAAGGGGTCTGTCATGTCAGCTGCACGTGGTGTATTTCAGCATGCTGCCACTCTCACAACCAGCTTACTTTATTTGCATTTTGGTCTCAGTGGTGCAGTAGTGTGAATTATGCCTCCTTGCTGCTCTCTCACACCTTCTGAGGAGCTTCTCCAGCTCCTTCCCCCCAGATGGTGACATACAGGGCTGCGTGGAAGTTTGGGTTGATCCCACGTCACAGATTGTTCAAGACTGCAACAGTCTGGGACATGAAGACTTTCATAAACCACCACAACTGGCATTTCCAAAGCCATCAGTCACTTCTGAAGGTGGAAACTCAGGTGTTGCTCTTTGACGCTGAGGATCTGCTGGGGTTGCTCATCTCCAGCTAACTCATGACTCTCAAATTTTATACTGCTCCCAATTTTGCCACCCTCCTCCTTCCTATGCCTACTCAGGCTTTGTAAATGTTTCACCACATTAACTCAAATTCTGCCACATATTTACAAAGGTTTGTGACCTTCAGCTGTAGTCAATCATTCCCTATGGTCTAATTTGTCCTTTTCCCCCTGCAGCTCCTTCATCACACTGCCATTGCCTGTAAATGATTTACCCAGGGCTCACAGAACACTGACTGTATCCTGCACAGATCGCAGTCCTGCTCTTTTTTGGACTCCCCAGATTTTCTGGTGTCTCATTCAGATCTCCTTGTCCTCTGTTATGTCAGCATTTGTTCCTCATCTTCAGTACAGCAGGTTCTTTGATTAATTAGAAATGCTCTGGACATGAACTGTGCTGCGTGGAAGTGGAAAGTGGGTGGTAGATCATGTGGATGGAGGAGTGTAGAACACCAGTGTTGATCTCTGGGGATGTACCCCATTTATGCACACATTTGCACATATACATATATATGTGTTTATATATCTGATCACAATATTTGTATGCATTATTAGTACCTGGATGCATTTTGCATATGAAGTTCAGTGTCAGCAACTGGGGGGACACTTATCTCTATCTTACATCCACTGGGTAAGCTGATCAGAACATTTTGTAAGTGCCCAAATAATCTTTAATCTTGAATAAATCTTTTAATATGTAGTAAATACAATCTTTGTATTTCAAATAGAAACACAGTGAGACAGTTAACACACTGGAAAGGAGCACAGCTAGCTCTGGAAAGAACGTCCTTTCTCCAAACACTGCTCTCACAGACACCATCACTGGGGCATGGGCATGCTCTCCACAGCACCTGCACCTAAAGCTGGGGTTTAGACCGCAGTTTGGACACCTGTGAACAACAAGTTAGATGTTACATCTCTCAGCATTGCTGCATCTCAGTCTCTTCTTATTTTTTTCCTGGTTTTTGAATGCGTGGATGAGGTTGCCAGCAGGAATTTCTACTACTGCCCCCTCCAGACGAGTTTTGAATATAACAAAATTGTGTTTTAGAATGTTAACGAAGACCAGCAGCCCATCTTATTGCTGGTAAAATGAATATAATAGAGATAAGCCTCTAGAAAACAATCCATCCACCAGGATAAGCAAATGAATTATTTGCCTGATGCAAACCTAGCAAACACTGATGCATTTATTGACCATATCTGCTAAACCTTGGATTTAGTCGCATCAGAAGTGCTGTCACAGCAGTCATTGCCCAGCAAAGCAGCAGATGGACCTTGGGGACTTGAGCCACCCTAACGCAGGAACTAGGAGCCAGGCAAGATGCCCCAAGGAAGCCTGCTTGCTCAGACAGTCTGAACACCAAATTTTTGCCCCTTTATAGGTGTGATGAAGGGCATGGGGTCTTGTGTACAGAAAGACAGGAGTGGCTTTCACCACATGGCTAAGACGGGGAAATGGAATTCCTCAGAAGGAGATCCCACAGGAAGCTGAGCAGAGCAAAACCTTCCATAAATACATGGAGATACTTTGGAAATATCTTCTGATGCTCCCAGAGAAACCCTGTTCCCTTTGCCATGCCTGCCAGGAGCTGAAGGCCGGCCTGGGGGTATCCGAGGGCCGCAGCTCCTTGCTGCCCAGGCCCTGGAGTATGTGGCCGCTAGGTGTCACGGCTGGCCCACAGAAGCCATTTTGTCCCAGCGCTCTGAGACCGTCCCATTCTCTTGTCAGCATGCAGAAACCACACAGTCCTGACAAAAAACAGACGAGGGAGGTGTAAATTATGCCCGGCTGTACCCGGCCTCCGCGGGGGGTGCCCCTAGGCCCACGGGCTGTCCTGGCAGCGTACCAGGAGCCGGCAACTGGAGGTGCAGTTCGGCTTGCAGAAGTGGATTCATAAGACAAAATCTGTCATAAAACTCTGTTTTTATATTCCACAGGTGTCTCCATTTACAATCTCTGCACATCCTCCAGGAAAATTTAGTGTTGCCTTAGTGCAAGCAACCAGTGTTGTACCCCGTATTTCAGGTTAAATTTCATGTGTGTCTTCTACAACGGTGAATAAATATTCTTAATACAGTCTCAAATGTTTTTCCTTTCTGTGCACACTTTGTCAGAATTAATTCCCCTGGTCCCTTTTTTTAGTTCCACTTTTTAGCAAAGGGAAAAGTGTCAAATACTTCCTGCAATTGCCCCCCAGATCATATCATAAATCAGGTGTTGCACAGAGAATGGATTTTCTTCCCAGTCCTTAAATGTGTTATGCTACGAGATTTATTCAGTCCTTTTTATGATGGTGTTCATCACTAATAGTTCGAACAGGCTTATGCTGGAGACTTTCTTCATCCAGACTGTGTCTGTGAGAAAAGAGCCAGCTCAAACCTTTACTCTGTGTCTGAAGCAGCCGATGCCGTGCTGTCAAGCCCCCCACGTCTCCTGCTCTGTCCAACACCATGCACTTGCCTGCCTCCAGCCCACCCATCTGTTTCCTTTCTCATCACTGGAGTTGAGATTATCAGTCACTTCCCATTATGATCTACTTCATTATTAAAGTTTTTGGGCAGCTGTTTTCAAGATGGCATGTGGGAGATGCACAACACATCTCAGTAATGTAAATTAATAGTAATTGAGCTTTGTGACAGATTCCCTCTAACTTGCTTTGCAAAGATCCTTCTGCAGTGTATGTCAAGGGTTGTTAACACATCAGCCAACATCAGCACAGCCAACACTCTGAAAAAGATTTAGGAGGGACTAATCCTTGGGTGGCAGAGCTTGCTGGCCTTTGGCAGTTACATCATGGGTGAATTTAATCTCCATTGTCTATCATCAGGCAGAATTAGTACCCAGGAATAATGATTGCAATAGAAAATGAGCATTACATAGGCAGTGGCTGACAGGCTTGGATATCACTCATCCTTATCTTCCTGTTGTTTCAGAAGAAGTTCCTGAGCCCATTCAGTTATCACACACATGTTCAGATAACTGAAGTCAGTCAGCACAGGGAGCACACAGCAGGGAGCCTCCCAGCATAAGCCTTTGGGCATACTAATAGCTATTCTAACTGCATACATCATTTCCAATGACAACTTCATGAAATGAAACATTTTCATTTTCTCTCCAAGCGTCACTAATTGGACTGGCTGTTATGGTTCACCATGATTAGGCATTCAAGAACAGGAGCTGTGAAATAAAACAGAGAGGAGACTGTCGTTTCACGATGCAAGTAGAGACTACATTCAGCTTCCATAATTTGTGCCTTCATTAATGACATTTTGCCAGGAGTTATAGTAGACAGAGAAATAGCTGAACGCACTCTTCTGTTAAAGAGTGACAGTTGGCCAATTGTTCAATCTCTCTGCACCTCTGAGCATCACTCCACCACATCTTATAAGACAGTCTGTGTTTTCATTTCTGTTTGTGCGGTACCTGGTACAGTAGGACAATCTCAGATCAACATCAGTGATCTGAGAGAGAATATAGCAAGCTCCTCTGATTCAGAAGCACCAGTGGATGTTTGTTCCATGTAGGTGCCAGGATCCCAGGGCAGTATCTTTGTGTGAGATCAAGAGAGTGAGCAAATGTATTTGGATGACTTCACATGGCAAACACAAGGAAGTCAGCATTAAAGAGATGTGAGAAATGAACAGAACTTGCTGCATTCCACTTTGGGAATAATTTGCCAGGCGCCTAGAATTAAATCTTGCAGACAGGAAGCCCTCTGCAAAGGGCTCCTTTCTAGACGGAGTGCTTGACAATTAAAATGGAAGTCTGCTGAACTTTGCAACATAAATATACCCATGTTTCTTTTTTTTTACATATGAATCATAATAGTCAATTTTACTCGTGATAGATGAAGCTTTAAGAAAATATTTGAAAAACAGACTTGTGGCCACTGATGATGTTAAACACATCTGTCTACAGGAAAACTCAGAAAGATGTTTGGGAAGGAATGATTTTTACATGTGAACTATGTTTACTCCTTTTATGACAATATAACTTAAACAGCATAACCTTACATCCCCAGAAATGAATCACAACATTTAGAAGGCAACTGATCCTAACACTAAGCAAACACAATGGAAAGTACAGCATGTAAGTAATGTTCTCACACTCCACAGGGTATTGTGCATGTGTGTGGGCAGCCAGTCCTCTTGCGGATTTTTATCATTTTTAGTCTTGAGCCCCTGTGCTATTTGCAGACTGCAAAAACGTGTCAAGACTCAGTGCCAAATATCAGTAAGGACAAGGAGGGCCACTTGTTTGAAGGTGCAGGACCCCTCTGATTCAACACAGAAAATACAATCACATAACAGCTTATATTCCTCCTGGAAATCAGATGTATGTTTCTGTTGCTAACATTTAGCTTGTTTAACAGATGGTTTAGAAAATCGGATTTCATTTCCCAAGCTGAGGACATAAAGTGAGAAAAACAAAGATTTCCTTAGTCAGTAGCCAAGGACAGAACTCAAACATGTCAACAATTATCCAGTGGCTTTTAATCTGAGGACTGGATAAAGCTGCTTGCATGAACATTTGTGTGTTTGTGTGACCAAATTCAGAAAACCTTTCAACAATTTTGCCAAACTTCTCAACCTCAACAGGGGGTTGTTTGTCAAAATTGAGTGTATTTGACCCAGAAGAACAGATTGATCAGACCATTAATTTGTGATGCAAAGTGTGTCTTGAAAGCCCCAACGCTACCAGAGACAGACCAGGAGTCTGAATCTAAGTTGCTCCTTCCACTCTGAGGAAAGTGCCCTTGTCCCAGGACTATTGATTGTTCTGATGATCTGTCTCACATCTTTTATTACACACCCCAGAAGATGTCCATTTTATCCCTGATGCAGAATACAAAACATTGTAGATCATCAGCATTTGAAGTTGGTTGAAGTGAATGGTGAGGTCCAGAGTATGGTCAGTGGTGCAAAGTCTAGTTGGAGGCCAGTAACTAGTGGCATACCCTAGGGGTCAATATGGGTCCAGTCCTGTTTACCATTTTTGTTAATGATCTGGATGATGGGGCAGAGCGTACCCTCAGCAAATTTACAGAAAACAGAAAACTGGGGGAAGTGGCTGATATGCCAGAGGGTTGTTCTGCTATTCAGTGGGACCTGGACAGGCTGGAGAAATGAGCTGGTAGGAACCTCATGAAGCACAACACAGGAAAATGCGAAGTCCTGCACCTGGGTAGGAACAACTCAAGATAAGACATGGTGGGGGCCACACAGCTGAAAAGAAGCTCTGCAGAAATGGGCCAGAGAGTCCTTATGAACATCAAGTTGAATATGAATCAGCAATGTACCCTTTCCACAATGAAGGCTAACGGTATTCTTGGTTGCATGAGGGAAAGTATCAGCAGCAGGTCGAGAGAGGTGATCCTTCCTCTCAGCACAGGTGAGATACAGGTGGAGTATTGCATCCAGGGCTGGGCCCCCAGTACAAGAGAGACATGGACATACTGGAGAGAGTCCAGTGGATGATCGAGGGACTGGAGCACCTCTCCTGTGAGAGAAAGCTGAAAGAGCTGGTTCTGTTCAGCCTGGAGAAGAGGAGGATCAACAGGGATCTCATTGATACCTATAAAGGCCTGAAGGGAGGGTGTAGCCAGGCTCTTTACAGTGCCCAGTGCCAGGACAAGAGGCAATGAGCACAAAATGGAACACAGGAGTTTCCAGCTGAACATCAGGAAGCACTTCCCTGTGTGGATCACTGAGCACAGGCACATGCTGCCCTGTTGAGTCTCCTCCTTGGAGACCTCCAAAAGCCATCTGGATGTGGTCCTGGGCAGCCTGCTCTGGGTGTTCCTTCTTGAGCAGGGGTTGGACCAGATGGACCCAGAGGTGCCTTCCTGCCTCAACCATTCTGTGACTCTCTGATTTTCTGATTCACATAAGTGTGGGAATGTAATTGAGATGCTGACTCTCAGTTTTGACAACTGAGTACAAATTTTGAAATATTTGCGGTGAAACATTTGCCAGAAATATATCCTGCAAAACACAAACTTCCATAGCTCTCACTCACTTCATCAAGCCATGGAGAATACTATTTCATGCCCATAGCAGACATCTGCCAAGATGTGTCAATTTTTCATCAACACACTTCAAACTCTGCAGAAGAAAAGACCCTACCTTTGGAATAGACAAGTACTACTGAAATTGCTCTTTACACAAGGATGCAAACACCTGGAGAGTCTGCCTCACAGCCTAGTGTAACATGGATTGACTTCACTCACTGTAAGCAGGAGACTTAAAATTAATATTTGAACATTACTGCTTGTGAGCGAAAACAAACTGGCAGATCATGCCTGAGATGCTTTGCTAGGGCTGCTGAGATGAAACAAAGGAAGAACAAGGCAAGGTTTGACATAAGTATGATGTGTGTTGTTCTTGGGAGCTTCTCGAGAGAGAAGACCCTTTTAATGAAATAGCCAAGGTCAGAGATGAAAGACAGAGCTGGGTGACACAGAAGGAAGGCAGGAGCAGAGGTTTTAAACCACACCCCAACACTAATGGGTAGTCTTTTCATTAACCAAAGGTCTCCGTTGCCCCATGCAACCATGAGCACAGATGAGTCTGGACAGAAGCCTTCTTTCCAGGCAGTTCTGGCAGTGGTGCCAGACAGCTGGCTTCAGTAGAAATGTGAAATCAGAACTTTTGACAGAGTTTGTAGCTCTCTTCCATTACAAGTATGGGTTTTTATTAGTTTTGTTGTATTTCCAGCTTACTGTTGGATTTTCCACAATGCTCACACAAAAGTTCCAAGGACTGTCAAACTCAGTTCAAGATGCATTGTGCTCAGAGCAAGTCCCCCTAATGCCAACATGGAAGAGAATGGGACAAAAAATTATCCTGGTTTTGGCTAGATAGAGTTAATTTTCCTGCTAGTAGCTGGTAGGGTGTTGTGTTTTGGATTTAGGATGAGAATAATGTTGATAATACACTGATTTTTTAATTGTTGCAGAGCAGTGCCTACACCAAGCCAAGGACTTTTCAGCTTCTCCCTCTGTCCTGCCAGTGGGCAGGCTGGGGGTGCAGCAAGAGTTGTGATGGGACAGACCCAGAGCAGCTGACCCAAAGTGGCCAAAGGGGTATTCCATCCCATCTGATGTCATGATGAGCAATTAATATGGAGTAGATTACCAGAGTGTGGAGGGATCGCTGCTTGGGCATTGGGTGGACATTGGTCAGCGGGTGGTGAGCAATTGCATTGTGCATCACTTGTTTTGTACACATTAGCAGTACTATTATCATTATTAAGATTTGTTTTTCTTTCTTTTCTGTTCTAATAAACTGTCTTTGTCTCAACCCACAAGCTTTTACTTTTTTTCTGAGTCTCTCTCCATCCCACTGTGGGGGAGGGTGAGTGAACGGCTGTGTGGTGTTTAGCTGCTGGCCAGGTTAAACCACAACAAATTTCAGAGTTTCACCAGAGGTTTATATGCCTGTGTACTTACTCTGGAAAGAGGGAAAAAGTTCAGAGAGAACATTTGTATCCAGACATGTCATTCTCTGTTAAAACAACTTTGGGTTTAGATATCAGCATCCCTGCATCTGTAAGTTCAGCTGTTTGGAAGAAGATTTGTGTTAATATATACAAGTGTATACACATAAATACATATTTTCCCCATTTATTTTTGAAATGTAGATTTCCCACATACACAGTAACAGACCCAGAGAGTTCAAGGCTTTCCATGGCAGCTGCTTTTATTTATTTCTGTTCCAGCTTTGAAGGTGTTGGTGTCATCCTGATGAGAAATTGGAACTTTGGTGAAACTCTGAACATTTTAGTAGTTGGATAAAACTTCTTTTCACTTTAAATATGGGTCATGACCTATACACCTACTCATGCTATCTATAAGAATATGAAGGATGCTCATACAGGGATGCTCTGTGGTGGGAATTAGGTTCAAGTTCTGTCACAGGCACCTCTCTGCAACAGTTCCTAGGCAAGTATGATGCCAGCTCTAAGCACAGCACATGCAGCAATTTCCCCATCTGCTGCCCATATGGGGCGAGAGATTGACATGGGTTTGTTGACATATAACCTCTCAGATAGGCTGGCGCATGCTGCAGGTGTACAATACTTGAATCTGAGGCAGCCTACAAGAGTCCATGGCAGCCTACAAGTTGTGCATAGATGTGTAATTTGGGGTGAGTTTTTCAAAGTCTGCACCTGTCTGCCACCTATAGAACTGGGACAAAAGAACTTGTTTTCTCCATTCTCAGTGGTTGCAGACTAGGGGATTTTTTTGAGTCAAAGTTCACCTCTAACTGTGGGGTATATTTAAGGCTGGCAAGGAAATGTTTATCTTGCCCTGTGAAAATACTCACGGTTCACAAATGTTTCCAATCTTTCATCCAGGCAAAACAAACACCTTTCAAAGCAGAGGGGAACCTTGACTGCAACAACAGCCTCAAGGCTCTG
This sequence comes from Anas acuta, assembly GCF_963932015.1. Classification (NCBI taxonomy): domain Eukaryota; kingdom Metazoa; phylum Chordata; class Aves; order Anseriformes; family Anatidae; genus Anas; species Anas acuta. The sequence continues at coordinate 8,223,997 of NC_088979.1, read as the reverse complement.
CACTGAAAATCACACAGAGCAGATGGAAACTCCTTCTTAATGGGAAGATCATTTCTGTAAAAAAGCTGCTGTCAGGGAAGATTCCTTAAAAGCACTTGCTCTGCTCTTGGAGCATCTAGTAAAAGATATGCTATTTACCAATGCTTCCTGCTACTCTGCACCAGGAAAAAAACAAAGGACCTTCACTTTATAAGCATTCTGAGCTTTCACCGTTCACATGCTACTTCCCTTCAAAATCTGGAGAAAATTCTTTTCATAAGAAGATTCTGGGCCTTTGCTTTGTTGTGTTTCAGATACCTCAGGGGAGGGAGAAGGAAAAGGAGGGAGCCAGCAGGAGTCAGATGCAGAAACTACAAGCACAAGGAGCTTCATGCTGCAGCTCTCCTCCCTATGTTTGCCTCACAACTACTTGAATATATGATATTCCTTGCTCCTCTCTCCTGGGATGAATCTCCATGCTTGAAAAATCAATAAAGAAACAAGCTTTTTACAGGGCTATGCTCAGGCTAGTCAGCTGAAGAGAGACTGCTGGCCCTAGAGGTTGGGCTGTCTTGCTGTGTTAGATATTTTTCATTAAATCTCATTTGTACTATGCTATAACATCTATACTATTCCCAACTCTTTTGGCAGAAAGTATTAAGGGAACAGCAGAGAAGACAACAAAGGAGCATGATATGCTTAACTTATTTAATCTGTTTCTCCATGCAGGATTTGTCGGCCTCTCCAGGACCTGGAATTCACCTGAAATGAAAAATCACATGCAGACACTCCTGATGTTTAGTGAAGCCAGATCTTAATCTGACTTTCAAGTTTTTATCAGATTTTGACAATTTAGGAAAGATTGAATAATATTGTTTCTACTTTATATTTTTGTTTTCCTTCTTCTAACCTGTAGGAACAGCACTCACAATGGATAGACGAATGGAGTTTTTCTTCGTTGCTTGAGAAAAAAAAGCATTATCTGCAGCCCAAGTTACCCATCTGTATTTTATTAGAGCAAAGAGACAAAACTAAGATAGTTCATTTTCAGCCAAAATCAACACCCTTGAAAAATACAGTCCTGTCTGCCAGCTTAGTCATCCTGCATGTTGCCCAGTTGACTGGGTTCAGAGCAAAACAAAGAACTAAAAGGAATAGTGTGTGTTGCATTCGGATCTGTACCAATGACAGTAAGGGGAGCCAAAGAAAAAATGACTCACGCTGGGAAGAATTCCACCTGTTCTCATCCAAATTGCATTTCCCTGTCATGCTGGAAACAGCTGATGCACTGGTTCCCATGGGAATATTTTCATCTTGAACAATATACACATTCAAAACAAATTCCTGAGTCTGCCCTATTTACATTTATGTTTGCATTAAATGCTATATTCTAACCAGCACAAAGCCTGCTGCTGAATGAATGCTCCCCCCCTCCCCCAGACTTCAGCTCTGCTCTGATTTGTGAAGGAAATTAAGGGTAACTAATGTAAGAAAGGCATTTCCATCACCAGGACAGGGAAAACCATTGACAAGCCCCCCCATGGAAAGGGTTTCTCTGAGAAACAGAAACAAGGGGAAAGAAATGAATTTGCTTGAAGAGATATGGCTAAAACCCACAAAAATTAAAACAAAGCCATGTTGCATAAAGAAAGGCTCACAGGGTGGCTACAGTAATGGCCTGAAATGCACTACCTAAAGATATTTTACAGGTATTTCTTCCAGTAATTAAGAATCGATTATCAAAACACTAGTTGATTATGCATAAAAGAATGCATCAGAATTTAAAAATCACACAGCCCCTGGATCCCAGTGCCCACTACAACTGTCTCTTCCTATCCTGCCACAAAAAGAAAGAGAGATAGGCATGGACCATGGCCAGGCAGATTTACAGGCCCTTTTCGAAGTGACAGTGCTGTTCCTCCAGATGCCTCAGAATCACAGTTCTGTAGATGAGAATCAGTCCTGAATGTAGGGAGCAAATCAAAATTGCTCCCCTGCATTCCTTTGCCTTGGTGTGTGAGGGATGGTGAGGAATGATGTCCATAACTTGTTTCTGCATCATTCTGGATGAAGCAGCATGAGTTAAACAGTTAGACATGAGGCTGGGATTTATGGATATGTCACACAGACACATACAGGCAGATGTGAGCTTGCATTTCTGTGTTCTCAGCTAGACAAATATCAACAAGCTGAATAGTTACAAAGCTATTTTAAGAGACCTATGCTAATGTGGTTTCACTGTGTCAGGTCTATATCCATGCATCCATATATCCAGCATCTAGTTCTGATGCTGACACAGTTTTGTCTGTGACTGCTTCATCATATCTGCATTTCAGCCTATCTTCTACTTAAAAGATGTTTCAGGATTGAGGGCATGTTAAGGGATCCTGCCTCAGTGCTGGGCCCTGTTCTTATTCAGACGTTCTCAGAAGAGCTTTGGGTCTGCTTTCTAGCACAGCAAATATTGCTTCTGTTCTCAGGTATGCCTTTTATTCTTCTATTTGCAAAACAACAATGAATATTTCATCATTTGAAGCAGGGTTTATTAAAAAAATCTGTCATGTGAAATGTGTTTGTGAACTGGATTACTATTACAATGATTGCGAGGAAAGTGAACACCTACCATGTAAATGAAAAGTCCTCCTACTAGCTTCAGCTTCTATGCAGTTGTTGTTGCTACTGTTACATTGTCATTATTTATTCAAAACTTCAAGAAAATGAGGAAAATAAGCCCTAATGCGATGGAATGAATGGAAAAATAAAGGCTATTTTTCTATTTTCAAGTAATGCAAAACAGAAATATATTCTATTACTCCTCCATTTGCTGTTGATAGCAGAATTACTGCTTCAGTCCCAGCAACTAGAATACCACAGAAAGCTCCTACACGGTTGTTCTTCAAACAAAAGTTGTCATCCTTAGAAGTAAATCCGATGAGCCTTTAGGTTAAGGTCACAGAACTCTTTATAGCACGTTCATAGCATAGATTTGGGCCAGATGTTTGACATTTTTCTTGCCTGAGTCATGAACTGAGTGTCTGACTGTTGACCTATGTTTTGGAGTGAAAACGTCAAGAAATCCTTTGCGGTAACTGTAGTTTCCTGTCAGCTGGAAAAATGTTGGAAACCCTTTCTCATGAACTTCTGTCCCTCACTGGCTGTATTTCCTGTCCAAGGGCTTTCCAAGTGGGCTGGCATGGTGACAAACTTTTTGTCTACCTAATATACAATCACTGATTAGAGAAGAAGGGTATGCAAAGTGATAATTGGACAAACTATAAGGATTTTTTTTTCCTAGCTTAGTTTTTAAGGTACAAAGGCATGTGGCAAGAGAATACAATAATTGCAATTTGTATATCATTCAGACTAGTGCCCTTGGAGCAGTTATTAGCTAACATTCAATATTCCTTTTCTACTTGGCAGCATTTTGTATTTCATATGTACTTCAGCAGATTAGTTTTTCCGTGGTAAACAAGAGGAAAAAAAAAATAAATCTTGAGAGCATGAAACAGCCTGAGAGGTTGAATATTTATGTTGTCAGGACCTGATATGACCTTCATTAAAATCTACAGAAAGAATGAAGCTGAATTCAGTATGAGATGTATCTAGACTACAAGTTCTGTCTTCACCACTGTGTTTTCAATTATGAGGCAACAAAGGGCAAAGAGAGGAACTTTTAAACCAGTGGTTGTGCCATACTGTCAGTCTGAATCTCCTGCCCCATTACATTTTCCAACCATACTCAGTAAAGAGGCAAAGGAGCTAATGTGACTTGCTGAGGGGGGACTGCCACTTAAGTCACTTGCCTATGTTGAGCTCTTTCAGAAAAGGAGATCTGGACTGAATGCTTAGCCTTCTTTAAATGGATACACAAGAAGCAACAGAGTTAGAGATCTGCTAGCAAGTTGATCACATCCTTTATCTTGATGTTTTGAGGGGGAAAAGTTGGGTTTAAAAAGACCATGTCCAGGTCTGTGGTTGTGTAGAGTGTTTGCACAGAGAGCTGCACCGTGAACCTAGTCACAACTCATTTATGATCACAAATTTAATCACAAGTTGAAGTGGCTCAGGATCCTCACTGATAATGCCTATGGTAAGAAATTAGGGCACTAGTTTTTTCAGGATTTTTCTTAGGAGAATCTTAAACTTGGCTTCCTGAATAAAGCAGACACTATAATTTTGAAGGCCCTTTCCAAATGAACTGTTCTGTTCTGTTCTGTTCTGTTCTGTTCTGTTCTATTCTATTTCTATTCATGTGTAATGTTCACGATTTGAAGTGGTGTCTTAAAAGCCCTGTTTAAGTCCAAAAGAATACCCTGAAATGGATGGTGTTGCCAGGACACATTTTGCTTTATTATTAGGCCTTTTATTGAGGTTTTGCTCTTTGCTACACAGAGGACATTAGAAAGAGGATGCAGCTGATTGCAAGTCTATGTGAGTCCTTGAAGAACCCTCAGTGCTTCCTTTCTTAAAACATTCAGTCAATATTAATAATCCATCCACTTAGAATGATCTTTGTCATTTCTAAGCATTAGATTGGTATTTCTTAAGCCTGATGTTTACAAAACAAGATTTAGTGTATATGATGAGGAACAGTAGGAAAGAAATCCTCAGCTCTGATCTCCATGTGGCCACCAAGGGGTTGGTAGTGACATAGTAATGTTTTCCTTTCTGAAATGGTCAACAATATAAAGCAGAAACCATTGCTTCAAGGGACTTGTCCCAGTGTTGCTGCAGGCAGCAGCCTCTTTTCTTTCTGCATTGCTTTTTGAGCTAGAGAAAATCTATCAGTTCAGCTGATTTTAATAGTTGCTGATGTAAGGGCAAGCATACAAATTGGACTGTGTCTGAAAGGTTAGACAGCTTCATGGAGAAAAGAACTAAATGTGAGGTGACTGAGGCCAGGTGCCAAAACCATGTGTGTAACTAGCCATGGCAGTTTGTGCATCCATTCTGTGGCTGCAGGAATGTGCCCATAGTGAGCCAGGTGCTTCTACCCCTGATTTAACAGGAGGTGACAAAGACTGAAGTAATGTCAAGAGGGGGTGCAACATCACTGATTTTAGTGAGATTAAATGAGTTCTTGCGTGACTTGAGAAGGCTGGATGTAAAGTGAGACAGCACGATTAGATATAAAGTAAGGCATTAAGAAAAACAAAACAAAACAAAACAAACAAACAAAAAAACAGATAAATCATTGCCAGTATCAAAATGATGCTGTCAATGACAGAATAAGAGAGAGAAAACAAACAAACAAACAAACAAAAACAAACAAACAAACAAACACAAAAAAAAAACAGTACAGTATCTTGGGAATCTACCAGCACTAGCTTGAGGTGGAAAGGAGGACTGAAAAATTCCAGCCTGTACTCCACATTCCAGTGCATCATTGTAGCTCATTTAAACCTTCTGCAAATGCAGAAGATAACAAAATACCATTTTGATAATTCAGGTTGATCTCTCAGACTGTATCTGCTTCCTGGTCAACTCAAACTCCCCAGTGCTTGCTATAATTACCTGCTGTCCCTCAGCCATGGCTGTGAAGATACATTGAACAAGCTATACTACGAACAAGCATTGGAGCTTAAGGCATATAGCTGGTGTATATGACACAGTGGTAGCTAAGGAGTTACTACAAAGCATGAGAAAATGGTCCCTCAGTTGTCAAGTAGTAAATTATCCACTTTGGAGTAGAGCTACTGTTATTTTGGCTTGTGGAAGGCGTTTTAAGATGTCTTGACCTGGGACAAGTTAATGGCAACCTCCTAACTGCTTATGATTTCTTGGCCAGGTAGCAAACTATTTGGACTAGAAACAGTATCTTTTAGCTAGGTATTCCGTAATGCCTGGCACAATAGATTAAGATTATTTAGGCACAAGCACAGTATAAACAATAAGTATAATGTTGTAAATAAATAAACACTCATGGCACAAAGAAGTAGAAAGTAATTTTTGCGTTTCATTTTCCAATTGATTTACTAAGACAGTAAAAATATGTGGGCAGGGAAAAGATTTTATAGAGTAAGACATCACTTGCTTCATCAAGCAAAACTAGGCTTGCCAAACTGAAGGCACAAGTAATTCATAATTAATCCTGAACTAAGTAAAGACCCTTTACTTAAAAATCAGCTAATGAAAAATCTTTCACCAATTTATGTAAAAATAATTCAGTGCCTGAATGTTTGAGTGAGAGATGTTTTCCTTTTGGGAAAAGCTTTTCCCTTCTCTCACCTGAAATAACAGATTTTTTCCAAACATTAACACAGAGAAACTTTTCTGTGATGGTGCTTTGAGCCCACAGCACTTTCAATGAAAACAATCATGAGATGTAACCTCCCTCTCCAGTGAAAGCCTCAACCAATGCACCCAGCAGGTGGTATAAGACACAAGCTGTCCCCAGACTGTCACCTGGAATGTGCATTGTTAGAATTTTGTAGACAAAAAACCTGCCTGTCGCTTGGGAAAATCTTTTTACTTCCATTAGTGATACATTATTCTGTATAAACACAAGCACTCTCCCTGTGCACATACAGCTTTCTAGGCCCCTCTGCTGAGATGTAGCTAAGAAACTATTTTGTAAAATATGTATGTCCCCTTCCCATCCACCTCAAGTATGGATTCCACATGCATGGATTTCATTATCATACAGACCACGGGCTCATGTCACAACTTTTGCTGCCATCTTAGAACCATTACAGAACCACAGGATCACAGAATGGCTGAGGTTGGAAGGCACCTCTGAAGATCATCTAGTCCAACCCCCCTGCCGAGCAGGATCACCATGTGCTTAGATGATCTCTGACCCTATCCTCTTTGATCAAGGGAAAGTCCTCCTCTCCCTGGACTTCATCTCTTGTCTCCAGGATCTGAGATTCCTGAGGGTTGATCTTAGCAGTAAAGACTGAAGCAAAAAAGGCATTGAGCAAATCTGCCTTTTCCATATCTTTTGTCACTAGGGCACCCACCCCATTCAGCAGTGGGCCAACATTTTCCCCAGTCTTCCTTTTTCTACTGATATATTTGAAGAAGCCCTTCTTGTTGTCCTTGACAATCCTTGCCAGATTTAATTTAAAATGGGCCTTGGCCTTCCTTGTCGCATCCCTGCATATTCTGACAGTGGCCCTATATTCCTCCCAAATGTCCTGTCCCTTTTTCCACATGCTGTAGACATGTGGAAAAGCTTGATTTATAGCAGGCATGGTTCATCTCTGTTCCAAGCTCCAGCACAAATCCACAGATACCAAATGATTTTGCAGGTATAAAGCTGAGATGTGATGATCAGCATGGAGAGCTCGAGTTTGGGAAGTAAAGGAAGAACTCTCCAATGGCTGGATCTTGGCCAGTCATCCGCTGGTGTGGAGCCAAAGCTCAGACCTTCCAGCTATTTATTTCCCGTGTCCCCAAAACGGAGATAGTGACTGTGGATAGGAAGGTGAAGGAGAAGAAGGAAAGGAAAGCAGAAAACCTCCAATTCTTCTGAACAAATGTTCAGGACATACTGCAATCACATTTCTTCTAACAAAAATAACCTGGTAGTAATGTGCTTTTCAATGCAAGGAATATCATTGTAAAGAGAGGGTGTGGGAGCAATACATTAGCTGTATATGAAAGAGAAGGGTTGGCAGCAGAGGACATCTAGTGGTGTTTGGCTGTAAATTGCAAGAACAAACAGGAGTATCAGTTTGTGCAGTATTTTTTTGGCAATGCTGGCTCCCAGAGTAAGGTTGTTGTGTTCAAGTGCTGCGGCAGCAGCTGTGTGCCTTCAGAAAGCACTTGAATTCCTGCTCTTTGCAACTCAACAACACAGATCTGCATTGCACAAAGATGAGGTATTCAGGTACATAGTCTAGGAGCATAATTATAATTTATATACACATGTAAAGATGGAGGAAATCTACTACAAGCTTGTCTTAATGCAGCTATGAACTAAGCTTATACAGGTGTGTGAACATGATCACTTATAGCCTTTACTTACAAGAGTATAATGCTGAGGTGTATCAGAAAAATAAATATATTTTATTATCCATCTATAATCTATTTGTCTGTCTGTCTGTCTATCTATCTATCTATCTATCTATTTTTAAAAAATGCAGTTGAAAAGGAAGACAAGGAGAACCATTGAAAAATCTGTCTCTTTTGTTGAGCAAAAAAAAAAAAAAAAAAAAAAGCATACCTTTGGCAGGAATTTTCAGCATAGTAGCCTCCCTGGCCTTGATCCAGCAAAGCACTGAAATCTAAGGTTGAAGTTAAGCATTTACTTACAAGCTTTGCTGGACTGGGGCCAGAATGCTGACTACTTTGCACAGCCATATCTCAGGACCATTTGTACAGTAAAGAAAAATAACATCAGTCTCCAGAAGTTCCAACTGTGTTCTGAGAATTTGTGCATTTCTCGACTCCTGGAAAATCAATTTGATTGCTGAGCAGAAACCAATCAGTAGGATGAAATCCAATGCATAAGGCAAACTGTTTGGTGTAGTTAACACTGTGAGACTGTGCAGTTTTTAACTGAACATCCAGCCCTGTAAACTAGAACTTTTAAAATTACCTTGTTGCAGAAGACAAAGACAATTACGTAATTCTATGATTGCCCAAATTGTCAAAACTCATATAAAAACATTTTTCTTGCAGTAATATATTTCCTTTCTTCATTTCCAAGCAGAGGACTTTGCATCTGTCTTTGCTGAATTTTGTAAGGTCGACCATTGGAGGAATGGTCGACCCATTCCTCCAGCCTGTCCATGTCTTTTTTAACAGCAGCCCAGCTCTCAAGTGTACCAGCTGCTCTTCCCCTCACTGTCCCTCAGTTTAGTGCCACTTGTAAAATTGATGAAGTGTGTTTTATCTCCTCTTCCAGGTCATTGATAGCAATATTAAAAAAGGACAGTACAAATTTCTGATTAACTCCATTTATAATCAGCTTTCAGGAAGAGCACAAATCCTTCATCAGAACCCTTTGAGATGGACAGCCCAGCTAGCTTTTCAGCCCAACATAAAAATCCACCTAGTCAGAGCTTAATAACCTGGCTTGGAAACAGGGATGCTGTAGCAGATTATGCCTAGGCCTTGCTAAGGTTAAGGTAGGCAACGTCTATCATTCCTTCTTCATCCACAGGTCTATGTGTGTCATCTTAGGAGGTAGAAATGGTTTACCCTCGGAAAACCTACATTGACTATAAAATATGTGACCTTACTCTACTGTCTTACTACAAGTAAACGCTAAGTCACTTAGATCAACAGAGTACTATTACAATATGCTAAATTCAATTTCTTCTTGTTATTGACTTGGTAAACAAAGGAAGAAGTGACACAACATCAGGCTTTGGTGGGAGTGAGGCATTTTATATCACTTATACCACGCTGGTGACTCTTAAGCATGGCTGCAGTCTCTTCAGCTGAATGTTTTTATCTCATCAGAGCTGCTTTTTAATATGCCTGATATTGTGTGATGTGAGATAGTAAACAAAAATTTCCTTTCCTTTTTAGCTCCTGAAAATAAAGAACACAAAAAGATCAGTAGGGGAAAACTGGAATCATGCCTCATAATTTTACAAAATGAGGCAAATCAATGGTTATTTATTTATGTTTCTGGAGAGAAAGAGAGCACCACTTTTTTTGCTTGCTGGTTTTCTAACATAACTTCTGCATAGTAAGACTGAATGTAAATATGAGAAGTCCACTGATGTCTGACACATCTCCCTGTCACTCATACACTTTCCCTCAAGAAGACCTCACCATGACAGAAACAATAGTAGTTAATTTTACGTTGTAAGCACTGGTGTCTAACTTGGGAAAACAAAACAAATGAAACCCAAAACAAAATAAAACACAAAACTCCACAACTTTATTACCATTTCTTCCTTTCTGTCCTATACACAAAACTCTAGCTATTCCTGTGCACCATGGGAGGTTTTTGCTGCTTCAGTTGGAGCACAGCTTCACAAGCAGTAAATGTCCTAAATGAGCTGAAACTTCTACCCTAGGGCAAGGTGGGAATGAACAAGAGAGGTCTGGGGCAGGACCTTCTAAATATGATATGACCGGAAAAGACCTTTGATTATTATTTTTTTTTTTTTAAAGACCATGATTTTCCTTCTCCCTTTTGCTCTGGGGTCCTCAGCAGAACTAGACCTCATTAACAGAAAGGAGGGCTGATTGAACTGGCCATGCTCTGGGTTGACAGAAAACATCGAAATAGAAAATTTGTGATTAACCAGTGAGTTGGTGGCAGGGCAGGAGTACACCCAGAGAGGTTTTGGAGTCTCCATCCCTGGGGATACTCAAAACTCACCTGGATGCCATCCTGCACAACATGCTCCAGGTGATCCTGCTTGGCAGGCAGTTGGATGAGATGATCTCCAGAGGTCCCTTCCAACCTCAACCGTTCCGTGATCCCATGGCCGTCCGAGGGCTGTTGTGCTTCAGCACCCTGGCCAGCACCCAGCCATGGGTGACCAGCGGCCGTGCCACATGTGGCTGCTGTGGGGCTCTGCTGGGCACGGTGCTGCCAGGGGCTGCAAACACGCCTTGTCTGCCGACTTTGAGGAAAGGAACAAGAGTACACAGCCCTCAACATGAGGCGAACATTTCTTAGGTCTCTTCCACAAAATCTGCAAAAGCCCTGGCCTTTAGGTGAAGGGTGGAAGAGGATTTGGATGCATCTGTTTGTGGGTCTGGGCTATGCTTTTCGTGCTGGGGAGGAAATGTTGCTCAGCTTTTTGAACATTGAGATTTGACCTGGCTGAAAAGAGAGTTGTTTATGTGTCTCTAGCCTCAGTCATTTCTTGGCTTGTGTTAAAAGCGCTCACAAATCTCTTAGGAAATGTCAAGTTACTTTCCTGTGACATTTCAGACTTTTTCTTTCCTCTCTTCAGCTAACAGTGGCTTATTATTGTTCGCAATGCTTTTCAAGAGAAAAATAAATATCCAAAAGCAAAACCAGAGTGAACTTCTTAGGATGAGATAATAAATAGATGTCAGGAATTCATGACTTTCCAACCCATTACATGCAATTAAATGGGTGAGTATGAAAGAAGAGAAAGGTCTGCAAAATGGGAGATGTCACAGTCACAGAGTGGTTGGGGTTGGAAAGGATCCCTGGAGGTCATCTGGGCCAACTCCCCTGCTCAGCAAGGCCACCTACAGTAGGCCTAGGAGATCCTGAAGTGCTGGGGAGCCTGGAGCAGGAGAAGAAGAGGGATGAGACTATAACCAGTCCCCAGCAGCAACTGTGGGATGTGGTAGTTTCATACCAAGGGGCAGCTGAACTCCACCATGCCACTCTCTCACTCCCCTCCCCAAAAAAGAGGAGGAGGAGAAAATATAGTGAAAAAAAAGGCTCATTGGTTGAGATAAAGACAGGGAGATCACTCACCAATTAGCATCATGGGCAAAACAGACTAATCGTAGGGAGATTAATGCAATTTACTGCCTACCGATAAGACTAGAGTAATGAGAACTAAAAGCAAACTAAAAACACCTTCCCCCCATCCACCCTCTTCCACCTCCTCCCCCTGAGTGGTGCAGGGGAACAGGGAATGGTGGCTGCGGTCAGTCCCTGACACTTCGTCTCTGCTGTTCCTTCACAGTCACTCTCTGCCCCTGCTCCATGTTGGGTCCCTCCCACGGGATGCCATCCTGAGGACAGGATGGAAGTGAGGACCTCCACCTGTGTGGCAGGCAGCTGGAACGAACACCACAGCCACCCCCATCTGCCACACCTGTAAGGCAGTGGCATTGAATGCATCCCCAGACCTGTGGGGTGGCTGTGAGGACACAGCTCCCTCAGCTCTGGTGGCAAGGAGAGGATCTGGTACCAGGCAGGTACAGAGGATGGGACACGGTCCCATGGAGCAGGCCAGGGCTGTGCCACTGCCCCCACTGCTGCTGCTGCTGGGGGGCCCAGGGCCACGGAGCTGGGGAAAAGCTCTGGATGAAGTCTTAGCCCCAGTCCTGACCTGGTGGGGGCTGAGGTGAACATGCCTGCCTGTGTGGGGTGCTCAAGGTGGCAACTAGAAGATTAGAAGAGGTTAAAAAATAACAATCAACAAAAGAATTAACAATTTATTCCTTTTTAATTGTTATTATTTTTTCTTTTTTAAAATTTAAATCAAAGCCTTATCTGTATTTTTGTAAAAAAATCTGCTTGAAACAGAAATTTGGATGGGAGCAAATTGGTTTTGATTTGCTTGTTTGTTGGGAAATTCTAGCATGTCCTTTGGCAAGAGCTAGATGCCTCATATTCATTTTCCCTTTTTTCATTGCTGGGCCTTGGCATACTTACATATTCACTGAATGCTGCGTTACTGCAAGATGATAAGAGCCGGCACTCTCAGCTGCCTGTGCTGCCTTCTCCCCCATGCATTCATAGAATCACAGAATTATTTAGCTTGGAAAAGACCTCCAAGATCACCAAGTCCAACCATCAGCCTGCCCTCCCAAGTTCCATCACTAACCCATGTCCCTTAGTGCCACGTCCACATGTTTCCTAAATACCTCCAGGGACTGGGACTCCACCACTTCCCTGGGCAGCCCATTCCAGTGCTCGGCCACCCTCTTGTGAAGAAATTCTTCCTGATATTACCCCACAAAGAGCATGAGCAACTTCTGAGGTAAAGATGATGAGAAAATCACCAGAGTGAGTGAACCTGCCCTAACTCCTCTGAACCTGCCTGAACTGCCTATCCAGCAGCCTTGATCTCCATCACCACCCACCTCCTCAGCTGCTTAATTACAGCACTGCTGTTGTAGTTTTATCTAGAGAGATTCCTTTAGCAGGAGGCCTGGGGTGTTTAGTATTTTCCTCCCTCATTCAGCATTAACTTCATTCTCATCTCCTCTTCTGTCCCCATAAGCTACCTGCAAAAGATGGAAGCATTGCTATTGCCATGCATTTATCCCCCAGCCACGTATGTTCAGCTTTGAGGATAGGGGAGCAGTGTCACGGATCTCCACAGTCCCAACTCTTTCTCCTTCTGATGCCCCACAGCTGGAGGTACTCAAACTGTCAAGATCTCACAAATAGGCATCTGTGCTAGTTTAGAGTTTGATCTCTCTCTCCAATCAGTTTGGTTTCCTTCTTTCAAGGAAGCAGGAAATATTTTGTGATCTTCACTGAGGAAAGCACAGCTGAAATGTCTTTGTGGTCCTTATATCTACTGCCTAGAAAGAGGCAGCAATAAAATAGCATAATTATTGTAAAATATAGCTGTGGTGGTTGGAGATATTTTTACTCATAATTTAGGAAGCATATAGAAAGATAAGAGCCATATACTTATTTCCAGGACTAAGATTTCAGTAGCCCGAAAGTGAAACGTCTCCCAAGTAGGTTTAATTGTGGACTCTCAGGGCAAGTAATTATTGCTACTGTTCCAACTGGAAAAAGGCATAAAATATACACAATATACACTGTTACAAGAAATAGCACTGAAGTCTACCAAAAGTGTTAATGCTGATGGAAAAAAGAGACTTAATAGTAAAAAAGAAAAAAGAACAACTTTTGGTCCATCCTATGGCTGTAGATTAGAAGCATTTCTGCTGAATGAAATAGCTGGGGTGACACCATGAGAAACCAGGACAAGGCCACCAACAGTGACATACTAGAATATAGCAGAAACTTGGTAGCAGAAAAAAAAAAAAAAAAAAGAGAGAGAGAGAGAGAGAGAGAGAGAGGAAATGCTTTCCCATGAAACACATTGAGATCTTTCATGTTTTAAAGTAACAACCCAATTTTGAGAATGCTTGTGGACTTACGTTCTGTTGTTCATATCCTGAATTAATGTTCTGCTGCCAAGAACGTGAATGAGATAAATACACCATTGACAGCTGCTGTGAGCATCAGACACACATAAGCAGTATCTGTTATATACAGTTATCAGCCTGTCAAGTCCTAGTAGAACAGATCATAGGTCCGCTGGACACCATAAGAACTCAGTGCAATTCACCTAATAAACCGAGTGTAACGGTGTTGTTTTAACTCTTTTCTTTCTGCTGCATATTCTAAAAAGCGCTTTGTGTGTTTTTTATATCAACAGGTCTGTCAGAGCATTGTGATTTGGGCAGGAAGAAATCAGATGCCATGGAAAAAGTGTTCTCAGAGGCTGGTCAATGGAGAAACATCCTTTGGACCCTGTGGCCTGTGTCCACCACAGACACACACCTTTAGGACAGAGGCAGCCTGTGCTAACAGCATACATAGGAGCCCAAATGTTTTTGTGGTCCTAGGGCCATGGCTGTGTCCCTAGCACTTCATTTGTTAGCTTTAGTGGCTCAATGTCAGCTATCCCAAGTCCTAAGCTAGTGGAAAAGCCATAAACTGTCCCTCCTTCATTTACATGGATTTATTTTTAGAATTTTGTAGATCTTAGAAGTTTTCTCTTCTGAACAGTGCCACAAATACTCTCAAAGTTATCACTATAAGCACTGTGATCCTGCATACTGGCAAAATGCTAATGCACAGGGATATGGTTTCATGTCTTTATTTTTATTACTAAAAACATATCTTAACATTGTTAGCTGCTTATAACTGCGTGTGTTCACCCTACAGTCTCATTTCTAATGACAAATATTTAACATTCAAATTTATGTTTCTGTCTTATGTGTCTAAAACATCTGCTCCATTTGTACCACCAGTCTACCAAGGTATCAAATTCAAGATAACACATTATATTTCCTCATACCTAATAAGCTTTTGCAATCTGAATTACTTGCTTAATGTGTGGAGGACTAGTTGTCCATTAATAAGGGCAATGTTCCCCTAACAACCTTACCTTTGCTTTTCAAGAATGTCTCCCACTTAACTATGCAAAAGAATTGCAGAGGTATAGCTTGCTTTCATCATAAAGATGTGTGTGACGTTTATTTGGATGACCACTGTAGATTCAGAAATAAATTCAATATTAAAAAAAAATAATAATGAAAGCATAGATTAAAGTTTCATATAGTATTGCAGATTAATTAAGTAGAATTATCTGTTATGTTCTACATATTTTGTAAGAAAAAATAAAAAACACACATTCAGACTCAGCCATAGACTTACGCTTTTCTTGAGTTTGTTTGCAGAGGAGGTAGGAAAAATCTGATTTTAGATGAAGAAGCTATCAAATAAACTAAATACTGGGCTAGGCTAAAATAAAACAAAAAGGCTGAGTAAATAAATTATATATATATATATATATATATATATAAAGCAAGTCGCAGATGATTTAATTGGCTGGGAAGAAATCTAACTAGATGACACTAGAGACTTCTGTGGAACAAACAAATTTGCACAGTCAGACTGCACAAATTACCTTGAGAAAACTGCAAAGCCTCTGATCATCCTCAGCTTGCTTTACCATTTATTCACAATTTCCAGTCTCAGAGAAGCAAACACTAGTAATCTCTGCTCCATCAGAATTGTCAGATGAACCAGACATCTCTACATATGAGAATTTTACAGGTCCACACTACCTTTTGTAAAAAAAAAGTTTGTGAGGAGCAGGGACCTGCCTGATTCTTGTACAAACCAAATCACAAAATTACAGAATCACAGAATGGTTGATGTAGAAAGGCACCTCTGGGTCCATCTGGTTCAACCCCTGCTCAAGCAGGGACACCCAGAGCAGGCTGCCCAGCACCATGTCCAGGTGGTTTTTGGAGATTTCCAAAGAGGAGACTCCAGAGCCTCTCTGAGCAACCTGTGCCTGTGTTCCAACATCCACACAGCACAAAAATGCTTCCTGATGTCTAGACAGAACCTCCTGTGTTCCAGTTTGTGCCCATTGCATCTTGTCCTGGCTCTGGGCACCACTGAACAGAGCCTGGGTCTGTCCTCACTGCATCCTCCCTTCAAGTGTTTACAGACATGGATGAGACTCCCCTGAGCCTCCTCTTCTCCAGGCTGAACAGCCCCAGCTCTCTCAGCCTCACAGCAGAGTTGCTCCAGGTCCTTGATCACTTTGATGACCTTTTACTGGGCTCTCTCCACTATGCCCAGGTCTCTCTTGTACTGGTGGGCCCAGCACTCCACATGTGGTCTCACCAGGGCCGAGCAAAGGGGCAGGATCATCTCCCTCGGCCTGCTGGCCATGCTTGGCCTCATGCAGCCCAAAATACCCTCAGCCTGCTTAGCAACTAGGGCCCATTGCTGGCTCACGTTTAGCCTGGTGCCCACCAGGACCCCCAGGACCTTTTCTGGGAGCTGCTGCCCAGTTGGGTGGCCCCCAGCACGTCCTGGTGCCTGGGGCTGTTCCTCCCCAGGGGCAGGGCTTTGCACTTCCCTTTGAGGATCTGCATGGAAACCAAACAAGAACAAGCAGAATCAGCAGTCTGGCTGCACTCAGCCTGAACAAAGGAGACAATTTCCCTGCAATTGAGCAGACTGAAATCTAAGTCTTAAACTGATGGCCTGAGAGTGTAGACACATCCCAGGTTATGTGAGCAAGCTTAAGGGACTAGAGTCACTGCAGAACCTCCATGGTGGTTCCATCTCTCCCCATTTCCTTTGCCAGTGCTGCAAAGATTGGATACATCCCTGTAGGATATGTGAAAGTGGGGTGGAAGATGCCAGCTAGTTCATTTCCCACTTCTGCTTGGAAATGCCAGAGTCAATTTGGGGATGATATCTCAGTGTTTCCTGCCTCACCTGGAAATTAAATATGAACAAGTAATTCCACAAACAGGAGAAGTGATGGTGCCTGCCTCCCTGTGACCTTTCATCTCCTGTTTGGATGACTCTGCAACCATGAATGTGAGCTTTGTTTCAAGCTTTTCCTGCAGTGTGGATTTTTTACTATTCATCCTGCCAGAGGCGAGCCCTTATCCTTATGCAAAGAGGTGAGATAGATAGACATGTAGGCTCAATGAACTCCAGGCAGTGGGGAATCACACGCACAAAGATCATAAAAAGAGCAAGAAAGTAGTCGATGTAGAAGTACAAGCTGTAATAATAACACTCTTCAGATATTTTGCTTCCACAAATTCCCTGTAGGAGCAAAGGGACCCTTTGCTTCATTTTTATTTTCCTCATTGGCATGGGTGCCTTTGGGGTTATGCTGGACATGCCACAGCTTTACTCCTGTTTGGCTAATTTTACTGTTGTATCTGGTGCTGTACCTGGAAAGAATAGTTTAGAAGAAGCATGTGAAAGGAAATATTTGGAAACACAGATTACTGGAAAAGTGTATCTTTGGTTAGGATTTAGTAAATATGGGTGACAGATGTTAAGAATGACATATTACAGCAGATGTTCTATGTATGTAAGGAAAAGGAAGCTTTAAGGTTATAGCACAGTGAATGTATTTGCTAACCTTTCTGGCAGGTGCTGAAGGGAGATATATACAGGAAAATGTAATTTCCATAAACTTTGGAAAGAGTAATCACCCTGCAAGCTTGGGTCAGATCCTCATCTGACATGAACTGATGTCACAGATGTAATTCCACTGGACTCAGTGCAATTATCCTGATCTATACCAGCTAAAGATATCACACCTACCCCTATATGTAATTCGTTTTCCTAATTAAAATTTAAATTAGAACATAAGGCATGTTCAGCATTACTTATTCCCTCATTTTAATTGACAGTAGTACAGGATACCATAACCTTAATTTCCTACATTGAAAGTTACAGAATGTAGCTGAACACAGCATATGAGGGGAGGAGGAATTGTTCTTGATCAGTTTGCAATTTTTATTCTCAGCCACTTAGGAATTAAAATCAATTATGAACAGCCCAAAGGGCTCTCAATCAATATAAGCCAGGATAAAGCTTGGAGTAGGTTTGATAGGATCAAGATGATAATAACCTCCTGTGGGTCTTGGAAAAATCAAATTGTTAGAACCTACAAATAATTATAAGTCTCTAAATCAAATCCATTCCCTTTACATTTTTATAATGTACCCCAGTGATCTTGTTAACTCATGTGACCTGCAAAGAATTTAAAGAGTAATTTTATAGGCATTTGAAACTTTCAATGCTGCCCAGAAATATACAGAGAAAAAGAAAACTTTTCAAAGCACTTGAGTGACTTCATCTTCCAAATTACATTCTCAAAAGTTCATGCTCCTAAGGAGCATAAAACAGACAGAAAGTAGCAGATCTTCTGGTGCTGCACACCTTACCACATCTGAGCTGAGCCTAGAAATCCCCCGTGCACTTGACCAACCAGCAAAGAACACGTTGCCATAAACCACCAAGAGAATAGCTTGGGTAGTTATAACTGTGTGACCATCCGTTGAGTTCCACAGTGTACTGGGTTTACATGGCAAGGGTTTGCTAGCAGGGGGGCTGCAGGGGTGGCCTCTGTGAGCAGAGCCCAGCAGCTTCCCCATGTCAGAGCAGAACCAGCTCCAGACAGCTCCAAAATGGACCCACTGGTGGCAAGAGCTGAGCCAATAATCGATGTTGTTTGTGCCTCTGGGAGAGCAGATTTAAGAAAGGGAAAAGAACTGTGCAAAAGCAGATGGGAGAGAGGGGCGTGAACCAGCCTTGCAGCCACCGAGGTCATAGAATCATAGATGGTGTTTGAGCTCCCAGTAGAAAATCTCTCCAAGCCGTGCCAAAGGGCGAAGGCACCACAGAAGAAATAGATGCCAACATAAATGGAAATAAGAAGAGACTCTAACTGTCCCTGGGGTTGGAAGTCAGCTGCTGAGAAAGCAAGGGGCAGAAAGTTGTTACAGCAAGGGGAAAGAACTGCACTGTAAGGGCTGCAAAGGGGCTGCGGGGCTGTTCCTGCAGCTTCTCCTTCTCCTGGCACTGGGGTGGGAAAGGAAGGGCTCCCTCAGTAGTAATTTCACATCTCTCAGTGCCCTCATCATAAGCTGCAATTTGGACGTGGTTTCTGAGAACTGTTAAGAGAAGAATGTAATGTACTGGCGGCTGCTGGAAGTGTTTTTTTTGCTTGTCATTTTAGACTCAAGATGATTTTTCTACTGGTTCTGAAAAAAAGGTTTTCTGATTTCTGATGCCAAGCAGATTTCCTCATCTCATTCAGTGGAAAATTCTGTCTTTTTCATCACTCACAGACCACAAAACAGGTGATGCCTGGAAATATCTCCAAAGCAATAATTGAACACTTCTTAATCTTGCATACTTGAGGAGATAAATTGGAAAAGCTTTTTCAATTTAAAATGCTCTGTTTACTCTTGCATAGGACAGCAATGATTGCTCATACCAGAAATTACCAGAAATTCCAAACTTATTTTTGAACTGTAGCGTTCTGTTCGTCTGCTCTCTAACAGTTCTTTCACCTTTACCATTGTAAATTTCTCCCCTGCAAGTTTGATTTAATGATACTCGCAATTACTTTTTATCTTTGCACTAGGGATTACACTCCAAAGATATTTAGGAACTTAAAAGGCAGATAGGAAGGACATAAAATCTTTCTTCCAAGGTGCTTTTAAAAATCCTGCTAGGCAACCCCATGTTTCTTTAGGCATGCAGATACCTTACAAAATCTGGGTTGACCCTTTAGAAAAATAGGCTCATGGAAACTTTAGTTGATTAAAATGTGCTATTAGATATCTACTGTCATCCACAGAGGCCGCTAAGGGACCAGTCTCAAACATCTTGTAGCTAGAATAGCTAAGAGATTGTTTTCAGGTGAAAAATATATTCGAATTTTCCTGCTTCCTTTGGGAATCTATGAGTCTGAACTACCTCAGTGAAACTAATTATTTTTTCCTGTAATTCATCCTAAAGTTTCCTTTGCATAACTTCATCCTATTACTCACAGTCTTACCTCATGGCCTATCGTCCCTCTGAAATTCAAAATTACATGCGCCTGTATGATAGCTACTTTCTGTGTTCCCTAGCAGTGCCATTAAATTTTGATATACATGGCTAAATTTTGAAAATCTTTTTGTTTTTATAAAAACATTGTTGTGTCGCTAATATGCAATTAATTGCTGATGTATTGCAAATGCCTGATAAGAGAAGATAGGAAAGAGCTCCAAATGAAATCAAGTTTATTAATGTCTTTCAGTTGCTCTATTGCCACCAACTGAACAGTGTATTAACCTGGACTGCTAAGTCAGTATTGCAACCAAGCTGTGATAGAAATCCACACAATTCTAAACAAATCAACAAAAAACCCCACCTTGTAGATGGTCTGATATAGTGTTTAAAAGAGGCTAGTCGACACATTCCCCTTCCTACACTCCATTTGCCTTAATTTTCTAGCATGAGGGCATTATCTTTTATTTTCCATGGCATTTCTTTCTTTTGCAACTGTATAAAATGTGAAATATATGGGGAATCTTCACTGAGAGTAAGAAGGTCTGCAGGTTTTTATACTTGAAAGGAAATAGAAAATGGCAGAAGCCATCTATCTGTCTTTAAAAGTCTCTACATTTGGTATTGAGGGACACACAGAGAACAGAACATCTTTTTTTTCAATGAAGAGGGCAGAGGAGATAATACCCAGGAAAAATGTACCCTGAGGGGTTCTACAGGTGGGGCCAGGAGGACAGCAGGAGAGTTACATTTGACTTGTGAAGAACTTGACAAGTTTATTTTATATGTGATTGGCACTTTCAGTACCATACAGCAGGGCTAATTCACCTAATTCTGGAGCTCCTTCTAAGCCATTAAAGTCCCAAAGCTAAAGCACAGCCTTTCCTTTCCCCTCACCTCAATTCGAAGCATCGTGCCCAGCAGGTGATATATCTGTAATGGCAGGAGATGAAAGCCACTGCTGCAGCTCTACCTTCAGTAGGCTTCAAGACTCTGCAGGAATCACAGACAAGTGAACCAACTTGTGCCACTTGCTCAGGGTGGCACCAGTGTATGTGCAAGGAGGGGAGCTGCTGCCGAGGTGTTTCCCTGCAGGACAAAGCTACCCCATCACCATAATGAGAACTTTTTTTAAAGATAAACCATTGCATCTTCATATTTCTCAGCTGTTTTCTGCATCTTTGTCTCCAGTCACTTCACATTTCCAAGCCTTTTTGCAGAGGAAGGTTCATTTACAACCCAAGCTGTGACAATTGCATGACCAGCATCGCCAACATCAGCATGCAGAGAACAGCCCTACAGCCTGCCTCAGCAGAGCAGCCAGGAAACGTGCTCTGCAGATTTTGGTGGTATCAATCTCAGGACTGTAAACTTTGTTAAGTTTACAAGTTTACAAGGCAGTGTTTACCAACTAAGCCACTTATTTTGTTAACTATGCAGTAAGAGGAACAAGAGCCTCTGTTCCCTAGTCTCTGAAGGACTGTTAACTGTTAGCTCTTGGGACATTTGCAGTGACTGTCCAAGAATGTGCAACCAGAGATGTGTCTTGGGGCTCTTACCATTTTTAATGTGTTCAGACTAAATCCTCCAACTACTGAGTTGTCTTCTGATTCAAGATGAATTCTTCACCAGTGACTTGGAGGAATGATTATTGTAACTTTTTTTACAAGGAAGGATAGTGATGGAGATGATAAATCAAGGGGAATTTTTCAGTCCATTAGAGACAAAAGTTCCACTACATGCACTTTTTATTTTATTTTATTTTATTTTATTTTATTTTATTTTATTTTATTTTATTTTATTTTATTTTATTTTATTTTATTTATCAAATACTTTCTGTTCCAGTAGACTACAAAGCTTCTTGTTCATAAAATATAAGCAGTGTAAACTTATAGAGAACTGTAATCACAAGGGATATCCCCAAGATCAAAATTATCTTTTTAAAATGTCTTCTTTTGTTTCCTTTAATAACTTGGGTTACTGCAACTCAAATAAATTCGAAGAACCAAACTTCTTTTGCAAGTTGATAGACCAGACAATAAAATCCATTCACATGGTTTCATAAAGGTTTCATAAAATAAGTTTTCTGCGGGATGTCAGTCATTTTCAATTGCACTCATCTTGAAAAATTAGACAATCCACAATAACTTCTACAGTTTTCTGGGACAAATAAATGAGATCCAGAGCACAATCTCTTGTCATTTTGTACCTGTCCCAGACCCAAAGCTCTAGGTCTGAAACCTTACCTAAAACAAGATTTCAGTTTGGATCCAAACTTCATAACATGGGCAAGATGAAGACAGATGCAAGTCCTTATGGAGGATGAGAAGGCAAGTCAGTGTTAAATTCATACCTTGGTGCACTCCAAGTCAGGAATATCTGAGATAAGACAGACTTAAAAAATGAAAGCGAATTTGATGGCCAGCTCAACAGCTTGGTCAGTCACTTCAGCAGTGCTACTCATATTTAAAATACAGGGAAACAGTGCAGAAGGCAGAAAAATACCTTCTCTACTCCAGGCTGGAGGATGTTATCAGGTATGATGTCTGTACTAGGACAGAGTCAGTAAAAGTGGTTTCTCAGGAGACCATAGTCTCAGGTTAGGAAATACATCTCCATGTTAACGAGATCCTTAAATTCTAGGATAGACTCCCATGGTAGGAAGTCTAAAAAAGGGTACAGGAAACAATGAAATAGGGATAAAATGCTACAGTGACCAAGAAATATGCCTGAGTTCTTTCTTTATTGCCTTTGTGCTGAGCACATAAATTATTACAAATTAAATAAAAAATAAAACCTTAGTCACCCAACAGAGGAATTGAAAGAGCTTTGGCCTATGTCTTCTTTAAGTAGTGAGTCTGGACTATTTCCTACTCCCTTATACATTAGCATTAATGTATTACTGCCCTGCAAACTTAAGAAAAAAAACACAAGGACTTAGCTGCTCACTGCTACATCTTTTATAGGCATGGAGCAGGGTGGTCCCCAAGGCCAGGAGAAATGTAGGGACACCACCACTTGCTCATGGGCCATTTGCTCTTCAATATGGGTCTGAAATCATAAACTGGGTCTGGCTTGGCTGGCACTGAACAAAAAAAGGGACTCTCTTGGTCTGTACCACTGTCGGGAAGAGGAACAAATGCAACACAAAGAGAGTTTCTTCATTGCTCATACTGGATGCTTTGAGGAACACATTTAGATGCTCAGAATGGTAGACAAAGAAGAAGGAACTCTATTAGTGAACTACTTGTCATGCTAGGCTAAGCATAATGAATATTTTGTGGACTGGATAATCAAAAATGTTTGGTGCCTAGACAGAACAGCTGAAAAAAGTCCCAAGTACAAGATGTAAAGGACGTGTGCTCTATGGCTGTGTCTCTAAGTGGCTTTCTTCCTGAGGCAACTCTACATTCCTAGAGATATGAGCATCTCTGTGTTAAGGGTAAAATAATGTAAAATCTGGTAGTTATAGCATGCCTTCTGGTTATCATCCTCATTCAGTGAGCCCTCCAGCACAGTGCAAGACATCAGCCTGGTACTTCTGTATATCTACTCTGGATTGTAGCACTTGACATGGTGAGTGAATTAGTGAGCCAGATCGGCTTCACATCACCTGGAGGAGAACACTGTGTGCCTTTTTGCTGAAAGCGTGGCTAACCCCAGAGACAAATGCTCCATGGATAAGACCCTGAAACTTTTCCTTTACACAGCCTTTGGAAAAAAATTATACAGTTGATTCATCAGCAATCATGTTAATATATTAAATTGTAGGGTTTCAACTAAGCACTGAGAAAGGACCAAATAAACAAAAATGTTGTTACTAGAAATGAGAAATAAGACTTTTCCAGGCACTTACTGTTTGCTTTGGTAGCAAAACAAAAATGTAAGGCAAGAGTCAGGAAGGACAGCAGTCAGATTTGCTCTAAGTGTCTTGCGAAATATGGTGCCTTTCTGAAGTCCCAAGTGCTGAAGCATTATGTCTACATGACAGCCTGACCTTTCCTGTTCATATCTGTATCCTTGGGTATGCAAAGAGAAGCTTGAATTCACTGGACCTCCAGTTTCATGGACAAGTAAAAATAGCCCATAAAGCAAAAACAATAATAATTTTAAAACCTTAAAATATATATTTTACTGTTAAAACATTATAGTGTTTTGAACTGGTGTCATAGACCTCAAACATTTGTAGTTAGTGGTGTTTTAATAAAGCCTGAATCTAGATGGCTGCACAATTATCTTATGATGCTTACTAATTAAGCTGCACCAGAAGAAGACTACAAAAAAAATAAATAAATAAATAAAAAATTGAACTGGCTATCATTTCTCATCTATGTAGCCATGCCTTTCACGGTTCTCTTACTCCAGGGTGAAGTAAGCTACTGTTGGAGGCTTGGTGGGCTTCCTCTTCCACTCTTCAGTACTGTTAGTAGGAGCTTGGGGGCACACAAGCTGGAAAAGTGCTACTGATTTCCCCATTTCTGCAAGTTCTTGCTCACTCACGGACCCATGAGTGGATCTGCAGAGCTTACACTTTTCCAACACTCCATGGTCTTTTGAACTTGGTAATTCTACCTGATGCTTATATCTCCAAAAACTTATTCTACAATTGCAGGCTATCTGAGCCTACATAGTTTTATCACAAGTAGAATTTTACCTTAAACCTGAAGAGGAAACCTAAAAGCCAAAATGCAGTCTTATAATACCCTTCAAAGACAACTGCTCTGCTCCGACATCAAATTCTTACTCAACTTACAGAAACCCTTGTTCTTTCTTTAATTCTTAGACTAACATTTTCAGTAAATAAGATAATGGATATTCCGACACAAGAATCCTGGTTTTCATTTCTTTTGTATCCAGTCCTCCATCAGAAAGAGATTTTTTTTTTCTTCAGAGAAGGCAGATTCATTCCTCCAGTTAGTAATAGTGAGTTTAAAGGGATTTTTCATGGAAATTAGTGTTGCTAATTTGAAAAAATCTTGAGTTATTTTCTTCAATTGTTGAAGACGGTCACAAATGGCAGGAAATCTATGGAGCTTTATTCAAAAGCATAGTCACTTCCTGAGAGTTTTCACATTTTCCTTGGTTCAGATTTGAAAAATAAAGCATTAAACCATATTTCTGGGTTTTTGAATATTGTGGACTGACTCCACAGGAATGAAAGCTATTGTATCACAGAAGGCAGAAGAGGAAGGGCAGGAAAATCACTATTGCTGCCCACTGTTTGTCCTGGCATCTTTGCTGTTTGCCTACCAGTCATTGAAATGCAATAATGCTTTTCATGAGTATGAAGCTGTGGCAACTTGTTTCATGTTGTGGTTAAATTCCGCTTTGGATAAATACAAGGAGGGGACTTCTATTTTTCCTGTTATTTCTTTAGCAGCTACAGAGTCTCATTCTTATACAATACCATTTGCAAAACAACATTATCAGGCTCTACCATAATATGCTTCGCAGATTTTCTAGCACAATAGAAACACTGAGAGAAATAAGAAATAAGGATACAATTTAATATTTTTCACAAAAGTTTTGGATTTTACTCTCTTGAGTAAAGGCAAAAGATTTGTAGACAGGCTAAGGTGAGCATTTCAGTGCTAAGTGGAGTTATGAACCCATCTTCTACTTCTGCAGTAATTTGTTTAGATACCAGTCACTAATGACAGCATAGTACACCAAAATCCCTTTGTATTTCCTTATTATTAGTGCCCCCAGCCTGATGGTACATGGGTGCTATGCTTATATGTGTTCCACAAAATGTTCTTGATACTTCTACCTCAAATATCTCCAGAATTTTCTTCCTCTTTTTTGTTTCCACTCTCACTTGATTGTATCTCCTGCCTTCTGACTAGTTATGTTAATTCTCCCAGGTCCAGCTGATTTACAGATAGGACTGAAATCTTTTTTGTGTGTGTGTCTTTATGCTTGCAGAACATACCACAGATAAAGAAGATGTATAGTGAGTCTTCTTCAAGTATCTGGATAGCATGATTTCTGTGCAATCTACTACCTAAAGGTACTGTGTTTTGCTCCCCCAGTACATCCTTATACATCACAGGCATTGTGAAATCATTGCTGTAAACTGGAGGTGGCAGACAGCAAGTGACTTGCTGAGGACAGCCATCTCCACAGGACCAGAAGTGGCCTCACGCTGTTATTCAGGATTTGATGAACAGGTGGCTGACTTTGGCTCTGACAAGCTGCAGGGTGAATTATGGGGCTAGAGAGAGAAAATGGCAGGCAGGGACCTTGGAGAACAGCTGGAGACTTTACTGCTAATCACATCTCTAGTGAGGTGTTCTTGGCATCGAGCTTTGTGACAGAAGGAATTACAGTGTCTGAATGCTGGCCAGAAATACCTGAGCATCGTATCCACCTTGTGAAAGGAGATGGGAGAATGGCTGGCCCTCTGAATGGGAAGAGGTTTAGGGGGCACACAGAATTATTTGCAATGAACCACATGATCTCAGTGAGCACTCCCCAGGGCGATATACCTTTTGTCCTTTCAAGGGGGAAATAATTCCTTGTCTTCACATCATTACACTTGAGCAAAAAATGTGCCTTTCCCCTTAGCACTTGAGAAATCCTGAAAGGACTTTATGAATCCTTAAAAGTCTCCTGAAGGTAGGTGTCATTATCCTAGGAATGAAAAGTTAAATTAATTGTGTGGTAAAATGTGGTTGTCAGACTTCACTTGACACACATCTCATTCCTTTGGGCATGTAAGCCCTGCTCTACGGATTCAGTGCAGTACTACTGCAAGACCTTGCACACACACTATCATAGAGTCATAAAATCTCAGAACAATGTAAAGAACAATGAAAACTGCCAAATCAGTGAAACTAAATGTGAAAATGACTGAATTATCCGACAAAGTCTTATAAAAGCTCACAAAGTTAGGCTCTTTTGATCCAATAAATAAGGAGCAGCTTGCATTTCTGTGGTGTAGGGGGAATACTGTATTTTACATTTCAGGATGAATTTGCACAATCTTTTCCTGGCCTCCACCTCCTCTTTCCACCATCTGGGCCCTGCAGGGAGTGAAATTAGCTGGACTAATGAATTCTGACCATGCCCAAGATTTGATGATTTGCTTCATGATTACTGAATTCTATTTCATGGGTTGTACCAATATGAACAGGATCCAAGTGAAAGCATATGTTAATAGAATCAGTGACTCAGAAATGAAGTAGTGATTCACCACTAGTTTATTTTCTAGACAACATCCCAGAGACCTTCCCTGAGTGCTGGGCTATGAACTCTGTGTTTGTTACCACGTGGCTATTTCAACAAAGTCCCGATGCTAAGAGCCAGTTCTCACAAAGCCGACGTGCAGGCTTTGACTTCATGAGAGGTTTGCATTCAGGAAGATCTAAATATTAGGTGTGACTGGTGCTGAAAGCCACTAGAGAAGAGACAAATCCTTAGGAGCCCAGAGTGGTTGCATGCTTGCTAGTTTTGCTTCACCAGCACGCCTCTGCAGGGTGATTGCAGTGTTGGTCTTTTCCACTTTGCCAAGAGCTAAGTAGAGACCTTGGGTCTTTCGAGAAAATTTGTCCCAAGAGGAGGGATATCTCTTAAGAGGAGAATTGCTTAACCTCAGCCTGAGCTCAACTCCACTGCACTCAGACTTTTTGATCCCACTCATTGTAGAGAGTACTCACAGTGAATGAAGGAGTTGTAAAAAAATGACTTAAAAAGCTGATCTCAAATTCTTTCCAAATCACTTAACATACTCATAGATGAGGTCAGTTTTAGTGCGTTGGTTTGTATAAAAGAAAAAAAAAAGCAAGATTCCTGCATGCAATTCTGTAGATGCGTCCTTCTATGACCAAAGACTTTATCTTAGTAAGTCGCACATTAAATATATTATGGCAGTTTTATCCTGGAAATTTTTCCAGCATGAGAAGGCAAACTGCAGAATTTGAGTAGCTGAAGAGACAGTCAAAGCACACACAATTCTACTTATGTAAATAGCCTTTTTTTTCAAGAGGCTAAGTAAGAGCTGTCTGGTTTTATTCATCTATAGGAGAATATCAGTAAATCGGGACACTTATGGACTCATCAGTTTTAAATGGTGCAAGTAGATCAGGACTGCTCTCCACTCCACCCAGGATGTGCTGGTTGATTTCTTTTACAAGAAGAGAGAATTAGGTCTTCAAGAGGACTTTCAAAGAGAGAAAGATTGTAACCTTCAAGATGAGCTCAGAGCAAGATGTAAAGTGTAAATAGGAACATGGGAAAATATAAACAAATATAAACAAATATAAAAGTGGTGTTCCCCAGGACTCAGTGTGGGGTTAGTTCTGTTTAATATTTTCATCAACAATCTTGATGAGGGGATCGAGTGCACCCTCAGTTAGCTTGCAGATGATTGCGTGTTGGGCAGGAGTGTTGATTTTCTGGAGGGTAGGAAGGCTCTGCAGAGGATTTGGATACGTGGATCGATGGGCCATATCCAGCTGTGTGACATCCAACAAGGTAAGTGCTGGGTCCTGCAGCTGGGGCACAACAACCCTGTGCAGCGGTATGGGCTTGGAGAAGAGAGTCTGGAAAGCTGTCTGGCAGAAAAGGACCTGTGGGTGCTGGTCGACAGCCAGTGGTGTGCCCAGGTGTGTAAGAAGGCCAAAGGTATCCTTGAATCAGGAATAGTGTGGCCAGAAGGACCAGGGAGATGATTGTCCCCTTGTACACGGCGCTGGTGAGGCCACACTTTGAGATCTATGTTTCATGTTGGGCCCCTCACCACAAAAAGGGTGTGGAATTGATCAAGTATGTGAAGGGAAGTTCAACAAAGCTGGTAAAGGGACTGGAAACAAGAGTTTTGAGCTATGTGGGTCCTTGGGTGTGAGGACACGTAACTTGTATCTGATGCAATAGAGAAGTAAAATCTGAGATCAACCTCTTCCTCTCTCCCACGCAGCCTTGCTCCCCATCCTGGTCTGTAAGGGTGACACTTGTTATTTTCCCTTCCTCGGTGGAGCAGCCTGCTGACAAAGAACTGCAGGGTCTGCGCTGTGGGTAGCCAAGCTGGCAATCACTCCATCATTAAATCAGGGGGCAGAGAAACTTAATAGGAAAAGTCAACACTGCAGAGAAAGAACAAGCCTGAACAGCCCTCTGTGTTCTCCCTGAGCAGGGGGAATGGCCCAGCCACTTCTTGTATCTGTGCATGCAATTAGCATATCATTTATTTGCTGAAAGAGAGGGCTTGTATACCAGCAGCAGCTCTGATGGACATGATCCCGGGCCAGCTGCATTCCCCCTTTCTGTGGTGTTGCCATGCATCCGTTTCTACAGTTGCTCAGATGCAGAAGCAAACAGATGAGTTTGGTGAAAAATGAACCCATACTTGGAGCAGCTGAGAACAATGCAAAGGAAAAGGGAGACCTGTCTGTGGCATTCACAGATGCCAGGCACCCTTGTGTCACGATCCGAATGCTTTGGCAGTGCTGCACATTTTGCACTGACTTTGCTTTCTCTGCTGATGGCATGCAAGGGCTGCTCTTGTTGCTTGTTTGTATGACAGGAGCAAGAAGTCGCTCTGCTCACAGACCCACCTTCCTCGTTAGCAAGCACTGGGCACCCATTTAATGAGTCCTTGTACTACACAGCCTACAGCCTGTACGCAAGGCAAGACAAAGGGCAGGGGAAAAGATAATAGGTGAAAAGGAGAAAGTAACAGTGAAATTATAAATTTAGCTAGTTACAACCATACTTGATGTAGCCAGAATCAAGCCTGGCATTCCCACAGCCAGACTCTGCTGGGGAGTATTTTGTTTGGCATCCTAACAGAGGTGAGTGTTTAATTAGTAGGATCCTGAAATCAGTGGGATATCAGCACAGTAGGAGCAGTGGCTGCACTTTGAGACCTCCTATTTAAAGTAGCTGAAGTGCTGGAGAGAGAAGTCATAGATGAGAAACATAAATATAAGCCACAGTTTATTTCAGACTTCTGAAAACTTTAATCAGAATCACTGTTCTGCTCACAAGATGAAGGATGGAAAAATCTGGCCCCTATTAAAGAAAAACTCTTGATTAAAATGGTGATTTTAGTGCTGCTTTCAAAGGAAAATCCTATTTAAAGCTCCTGTTTCCTCATTTTGATAGATTCCCCTGGGAAATGTACATAAGGATAACTCTTTTAGAAAACACAGCATGCTGTCCTTTGAACTTAGATGAAATTGCAGATGGAAAATCTAACAGCTTGGTCTTCTTTTCGCTAACAGTCTGCTGAGAAATATAGGTATGCAGAATACACAACAAATATATAGATAAATAAATTATTTGGGCCAAAAGAAAGAAAACAAGCTCAGGGTTAAAAAAGACAACCGAAAATAGTGAGTTTTGTTTCTGCTCTAACTTTGACAGCAGGATTCCGAAGCCAGGTCCTGTAAAATTGTCCTACTTGTGCTAAGAGAATGTGAGTCTCTGTGCAGAAATCAGACCTATTTCTGTCTATGCAGAGAGGTAAACATGCTGTCACTCTTTGTGTCAGTGAACAAATAGTTTTAAAAATAACACCAGTATAAGATATTCTCTATAAAGTACAGACAGGAATGTCTATGCTATAAAGTACAGAATTATACAGGAATGTTGATAAGCCAGGAACTGGAAAGGAAAACAGAAAGTAGGCTTAGACACAGATTTCTGCCCAATCTTACCACATTCTTAACCCAAGCACATATGTGCTTTACATGCTCCCCACACTCTTGACCAAGGACCATACAGGGACAGGATTGCAGAACTCTGAATTGGAGCAGGGGGCATTGGCATTGGTTGGGACATTAAACAGCAACTCAGTGGACAAGAATGATGTAGTCTGTGCTGCTGGACAAGTGCATAATATTTTTTAAGCAGGATTCTGGGGAGAAACTGGTATATTGACTGGCAAAAATAAATAAATAAAATAAAATAAAATAAAATAAAATAAAATAAAATAAAATAAAATAAAATAAAATAAAATAACAACTAAATATTACTGCTTGTCAGCAGAGCATCAACCAAGTGACAGATCCTGGGTGTTTGTGGTTCTAAATGTCTTTGCCTGCATGCAGGGAGCATCTAACCCTAAGGTAAGTGTCAGTGCCAAGGACAGTTCAAATGGATTTATTAAGCTAAACCAAGGTCAAAGTTTATCAGAGAGCATCTTACCTTTCAATAACAGGAATGACCCCAACAACATTTCCAGGTACTATAGCAGCCTATCCTTGTAGTCACTGCACTGATTTTAATTCCCATGCCACCCATAAGGATGTTTCCACAGAGCCAGGTTTAATAGCTGTTTTATATTTTCTTTTTCCAAGAATGAAAAACATCATGTGTGGGATTCATTTGACCAAATATAGCCATCTGTTTCCAAGCTAGTCAGCCTCTGACTTCCTTTAGTACCATTGCAGAGAAAAAGCACTTTGAGGGAGAAATCTGTCTCATGCTAGAGACAGCTAGAATTAGGCACATTAACTGTGTCTCCAAAGAGCACATTTCTCGGTTTGCATTGCAAGGAAGCTAAGAGAAACCAGCTCAGATGTTCACATGTACACTGAAAACATCTGAACTTAACTGAGATGAATGCCAACGTGCTCTATTTTTTTTTTCTTTCTTTCTTTAAGTACCTCTGTGAAATAATAATTTTGTTTAAGCAACCTTTGTGAAAGGTTATGCATTTTTGCTCAATTCATGATGTGATTTCTGATGTGTGACTGCTCACTTATTACCAGGTGAGAGCATGAGTTGCCTCCCTTCTCTGCAGCAGGAGGACACCACTCAGTTCTGGACAATATGCTGTCACCATATCTTAGTGCCACAGTTATTACCATGGTCACTGACATCATACCTGGGAGTGCTCTGCCTATGTTTCCTGAAATATGTCTGCTCCAGATGCTGAAAGCTACCCAAGGGGTACCAGCCAGAAAGCATGATCGTGGCAGGTCTAAAGAACAAGTCTAATCCCACCTCAGCATTTTCTCAGGTGATTTATTGAGCATATCTGTAAAGCATATCTAAAACTAAAAAGAAATATCAGAGAGCAGAGGAGACATGTTGTTCAGTGAATAACAACTAACAGATCCCTACTTAATATCAGGGATTTGCCACACTATTTGCTTTGTATCTGTAACTGATCCTTCCCAGGTATAGCTAATCTTCAGAAGCTTTCTCATGAGTTGCTAGTATAGGACACATCTTCCAGTACTATTTGGCTCTCTTGAAAATGTCTTTCAATCTCTCTGATAACATCTGGTTTAATGCATTTTTCTTGATACCCCTCTGCCTTCATACTTGGTAATGGACTTGGTTCCAGAGATCTGCCGTTGCTACCAAATATTCTCTTATTCTCTCTTAAGCTGGGGGAGAGAGAGAGGGAGAGAGCAGGAGAGCAGGATTGGACACCTTGGGAAGTATCTGAATTTGCTGTCCTTGGAAACTGTAAAGACAAACTGGGCAAATTTCTGGAGCTCCAGAGACAAGGCTTTGGTCTCCATAAACAGGTAACTGATCAGGTAACAGATACACTACAGCTTGCATTATATCAGAGGGCAAAATAGATGTTTTAACGATCTTCTGACCGTAAATCTATGTGAACAAATGCCCATATTTCTGTTACTAGCAGATCTTTAAAAGTCCATATGTTGCTTTTTTTTGTGGTGTTTAAACATCCCTGATTTGCCATGTAACCAAGATGTTAATGGGCATCTGCCAGCACTACAACTATATTGACCTTTTTATAAAATTCTCAGTGGATAGCATTCTGGCCATGCAAGTGCTATTCCTTCAATTGCATGTCCTATCCAGTGAGTAAAACATGTTTGAATCATGTTAGCTGTGGGGAAAAAATAATTAAGCAAACAAATAAATAAATAAAGATGAAATGCTTTTCTTGGGGCACTCTAGCTTCAGTTTAACAGGGAAGTACTGAAAAGCTGCTTTGGAAGAAAAACAGAACGGTGGGATTTGCCGTGCAGTTCCTAAAGCAAAAGAGGTACAGATGAATGAAGTTAAATATCCAGAGATGTCCTGTTTGAAACCTACTGCATCAAGCCTTTAAAATGTGTGTTGTTTATCAATAATATGTTCACTGAGGCAAAATACAACTATATTTGCTCTCTTTTAATGGTACGGCTCCAGGAGACATTGCTTAATGCTGGCCTCTCCCCTCCCCTTCCCCTTTAAAACAAAACCTAAACACTTCTGGTCTTTGTGTTTACAGTAAAAAGCTTGAAAATGGGAAATTTGAAATGCCCAAGAGGAACATTTGAAAAAGAAACTAGCATTTATTTTTACAAATCTGCATGTGCAGGCTGAGCCAGTTCACATTTTTGGAAGAGATGAGTTGCCAACAGTGGATGCCAGGCAGGTTTTGGGCCTGGTTTGTGTCCCCTGGGCATCCTGAGCTCCTAATCCCAGCTGCAGAGATGAAATACAAGAACCAGAACCAGTGTTATTGTGGGAGAGGGCCAACAAAAAGCAATGCAGATCTGCATTCAGATCTGGATATCATAATGTGGATAAAATTTGTTATTTTTATTCAGATTTCACCTGCGATTGATCAGTAGCATTTATGCTCAAAACTGAAATGTTTATCAAGCCAAGTCAGCACTGTATACTGTGTTTTGCCTCTTAAATCTCCAAGTATCTCATTAGCATTATGTATCTGTGT
This sequence comes from Anas acuta, assembly GCF_963932015.1. NCBI lineage: Eukaryota > Metazoa > Chordata > Aves > Anseriformes > Anatidae > Anas > Anas acuta. The sequence continues at coordinate 8,190,656 of NC_088979.1, read as the reverse complement.
CACTGATAAGTAAGAATGGTTTTGTATCAGATGAAGACCAGCCTTAAGAAATCTACTTCACAGCTGTGCATATTGGTGAAGAAAACAAAATAAATCTTGATTTCTCTTTCTTGGTATACAGTGACCACTGTATTTTTATCTGTAAAAGTTTCCATGGCTCTTCATTCCATACCAGATAGCTATTTGTGAATATCATCCAGCAAGCCTCAGAAGTCCAAGAAAAGCTCATGAGCTGGGCTGGCAGCTATAAATATATGCTGGTAGTTGTCAGTATTTTGACAACTATATTGACAACACAGTACTTAGTGCTTTGATTGGACTGTTTTCATTAAAACCTTTTCTCACATCTTGAGCATTTCTGACTAATACTTCTAAACAAATGCATAACGCCAAACAGTTTTGATTACTGATGTGTTTGGGTTGGTTGCTTCCATTGCATGTTCCTGTTCTGCTTGTATATGGAGGGGTTGTTCTACCCTTGTTTGTTCTGACACGCAATCACACTGCTGCTGGGGCATGGCCAGCTGTGAACAAGGACATCCCCCTGCATAGGCTGCACCTGGATTTCTTGCTCTTCCATGGATCTTCTAGGTGAGCATCACTGAAGCTTGGGAGGACCTACACCGACATTTCCCATCCAACGCCCACCCACTTGGCTGCAGTTTCCTTCCTTTCCTCCACCGGGACCTGCTTCACTCGGCAAATACCTTAATTAAGTTCACTGAAGAAGGAGCAGAAACAGCTCAGTGGGTGGGGTTCTGCCTCAGGAGGCACAGGCAGTGCTCCCTTTCCCCAGGACTTGTTCCTGTATTTGCTATTAACTTTTGGAGAAGAGCACACAACTGGTGCTAGCAGCAGACCAGCAAGTGCTGCTCTCCCAGGTCAGCTGCCAGGTGAGATGGAGAGGTGTGGGCCTGACTGATTCATAGCATCACAGAATGGCTGGGCTGCAAGGGAGCTTAAAGCCCATCCAGTCCCAGCCCCCTGCCATGAGCAGGGACATCTCCCATCAGACCAGGTTGCTCAAAGTCCCATCCGAGGTGACTTTAAACGCTTGCAGGGATGGGGCATCCACAGCTTCTCTGGGCAGCCTGTGCCACTGCCTCACCACTGTCGGAGTGAAGAATTTTTTCTGAATATCTAACCTAAATCTACCTTCTTGTAGTTTAAACCCATTCCCCCCTGTCCTATCACTGCACCCCCTGACAAAGAGTCCCTCCCCAGCTTTCCTGTAGCCCCCTTTAGGTACTGGCAAGCCACTGTAATGTCTCCCTGGAGACTGCTCCAGGTTGAACAACCCCAACTCCTTCAGCCTGTCTTCACTGGAGAGGTGCTCCAGCCCTCTGATATCTTTGTGTAGTCCTCCTCTGGACTTGCCCTAATATTTCTTCTTGTGCTGGGGGCCCCAGAGATGAACGCTTGGCTCCAGGTGTGGTCTCACAAGAGCAGAGCAGAGGGGGACAATCCCCTCCCTCGCCCTGCTGGCCATGCTGCTTTTGGTGCAGCCCAGGATACAGATGGCTTTCTGGGCTTCTGTGTCAGGCAGCAGCACCGAGCATCACAAGAGCTGGAAGGAAAGAGGAGAAAGATAAAAAATAAAAATAAAAAAATAAATAAATAAAATAATAAAAAAAATGGGCATCAGATCCGAGGAACCAGTGTCGCACAGGGGCATCTTGACCATTAATCCTCTTTTTTTTTTTAAGCCCATTTTGCAAATCTCTCGTTTTTTTCGTCTCAGAAGCCCTCCCCTCCCAGCGGTGGCGGCAGCCAGCAGGGGGAGACGCGGGCACGCGGCGGGGTTTGGGGCGCCGAGGGCCGCAAGGGTGCAGGGCCGGGGCTGGGGCTGGGGCTGGGGAGAGCCCATGGGAGGATTTGGAGGCAAGAAAACCCGGCGGAGGTTTTGTCCAGGCTGCTTCCGACAGGTTTTGTGGCCTGCGGCTCTGCCCTAGAGAGAACTCTGAGATGATGGCAGCCACCCTGAACATTGGAGAAATCCCGCGTTTGGCACGAAGCTCGCCTCTGGGACCCATCCACCTTCAGCCAAAGCACCCTTTTTGTCCACTTCACCTTAATCCTGTTCCCAGCCTAACGGCACTTCACATCCCTTTACCACAAAATCTGCCAACCCTTCCTGCACCCCTTGCCACCAAAAAGCAGGCAAAGGATGGAAATGTGTCATGGAAATGTCCCAGATTAAAAATACCATATTAGAGCTTTTGTTTAGAGCCTCTCCTGTGTCTTGAACAAGCTTTAAATGATAATAATAATAATAATAGCAACAATAATAATAGGAATAGGAATACAGTCTTTAAATAAGAATAATAACCATAACAACAAAACAATAATGAACCTAAATAATAAATAAATAAATAAAGATAAAAAGCAGAAATGTTCTTACTCCACCCTTCTGGACATCTCAGTCCAAATTGTGCTTTATAAAAGAATAAAGGAGCACAAGGAGTTAATCCCATTTATGTACTTTGACACAACTCCTAGCTCAAGGCTAGCAGGGGCTGGGAGAAGATATTAAATGAAGGTGGTATTCCTGCCCTGATGAGATTATTTTCTAATAATAATAATAAAAAAAAAAAAAAAAAAGGCATCACAATATTAGAAAAGGAGCAGGTTGTTGTGTCTGTGCAGGAGCTGTCAGAGGAACAGGAGAGGGTTAGGACATTCCTGAGCCGAAATTCCAGCCCCAAAAGCAGCTGACCAGCAGCACAGCCCTTTGTCACCTCTCCTCCTCTGTGAACCCAGCCTCTCAATACCCCCACTTTTCACAGGAATGCTGAACAAAATGTCTTGAAGATGAAGTGCCTGTGTGGCTGTCACGCCGCCAATTCTCCTGTGCTGGGAGGATTCGTATGGTAACAGGAGACAAGGCCAGGGAAGCATTAGTCAGCCTGAATTTGGCGGGGTGTCCGTATCTGATGTCCCTCACTGGTGGATTAGATGAGTGTGAAATGCCCCCCTGGGTTATCCGTCACTGTCCCCTCAGCTGCTGCAGGAGGTGGTTGTGCATTTCACCACCAGACGGTTACCTTCAGCTGGACTTTGCTTCACGGTCCTGACCTTCTGGGTTGATAGTGTTGGCTTAAACATCTATGCTCAGAGTGTAAGTATCCCCAGTCTCTTTTACGGGGTGTTACCAATCTGCTCATATTTAAGCTGATGTTGCCTCCCTGTTTTTCCTGTTTTCATATTTTGTTCAAGTATATCTGAAATGTATCTGCTGACAGGCCATTTTCAGTGAGGTTTCCCTCGCTGTGGAGTCTGGTCTGTTCTAGCTGGGGCTGCACGTTTTGGTACAATGAAATACTGTAAAAAGACCATGATTTAAGTCTTACTGAGCCCACACATCAATGGGGTACAGTGCAACACACAATACTCGTTCAGCAAAGCAGGACATCCACATCAGTGCAATTTTTTACCTGACGAGCCATGCTGTAAGCACAGCTGATGAGCTTGTGTACAGTGCCCCATGCCTGTTGCACTCCCATTTTGGGGACGGCCAGCTGTGCCCCAGCCACCAGGCACCACACTACACTGGTCCACATGGACCACAGTGGGGCCAGCTTTCTCTGCTGCAGTGGAGAAAATGTCTGGCAGGTAACCTGTGTCCTGTGACATGAGATGAGTAGGTCAGGTCCCTGAGGCTTGTTTGGATCTTAGTAAGAATGTCCTTTGCAAATCTAACATATTTATTTTAAAAATATTTTTGTGATAGAGAGGCAACATTAAGAGTGAAATAGAGAATGCCAAGTGGGTTCTCAATACTGTTTGCCAGTCACCTTTCGTCTGCTGTTACTTGTCGTCGAGGGAAAAGGCTAGTCCTTTGAAGTACCACTGATATTATTAGAAATCTAAATATTTGCACTGCCTCTCCGTGTCTCCATGAGTCTCACACAAGACACTAGCTTCTCTGTTAGCAGCCAGGCAGGTTAAAGTCCCGATACCAGCCATGCTGTGCTTGCCAGGAGGCTGGGTCACAAGGAGGTGGGGAGTCAATGGGGATCCAAGTCACCACTCTGCTTTTCTACCACTGTGTATAAAATGTGACACTTAAAACAATGCACAAGCTGCAGTGGCGAAAGCAGGGCCCGCTCTTGCAGTGACACAGTGCTTCAGCTCTGCTGCATTTATGCCTCTTCCCTCCTGCTCTCAACACGTGCACCCAACCTCTTATGGAAAGGTTTTGTCCCCTTTGCAACACTAGAAAAGCACAAAGTGAAATGCCAAGACCAAGACTCTATCATACTTGGGAAAAATGCCAATAAACCTTGTCTGGAGCATTATTCATTTAATTCCATGGAACTCTGACAATAAATATATGTTCTTGTGATAGTCCTTGCTATTCTACACACCCTGACCTCCAAAAGAGTGTGAAGCAATCATCCCAGAGGGGAGACATCTCCCAGTTCTATAGTCATCCTGTTGGAGGCCTGTTTTGCTCTATACAGGCAAATCAGGTTCCAAAAAGCATCATGTTTCTGGAGGAAGAACACTGACAAAATCAAAGCATGTGTGAGGACGATCCAAGCTGAAGCCAGGAAGGCGTTCATCTGTCGGTAAGTACTCCCCTCCCTTTGTTCCCTTCTTCTCCCTTATCCCCTTTTTCTCTGGCACAGGGAAAGCATTCCTGATGGAGACACAAATGACACAAGGAACGTTTAATTGTTGCAGTGAAACCAGTGCAAAAAAGTATTGAATTGAAGCCACATAAACTGGGAATAAGTCAGAGAAGTTTGTGTAGGAGCATACTAGGGCAGCCGCAATGCTGCTGAAGCCTGTGATGGAAGCAGGGCCAGGCATCACATGGAGATGAGTCTTTGCAAAGAATCAGTCCTAATATAATCAAAGTCCAAATGCAGTCCAAAATGAGATTGCTGTAAATAAAAGAGAAATTTATTAGTTCCAGATGGCTTCATAACACTTAAGTTTCAGAGAAATCAAAGTCAACATCTTGGAGAAAATAAACACCCCTTTTGGACCATCTTGTAGATTGAGGTATTGGCATAAAACAGATGCTCAGAATATGGAAAAGGTTATTCATATACATGCTCCCTACAAAATAATAATAATAATAGGAACAATATTAATAAGAATGAAAAAAAAAAAAAAAAAGGCATCCTTTCCTTGATTCTCCACATTTCTGTTACAGTTTGGTCTCTATACATTTCACCAGGTGAGACCATGGAAAACTTTTTTTTTTCTTCCTGATTAATTTTGTTTCTTTCAAACTTGTTTAAGTCACTAATTTCAGCCTGAAAAGTCAGCTGTGCTGTGCACTGCTACTGGCAGGGAATAGAAGTCAGGGCTATTTGTGCCTTGGTTCTCTCTGAAGCAAGAAAGCCAAGTTTATGAGAAAATTGAAAATGGAAAATTGAACCCCAAAATGTATCTTCATTCAGCAATGGTGGGTTCAAGATTTCACCCCAAATGTTCTTCCTGCAGTCTGTAAACTGAACCTGAATCCAAATCTGAAGTAAGATTTGGCCCTTTCGTACTTTTCCATCAGCAATAATCTGTTTGGAATTTTGTAAACATTAATGTTTATAATCCATAATGTTTATAATCCATAAACCAGAAACCCACTTTAATGTTGTGAACTTTGTTGTCTCTACAGAGCTCGCAAGGAGAAGCAGCAGTGCAAATTTATTTTAGCCAACTGAGTCAGTTGGTAAGGTTCTGTCTGTATGCAGCAATTCAGTCTGCTGTATAAGCCAGGGTCAGACATGTTTACGTTTTTCCATAGTCACTTCATAGCCACCACCATATACAAAATACCCACATTCTGCATGCTTTCAGATGAACAAAATTGCACCTGGATCTTAGACGCCATCCTGTTCCCATTAAGCCTTCCCTAGCTTTAGCTGATATTTTGGGGCTCAACAAAATGGTTGTCTACACTTTGCCCGGATGTGAAATAATAAATTTTTGCTCAGTTCTGGCTACTTGTTTGGCTGGCTGTTTCTATCTGCACCTCTAATTCTCATAAACATTGTAAGATAGCCTGTCCACATTTTTTAAGTGATTTTCTCCTCTTTGCTCTTCCTTGCTCTATGCATGGCTAATTCCTGTTTACAAGCTGCTATGGGCCTTTTTGCTGATGTTTCCTTTCTCTCTGCAGCTGGGACCACAGCATCTCTTCCAGGAAACCAAAAAACCTCTTAAAACATCTTCAGAAACTTAACAGGTAGATATAGTTTTTAGTTTTATTAATTCCTCTGCTATGTTTGGAAGTCACTGACATCTCAGAGTAGCAAAACTAACTGAAAACACTCACAAGGAAATAAAGTCCTGTCCTAATAGCATGAAAAATGACATTTTTTATAGCTGTGGCATCTGCTAAGAGGTACATTTCCTTTCTGAAGGTCTTCTCTGCTGCTCTGGGATGCCCCAGCACCCTTCCCTGCAGCTGTGGTGCTGCAGGTGCCCAGCAGGGTGGTCATTTGGTCATTTATTTCCAGTAGTGAGGTGATACCTAAAACCATAGCCTCTGCCTGGGGGGGTGTCAGGGAAATGTTCATTCTTGTTCCACCTTCCAAGCACAGGTATCTCCACTGGCTGCCAGGCAGCTCCTGACACTGGCAACCAAGCCCATTTTAGTTCAGGAACCATGGTGCTATCCCAGGGGTAATGAAAAGATAGGATAAAGCTCAAGCTGAAACAAAGAGACTTTTTTTTCCCCTCACTATTAGAGGAGATCAGACAAATTCAGTCCCTGAGAATCTTTAGGAAATTAGGTAAACCCTTCCTGCCTGGATCATCTCTGTCAAGACGTGACTCAGTCTCCGTGACTGCAAGCAATTATTGTTTCTTTCTCAGCTGCAAGGTCATCGCTGAAAATATTTACTTTTGATTCACCATCTGAAGGCAAATGACGAAGGCATTTCATTTTCCTCCAAAACACTTCGTCACTTGCACAGATATAACCATCCCTTCCTCCAGGCCAATGTCACTTACATGAAGATGAACTTCCTAAATACAGCTAAAACCAGCTACTAGGAAAAAAATGAAGTTCACTAAACACTAGGAAATGAGGGAAATGCCATTACACATGGAAAATTAGGACATGTATTATTTTTTCCAAAGCTTTTTCTTATTATAGTTAGTCTTACAATAGCACCTACATAAAGCAATTCAGATAAGAACCCCCCTGAGATAAGCATTGTGTGAAATACTTATAGTAAGAGGCAATCCCTGTAATTGCAAGGAGATTAATGTTAAAGAGATTGAAGCATTTCATAGCTGAATGTCCTGTCAGTGAAGCTGGATAATAAGCCTTCTTTTCACACACCATTTGCCTTTAATGAAGGAGGATAAATTAACCTGCACGGTTCACTAATGGCTTCCAGTACCCAGGCTAGGTCACTTTGGCTAAATCTGCATGGGAGATGTCGGGCAGACAAGAACTCAGAGCAGGTGGGGATGGAAGCCAGCTTTGATCTGAAGGCTGAGCAACTGCCTTGGCGCAGTGCTGAGGTTGCATTCCTCTACCTTGCTGATGTAGCTGAGGGAGAGGGCGAAGAGTAGGGGAAAGGATGACTCAACAGATAGCAAGAGTTGAAGAAGAAAGCACATAAATGGCTTGCCTAAGGTCACCCAGAGCTTGTGAGGCCGTGGCTGGGGTTACAGCAGGGCACACTGTCAAAGAGCAGCAATGACCGGCCTGACATGGTGCAGAAAGGCATTCGTCTTCTCTTTCTTACTGTGCTAGCTGCAACTTTATCAAGCTCAAATTTTTCTGCACTGTCTCTCTGACTTTCTCTCTTCCACCACAGGAGCCCAGGGTGAAGTGTTAGATTGCAGTGGGGAAGCTGAGTGTGCACAGAAGGAATGCAAGTGTTGGAGGAAGCCGGGCTGCTGGACAGAGTCTGCATCTACTGCTGAAGGCCACATTGGTGCTGACACACTGGGTTATTTCTGCCGTGATATTACCCGGGTGTCCAATTAAAGGCAAGGTTAAATATGCTTTGAGATTTAAAGTTGTGAATACTTCCAAGAGGAGATTTCAGATTTTGCTTTAGTGTTTGAAAGGTCAGAAGCTTTACAGCTCCTGTTAATCTCCACCGAGATGCCTCCCAAACAACCTCTCAGGTAGCACAAGACTAGTTGTAGGACATTGGGACAGCAGGGATTAATGGGAAAAGGTTGCACTAATGGGAAAATTACTGAGATTTGTTTGAATTTAAAATGGTTGGCTGCCCCCCCCCCCCCCCCCTTTTCTTTTGATTTTTTAATGTAGGGTATTAAACAGCTTTGTTATTGCAACAAAGTCAGTGTATTTTTAAGACACAAAATGCAGGGATAAATAATATTTTTCCACTAGACTTTATTTGGGAATCAAAAGTACAAAACCATATTTTAAATCTAGCTTCTTATCCATGCCAAAGAGTGTGAGTCACACATGATGGTATTCACAGAGAAGCCAGCAGAGCTTGGAGAAATATTTTGGTGTTAGATTTCTGTTCCATATCCAGAACCAGACAAACTGAACTGTCCAAAGGGTGAAATCCAAGAATAACAACAGCGGTCAAGATTTTCAAACTCAGGTGCCTAAGAGATCCCCATGTGGGGGGATTATGATAAAAGTTAGTATCTTTTGACTCCTATAAAATATATGAACAAGCATAGGCATGAATGTGTATATAAATATATATATGAATATATATGAATAGGCAAGGTTTGTACCACAAAGGAAACTGGGATGGGATTTGGGAACCTACTTATAGGTGTCTGCATGTGAACCAGGGACTAAACTCTCATTATATTAAAGAAGGATGGAGTGTCCAATAACTTCATAGTCCACGGAGTTTGGAAATGAGTCAATTGACTAACTGCCAAGTGACTCCTTCAGAGTGAACCAATTTATGCTGGGGGCTCCATGGTCTGTGTTGGTTGGATCTCCATTGACTATAATGGGAGCATAGACAGTCCTCATGTCCTCTGCCTGCACTTAGGTGTTTGATTGTCTAAATCCCACACTAGATTTTAAACTATGAACCATTTGTGTAATTGTAGTTGATGTGTCTCAAGCTATGTCTAACCAGCAGCGTGTCCCAGGTGCACCCATTCTGTACAGAGGTTGCTCATTCATGCACACTGCTCTTTTCCCCGAGTACATCTATTTCTTACAGCAAGGAAACTGCAGTTCTCAAAGCACCCCTGAACCAAACCCCAGAGGTGAACACCATAGCTCAAAGGAAAGTGACAATAGAGTTTCTAGCTCTGTCCTTATGAAAAATACAACGCAGTCTCAAACTGCATGAAATGCTGCACCATGTTCTGTATCTACAGGTAACAGGCTCTCCCTGCTTATAACCTGAGCCTGAAGTTTGGATTCTGACCATGAGAAAATTACAGAATCATAGAATCATTAAGGTTGGAAAAGACCTCCAAGATCATCTGATCCAACCATCACACTACTACCACTGTGACCCAATAAGCCATGTCCCTTAGTGCCAGGTCCAACCTTTCCTTGAACACCCCCAGGGACGGTGACTCCACCACCTCCCTGGGCAACCCATCCCAGTGCCTGACTGCTCTTTCTCAGATGAAATGTCTCCTAATTTCCAACCTGAACCTCTCCTGGCACAACTTGGGGCCATTCCCTCTAGTCCTATCACTAGTTACGTGTGAGAAGAGGCCGACCCCCAGCTCCCCACACCTTCCTTTCAGGTAGCTGCAAAGAGCAATAAGGTCTCCCCTGAGCCTCATCTTCTCCAGACCAAACACCCCCAGTTCCCTCAGCCACTCCTCATAAGACTTGTGTTTTAGTCCCTTCACCAGCTTCATAGCCCTTCTCTGGACACACTCCAGGGCCTCGATGTCCTTCTTGTAGTGAGGGTCTCAAAGCTGAACGCACTACTCAAGGTGTGGCCTCACCAGAGCAGAGTACAGGGGGACGATCACCTCCCTGGCCCTGCTGGCTGCATTATTCCTGATCCACGCCAGGATGCTGTTGGCCTTCTTGGCCACCTGGGCACGCTGCCAGCAGCTCATGTTCAGGTGAGCATCAACCAGCACCCCCAGCTCCTTTTCCTCTTTACAGCTTTCTAGCCACTCTGCCCCAAGCCTGTAGCACTGAATGGAGTCAGCGCTAGCCCTGACAGCCTGGACTATCTGCTTTGGACTGTGCTGTCATGAAAGATATTGAGATTTCTGACCAAACCCACTTTCTATCATGCTGTTTCCATGAAATTCAGTCTTAGAAACCAAACACATACAAACAGTGTACTACCAGCCCTTGCAACCTCCCCTGGCACATCTGAGAACTGGCCCAAACTTCCAAATATTTTAAGAAATCTTCAGGGACTTTTTATTTTTTTCTTTTATTTTTTTCCTCTCTTGTTTTATCCATTTTTCCATAGGGAAATTATAACCCACTGGCTCCTGCTACGTGGACCTACACGTTTCTGCAGGGTGACCCTGGAAATCAAGGTCTTCATAAAGCTCCCCCAGCAATATCTAATCTATATAACAGAGGACAGGAAGGGAGAGAAAAGCAGCCCCTAGGTCCTCAGAGTTAAATGTCCGAGAGGGTGAGGAATGCCGCCGCGGGGGGAGGCGTGTGCGTGCAGCCCAGCCAGCTGAGATGCTGCAACTGTGCTGGAGCAAGGCTGGTAATCAGAAACACCCACAGCACTCGGCTTCACCCTCGCTGGGAAAGGCATCACGGAGATCAGAAGTGTATAAAATGACGAGTGCTTTGCTTTTCTCCTGGGGTTAAGCTTCTTGAAGGGCCAGGGCTGAAGTGTGGAGCGCTAAGTGGTGAGTGCCCCATCGTGCAGCCCAGCCACGCAGACCTCATGTGATCCCACGGGGGTGATAGAAGAACACACAGATGAAAGCCTGAAAAGGCCTCCGTGGAAGGGGTGGGCCTCACCAAATATCCAGTATATTTTTATAACCCTGCTCCTCAGACGGAGATTAAGAAAACAACAAACAAGCCGATCACAAAGGGTCAAAATGCCAAGTAAGGCAGTTGAAACTAATGATATAAATACACTTTGAACAGGGCATCTTTATCAAGAGAGGAAGTAATAAGGGCTGCAGTGACCAGGCAACATGGGAGAAAGGAGGATAAAGAAGGACTGAGATAAGGTTAATGAAGAATGACAAATAGAGCCAAGTGGCTTTTTCCTGTTAAAATAAAAGCCCCTGTCCTTATCTAGGTCAAGGACAGGGAGGGGAGTTTCCTCAGCCAAAGAACTGCACAAAATGATCCCTGGCAGCTAAAGGGACGTGGGGACACCGCTGCTCCTGCCCTCCCTGGAGCCAGGAAAAGGCAGACACAATCAGATGCAGGTTCAGCCCTACAAAAACATTACTCCATTGGCCAGATTCGTCATTTTGTCATTCCAGAAATGTTCCAAGAAGGATAATAAATTGAAAGGATTAAATGAAGAGCAAGAATTGGCTGAAAGCAGATCAGTGCCTTCTGGCTACCAGACCCCATTGCACTTACAGCAAGAGCTGTTTGCAGCTCTCCCTGGTGTGGTTTTAATTTCTAATAATTGAGCTCCTCACAGTTGTTTGTGAGCAGACATCCCTGGCTGTCACCTGACATGGACCTCTCCCTGAAGATGGCCTTCTTGGTGGATGGAAAATGCTGCGTACTCGGCAGCCTGGGAAGAGCTCATGAACTGGCTGGCTTGGATAAAACCAGGGCCAGTGGAAAGAATCCAAATTACTTTCGAGGATGCTGGCTCAGGGCTTTTGAGACTTCAGGCCAAGATGACAGGGCTAGATGGCATTAAAGCAGAGCAGGTGAGAAGGTCAGGCAGAGATTTATGTGACAGCACTTGTGGCCTGTTGCAGCATCCTCCTAAGTAGGGCCTGCCTGCCACCACACCATCTTGCTGAAGAGTGAGCTTTGGCAAAACAGTGTCAGGACCCTGAGGAGAACCATAAGCATCAATTACTGCCCAGACCTCCCCACACCCATGCTGTAAGCAATTTTGTTTCCAGTTCTGTCTCTGGCCCCCTCTCCATCTGCTCCTGACCAGGTTGGCTGCCTGGACCCCAGACGTAGCCTTGTCAGATGGTTGGCAGATGGTCAGCAGAGGTGGCTGGCCATCCTGAGACTGTGCCCTGTTTGGGGTGGCACCACCCATGCCGAGGTCACAGTCAGCTCCCAGTTTGGCCCCACTCTTGCAGCTGGACAGGTACCTAGATATCAAATACCTAGTGCCCACGTGGGGACCCCAGGAGTAACAATGTTTTTTGCAGGCACCTCAAAGTGCTTTCCATACACTGTGACACCAACTTTCCCAGCTTTGGTGAGTGTGCTAGCAATGCAGCTATGCACAGGTCTCCCCACTGTGAGCTGAATTGAGATGGCTGACCTTCAAGAGCACCTTGAAGACATACGTATATTTTTCAGGAGAAGAGGGATTCAGTTTCCAGGCCAGCCAACCCAATTCTCCATTCAATTTTATATTCTGAAGAAAGGGGTTAAGTGAAAGCTTGGATTTGAACATAGATATAAGCAGGTTAAAGGTACAGAGTTATGTTCTGGTAAGCTGTATGTTATATCCAAACTAAGGGAAAAAACAAACAAACAAACAAACAAACAAACAAACACTTCATATACACACATCCATGCACTTTCGTGGCTTCTTCTAGCTCAGCTTGGAAAAAAAAAAAGGACCCAGACATTCTTATCACGCAGTCACAAAATCAGATTGGGAACTTTGGCAATACTATTTATAGCTTAATTTACCCAGCAATAAGATAAGGTTGTAATGTCCCTTATCATTTCACAGAATTGCTCTCAGTCTTAACACATTACTGTTTACAAAGAACGTGAGGAACACAGATGGGTGCTTTCCTCGTGTGATGTGCACTTAGATTGCCATCTGAAAAGCATATGTGAGCAGCAGAGCATGATGCAATGATCACCTGTGCTTTGATAAGAGTGAAAAAAAAAAAAAGAGAGGGAGAGAAAGAGCTGGGGTAATAATAATAATAATAATAATAATAATAATAATAATAATAATAATAATAATAATAATAATAATAATATATTTATTTTTTTTAAAAGTGGGAAACTCACAGTAGCTGTTCTTTGCTGAAACAAAACTGAAAGATTTACAACCTCTCATGGAAGCTACAGAGGGACATCCTAGCTCTTGCCTCCAGACAACGCACTCAGACATTGCACTGAGAAGTGGTCGCTGCTGAGGATATCTGAAATGAAATATTCCATATGGCATCCTTTGTGTTTCCACATGGAGCCTCTTTTGACCTCTAAAAGCTTGTCCTTCTCATTGTTTTTATCCCATGAAGATATAAAAGTTCATCACAACTTCATTTCATTAGTCCTCTCATACATGAGAGGACTCCCAGCTTCAAAGCAGCCCATTCTTTACAGGTGGAGGTGGGCAGCACAGGCAGGTCTCTGCCCAATTACTGCATCACTCAGGATAGCTGGTGATAATTTGTTCCAATAACTTCTTAAATATTCTTTTTAACAATAATTTAGTTTTGTCTTTTAATAAAGAAGGCAGATGTAGGCTCCAGAAGAATAAATCCTGCATGAAATACCCTCTGAACTCCAGACAAATGTTTTTTAATAGATTTGCGTTACATATAATTTAAGGAGATATTCAGGTGTACAGACTTTGCTGGCAGCTGCTTCACAGGCCTTTTCTTGCACTAAAAAAGAAGCTATGAAAAATGACAGCACAATAAAGACATGGCCAAAACGATAGCACTTGGTAAAAATACCATCTGCTCATTTAAAAGCAACAAGCATTTAATATCCTGTAGTAACTCTTGTTTTTGAAGCATTTTACTATACTGAAATATTTTCAGGACAAAGGTCCCAGAAGTCCTAGGAGAGAAGAACCACTGCTGCAAGAGCAAATGCAGAACCAAACAACTCATCGACCAGCTCAGCGAAGAAATGTCATTTGCTCAATTGTGGCACATGCAGCCCCTGCTTAGAGCTGTCCCCTTGCTCAGCAACACCCCTCAATATCCCCTCATTTTGCACCCATCCTCCTTAGAGAGAAGGAGAGGAAATAGCTCAAAATCCATGCCCAAATCTTTGAAAATAGTAACTCATCTGAGTTCATGCTGTGCAAGGATTTCACAGCAGAGAGAGCGTAGGAACGCGGCAGATCTGAACATGTGGAAGTGCTTCTCTGTTGACCCAAAGGTTTTATGGAAGCTAAACCAGGCTTATTATTGAATTTCTTTTTTGTATGCTGTAAATTACTAAAGAGAGGTCCCAGATTTCAAAATCTGGCCTGGATTTCAACCTCCCAAAGTGCTTGGTTGATTGATTCTGTGGTTTTAGTTCAACTGCTGTCAAGCAGCCAGTTGCAAAACTGGCATGTGGTTCCAGCCTCAGATTTTGATTATATTTGGACCAAGCAGAGGGTGCGTCTGGAGCTGGGATTTTACATTATGTCTCTATTAAGTAACATTTTGCAAACACTCAGTCCAGAAGGAGAGAGTACATTCCAAGGGGCACAGTCTGTTTAAAGAGAAAATTGTATTTTAAGCATCGGGTTCCCATCTTCTGCAGAATCAGGACCAGAGCAGCACTCAGCACAGCATTTACATAGGGGGTTTATAGCTTGCAGGACAAATCCAACCCTCAGCACAGGTAGTTTGCCAGTTCCTAGCACAACAAAGGGCTCCATACCAACATGTTGGAGCCCTGGGCATGGCTGCTCAAGCATAGCCCTTGATGGAGCAGTCATAGACCCCATCCAAGTCCTTTTCCACCCTGTGAAACTCGAGCCATCATCAGCAAATTCAGTGTGGGTCTTGCAAGAGAGGACTCCCAGGCTGACCACACCACACCTCTAACAACAAACGGGACCATAGCATTAAGGACCTATCTGTGCAACCCCACCACAGGGCTGTGACCAAGAGGCCACCAGATAGTCCTACCAGCCTTGGTACAGATGCCCAGCCCTGCAAGCCCTTCACCATGCCAACCTTGCTCCCAAAGCCAAGCCATAACAAGGGGCTTTCCCAGCATAAAACCCTCTGAGCAAAGCAACAACCACAGTGACATGCCCTGGGGGATGGAAAGAAGGAAAAGTGGGATATCTGGTGACCTTCCAGGCTCGGCACATTTTCAGCTGAACTGTGGGTGATGGGTGGGTAACAGTCCTGTGGGCTTACATGAAGCAATAAGGAAACTGTACTTCGATCAAAGCAATAGGAAAGCCTCCACACAGTATTTCTTTATCTCTAGATTAATCTATCTTAAAGGTCTCAAACTTATCTTGCCTCTGCAGTACTTTTTACCATTTCTGGCTATGTGAGTTTTGCTGATGATGATGTCCAGTATGCAGCAACCATGAGCTAATCCTCACACTGGCCCAACAGTGGGTGTGGGTGAGAATCCCTTAAAACAGAGCACAAGTTCTTTGAGGGTAGGTGTCCCCTGGGGGTGAGTGGCTGTGCCATGCATTTTCTGCATATTCAACCAAAAGAGGTTTTAGGAGTTATCCATGTCCTTGTGGCTCCTCATATCCCTTTATGAAGACAAGATAAAATAGCTTCTCCTATGGGATCTGAAGAAAAGAGGCCTGTCTCCTGCCTTACAGCGCTGTGTTAATCACCTGTCCCTGCTCCCACTTACCAGTAACAAAGTCAGCATGTCTAATCAAGCCTGACCTGAATGAATGATGATGCATTTCTTACCTAAAGTGACAGCCAGAGATAAGCACCCTATTAAAAATGGAGTTCCTTGAAATACTGGTATATACAAATATTACTCAATAAAGAGCGTGCTTCTAAAATTACTGACTTTATTAATTGCAATATGATTTCCTTATCTTCCCCTCCTGATTGCTCTAAAGTGCTAACAGAGCTATAAGAAAGTGAGGTTCTTTTTAATTCTGGATTGCAAACCATCAACACAGCTGCAGATTCATTTCCAGTGGAGGATTCTTTCTGGTTAATGAAGTTAGAGCCGGAAGAAATCCAGTTTGGCTTTGATGTTTTAAACAGTTTATGGGCCTCACTGTTGGGAGGGGAAAAAAAATAACCTTTTATTTGTACTTTGGGCAAATTAATTTTTGAAATGGCTGAAAGGCAGACAATGAGCCTTGCACTATCATGCTTGCAGAGCTGCTTTTGAGATTGAAGCTAAGCATAAAAACGTCTTGGACGGAAGCCTGAAGTGCTCCCCGGGGAATAATTGTGCAACAGCAGAGGGATGAACTAGATAATGAAATAAATCTTTTTTGCCATTACAGTCTGTGATGCTAAACTTATTAAAGTGCTGCTAAGGACATGATAGCAGAAGAGACTTTTAAGACTCTTGTAAGACTTACGAGAAAAAAAAAAAAAAAAAAAAAAAAAAAAAAGCAGCTGTAAAAGCCAAAGGAATTGCCAGGCCTTCTGATACACTGGGCAGCCCAGGCAAAATTGTAATTCTGTGAATTTTTAGAATTCCCCAAAACTGCTAGGAAAAAAAAAAAAAAGGCGGGGGGGGGGGACAGTGTGAAAAGAGGGAAAAGGCTTAGGAGCTACTGGAGCAAATGTTGAGATAAGAACCGGGAGCAACAGATGGTGGAAAACCATCTCCTGCCTAGAGGACAAAACCACCCAGAGTACTTGTGAGGGGCAGGACCTCTCAGGTCTGCTTGCTCCAGGTCATATTTGCAGTGGCCAGAGCAGGTAATCCCTTCAAAGGGATGGAAAACCATCATTCTCTGGAGGCAGATGAGTGTCTCCTGATGGTGTGGGCAGGGAGAGCTGGGGTCACAGCTCGGCACTGGGGTCTTGCAGCTCTGTGGGGAAGCTGTGAAGGAGCTGAGAAGGGTAGGAGCAAAGAAAAGAGGGATGGAAAGGGAAAGCATTGATCAAGGACTCTGTGTGGTTTGCTGCAGCTCAGAACATCTCAGAGTTAGCCAAAACCTTGCTTCCAGACATGTCATGAGGACCCAGCAGACATGTATGAATCTTGTTTCATTGTCTGGTGTTCGTGCTCTAATAAAATTTGTATTCAAACACCCTTTTCTTGAGCTTGTTATAGGAAAATCTGTGACAGCTTTGAAGTCCTATGTTCTGCCTCTGGCTGCCTTAGGATCCCTGCTCAGTATGTACCAGAGTATCTTGGTGTCACCTTCCTTTCTTATGATAAGCAAGGTGAGATGTCTCAGTGTTTTATGGGTAAGAAGAGGCAAATTACCTGCAAAAAACCTGGCTCCATACTTCCTCACCAAATAGTCTTGCAATCCTGTGAGGAACATCATGAACAACCTTTCATATCTTTTTTTTTTTTTTTTTTTTTTTTTTTTTTAAGTTGGGGGTAAATTTCTCCACCACTAACAAAGCATTAAATCATGCTCAGTGATACAGCGCTACCCTGCAACAGGTCCCAGGTTTGGGTTTCACAGCATATTAAAACAGTGCATAGCATCAGCTCTGGAGAAGGCTGTATGACAGCACATGCATGAACTTCGAAAGGAGAAGATAAGAGAAGAAACAATGGAGGAGAAAAAAGGTGCTGTGAGCTACCTGGACAAAGAAGAACATACTGGGGCTTGGAGATTTGTGCTGTAATATGTTGCATGGCTTTGGAGAGGTCACATATGAACCTGAGAGGGAGGGAAAAAATGGTTAGGGGATAAATGCTGCAGAAAGCAGCTGGGAGGAAACAAGGCAGGAAGAGATGGAGCCTTTCTTGTAAAATTCCCGTGGATTCGCAATAGAGTCAGCCACCTAAAAATGGTGCCACAAAAACAGGAAAGTCTGTCTGAAGGTCAAAGCAATTTTCCTGTTCCTGAACCAATACAGAGGGGATACGATGGAAGTAGGCATGCCTTTCTGATGACTGTGGTTGTTTCTGCTTACATTTGGTATGTTCAGAAGATCAGAACAACACCAAATGTGGAATTAGATATGAAGCATGGTTTTCCTGACTTCAAGGTGGTTTCCAGAGCGTGACACTGGGCCATGTATCCAGAGTGACATAACCAGCACAAAACAAGCATACCTTGGAAACAGAAGAAGGGAAGAAGGCATTGAAAGTGGGAAGGGAAAGTGCATTTACAAAGTACAATGAAATTATGCAAAGCCCTGTGAAATATGCAGAGCTAAGAACTAAACTCATCATGGATGATTTCATTTTATTTTATTTTTTTCAGTACAGAATTTATAGTTTCCTTAATTTATTGAACCTGTGGAATGGTAAGTCAAGTGGCAAGGGAAAAGAAAGGCTGTGCTGAGGCCCGTCCCAGGTCTTTCTGGTGATTATGGAGTATGGTGAGGGAAGAACTGGCTTGTGAGTTCCTTTGAGGCCTTCCCTCATATCAATGACTTTCACTGAATCCCAGAAAATAAGAACAATTCTCAAAGGTGGGCAGAATCCCCAAATACATGCTGTAGAGTACACATTTGACTCAAAGCCCTCTGAATTTTAAGAGGAAATGTAGAATGTTCCAGGCTGACCCATTAAACCTATCTATAGTACTTTGATGTTTGATGTTGCTAGACCAGCTTCTGAGTACCTTCCAAATTTAACAGTTTTAGCTGTCAGCTACCTTTCTAAAACAGGAAAGTTCTGCTCTCCTGTAACTAAATGAGGAGCCTTCAGCTCCTCCGACAGACAATAGAAAGAAACAATTTTATTCAGTGACTCATCTGACCTACTTTATACATCAACTTTCGGGAAACTTGAATCTTGGCCTACAAGATGGCTTCTTCTCTCCATTGACGGTGAAGTGTTTATCACTTTGTAGACATCTGCATTTACTCAGCCCAAATTGCAACCAGAGAAACTAAAACTGAGACCTAAGTTTCTTTTGTTTCATCGGCACATGACATTTAATCTTCTTCCAAATCTGTGCATGGGAACACAGACAGGAGAAGTAAATCTAGGTCTGAATTCCAGGCTAACCGATGATCGCTAAATTATTCTAACAGCTTGGTATAAAATCAGAAATGGTTTGTTTTCAGCTTCTCTTTCAATTACAACTAAATTTTCCAGACAGCCCAGTATGGTTGGAGTTCTTCTGTTCAACAGAACATAAATATTACCAGTAGGCCAAATCTCAGTAACTCTTCTATGTTAAAATTCTTTCTCAGACTTATATTACTTGTCTGATCATGGAAAGCTTAATCCTAACTCTAATCTGTATCAAATTTGAACCACACCAAATCTTTCTAAAATGACTGGTGCCCAGATTACTTTGCTTCAGAGTATTTACATTTGAATTTTTTCAGGGAGCTATATGGGTGTTTGAGCTGTCATCCTCTTCTGTTGGTTAGATGAAGGGTGAAAACTGTTTAACTGTTTATAGGATTTCTTTGTGGTAACATCACTCAGAAATTTATTTTGCAATAAATTTCTCTCTCTTTGTTTTTTTGTTGTTTGTTTGTTTGTTTGTTTGTTTGTTTTTCCTTTTTTTTCTTCTTACTTAACTAAAATATTATATCTTCCAGGAAAGATGTTATTTTGCATTTCTCTTCCCTTTATATATGTTTCTTTCACTTCATGTCATTTTTTTTTTCCACTTTTAGTAGAGCAAATTTTCCTCTTCATGTGCAGAATGGAAGGGGCTTCTACCCACTTCTACCCAACTTGCAGTTGGTAAACTCAAGTTGTAAGGTAGTGATGCTCCTGGTGTTCAGCTTTCTGTTGACACATTTCTGGAGACTTCACTCTTTTCTGGATTGAAATAACAGTTTGAAGGAGATTGTTGCATAGAACAGAAATGCTAGTTATATTTTGGATAAAAGAGGCTGCTCTAGTGCTGCTGGATTTGGAAGAGGAGCTTATATTTTAGCAGATCAGGGATGTGCAGCAGTTAAACGTCTCTTCTTGTTTTCTGTAGTCTGCCCAAGATCTGATCAATCTCTAGGCTCTCAGACAAAATGTAAATGTGCTCTACAGATGTTTCTTCTGTACAAATAGCTACAGTCTTTGAAGAGCCCATCCTTACTGCACATGCTCTAACTTTTCACTTCTTTTTCCACATGTGCTCAAACCATTCACACTCACGAGAGTGTGGTGCTAACCAGGGCCTGGTACTAACCTGCCTGCAAGGGCAGCAAATCCACCAGACCTCTAAGATTGCTCCAGTTGAAGACAACAGGGACAAATGTGGGTTTTCCCAACAACGGGAAGCTGTCATTGGTGCTGGAAACAAGGGCTGTGAGTTGGTATCTGTTCTGCTCTGAATGACTGCTTCTGGCAGATGCCCCCCAGGAGCACCAGGAAAGAAGTGTTTGATTTTGTCATGGAAATTATTAAAATAAGAGTGGGAAAAGGGAATGGATTAACAGAGAGCTCAAAATTTAGGATTATGAAGGATTAGCAGATGTGACAAGGAAGTTGAGAAGAATCTAAATTTTCATGTGGCTCCATGACATGGGGGATATGTATCAGGACAGGTAGCCAAAGATTGGAATCATTAGAATCAATGGAATCATTGGAATCAATGCAGAGGTGACATACAAGCTGAAGAAGGGAATGCATGGCAAGCATATTATTATCTTAAGTCTCTGTGGGGAGATGGGGAGCCATCTCAGACCACCGGTGAAAGAAACCAATCCAGGTGAAGCAGTGAGGTTAAAATGAGGGAAAGAAAAGAAAATTAAAAAAAAAAGAAAAAAATGAAAAAAAAAAAAGGCCATTAAAATGGTGATTAACTGGGGAAGGAGATGGGCACTGGACAGAGAAACCTGGTAAGCATGGGAGCAAAAAGTTTTTGTATTGACTGTGTTCAGGGAACTTGCAGTCTTGGTTAATTTTTTCACTCAGACAGGAGAGGAACATTTCACATTGACGTAGTGCAGGGGTGGAGAAGGGTTCTGGTTGGCTCATTCACAGCAAACCTGTGTACCTTAACCTTGTTATTTTAATCTCTAATGCAGTCTTTTCTGACTGGATGGGCTTTTCACTTGTTTATAGATCAGCTCCTTCATGTGGTCCCCCTCCTGGCAGAGGTCTACTCTTCCTGGCCTCCTAGCCTAGCACTTTTATAGACATCTCGCAACTTTGACCTTACTAGAAAAAGCTCTTGGTGTCTACACAGTCAGCAGTCAAAAGAAAGAACTGAATGTCATGTATCACCTTTGTGGAACATGATCTTGCAGGTGGACCCCACTAGACATAAATCCCATACAATTTAAGAGACTTGTTTTCACCTGCTAGTATTGAGACCTCACAACAGCTGGTGGATTTTTTTTTTTTTTTTTTTTTTAATAAAAAGTCCTTGGGCTTGACAAACACAATACTGTGTTTGATACAAAACTATGATTCTGTTTCTGAGAAGGCTTCTCCCTCATCATGTCCTTCTTCTTGAGAATGTCATCCAGAAGTATCCTTATCTTTCTTCCCTTGCAAGGCTGTGCTTGCTCATGCCTATTGGCCTTTGAAGAGTTGTTCAACACTCCAAAAGAAATGGAGCCAGCTTTGTTTCCAAGCTCCTACTACCCCTCTTCTTTATCTCTTAGTTAAAAGCTTTAATGGATCAGTTCAGCTAGACCATTTGAGGTTGAAGGGTATGAAGAACTTCAAAGGTTCGCAGCTTTATCACTGATTTTGTGAAAAGACCATATAGTTGGATTAAAAATAAACTCCACTCACAACACTACATGGAACTTTGCTGATCTATTTTTACTGCATCACAAATAAAGCTGCAAAGAGGGGGAAATCCACTGACTAAACAGGATGTGTGGGAAGGATGGAACATGACTCCATCCCGTATTACCCAGGTACTCATTAACTCTTAGAAAATCAGTTTAGACAACATGAAGTGGAATGTCTCCAGCACCAGATGGTAGTGATGAGGAAGAAAGAAGAGTGGAGCAGACAAGATAAAACTTGGCAGGAAAATATAGAGAGGAATTTCTGTTCATTAGGACAGAGATTGGAATCTGAAAGTGCTAAATTTAACCATTGCTTTGTTGTCAGGAAGTGTCTAAGAAACTTAAGGACAAAGATAACTTCCATCCTGGCTGAGATTGTTGGCCCACCCTCAAAAATCACCCAACTACCTAGTGACAAAATTTCTGATTTAGTTTTCGTGATGGACCATCTGTGGTATAAAGCCATTGCTCCATGTGTGCTGCAGGTACCAGCTGGATCCCTGTAGAACAGTTTGCAATTTCCAACCTATTCCAAAGTTCAGAAATGTGAGCATCTTCTTGGTCCACATGGCTTTAACAAGGTTGATGCTCACTGATATCCCCTTAATTGCGGAAGAAAGGAAGAAAGGAAGAAAGGAAGAAAGGAAGGAAGGAAGGAAGAAAGGAAGGAAGGAAGGAAGAAAGAAAGGAAGGAAGGAAGGAAGGAAGGAAGGAAGGAAGGAAGGAAGGAAGGAAGGAAGGAAGGAAGGAAGGAAGGAAGGAAGGAAGGGAGGGAGGGAGGGAGGGAGGAAGGGAGGGAGGAAGGGAGGGAGGGAGGAAGGGAGGGAGGAAGGGAGGGAGGAAGGGAGGGAGGAAGGAAGGGAGGAAGGAAGGGAGGAAGGGAGGAAGGGAGGAAGGGAGGAAGGGAGGAAGGGAGGAAGGGAGGAAGGGAGGAAGGGGAGAAAGAGAGAAAGAGAGAGAAAGAAAGAGAGAAAGAAAGAGAGAAAGAAAGAGAGAAAGAAAGAGAGAAAGAAAGAAAGAGAGAAAGAAAGAGAGAGAAAGAAAGAGAGAAAGAAAGAGAGAAAGAAAGAGAGAAAGAAGAGAGAGAAAGAGAGGAAAGAGAGAAAGAAAGAGAGAAAGAGAGGAAAGAAGAGAGAAAGAGAGAAAGAGAAAGAGAGAAAGAGAGAAAGAGAGAAAGAGAGAAGAAAGAGAGAAAGAGAGAAAGAGAGAAAGAGAGAAAGAGAGAAAGAGAGAGAAGAGAGAAAGAGAGAAAGAGAGAAGAGAAGAGAGAAAGAGAGAAAGAAAGAAAGAAAGAAAGAAAGAAAGAAAGAAAGAAAGAAAGAAAGGACGCAGTATTAGTATGGAAGGTTTATCCTATAGAAATGATCAGGTACCCTTGATAAATTTCTAGATGCATGAAAATGAGCCATAGTAATGAGGAAAGCAGTTTTCCAAACTAATGAAATGTCTTTGTGGAAAGAAAAACTTCATTGACAAGGATCCTATACAGACTTTCATACACGCACTGTGCAGATAGACAGATATTTTTGGAATGCCTCTTCTGATGAAATACCGGGGCTGTTATTAATCCTGCCTGTCAATTTTATTGAAAGCTGAACAAATTGCATGCAGCATATGAAGAAAGAGCAAATGTAAACCTTCAGTGGCAAGTAGGGGAAAAATCCCCAAGATTAAAGGAAGTCATGTTTTCTCTTTTACATGCCTTTAAATGTAGCATGTTCTGCCTTGGTAAGAACATTTAGCAGACACAAACCAGACTTGCAACAGAACTGTGTGCAGAACTCTGAAGCTGCAGACCTTCGTTGCCATGTTTATTCAAGGACATAGTAGCAGGGGTAGTTGGTCTCTTGTGAAGTGTTGTGAGATCTACAGCCTCCATATGAAATTCAGAGACATCATGTGTAATAGTTCATTAAACCCTTCAGTCTTCCCATTTCAACTTCAGCCTACAGATCTTTCACAAAAGCAAGCCTGCATGTCTGGGAATATGGTTTCCTTTTTTCACATGGCTTTTCCCTCCAGAGCCAGCAACAGGGTATTGGAAAAATAATGCCCATAACAGTGATGGGACCAAAGTTTGGTATAAACATAACTAAAAGTCTCCTTGAGCATCAGTCCAGAGATTGCTGTTTTTCCTGTACTGCAAGACATCTTTATGGAAATCTGGGAGCAGCTAACAGAGATGAGCAAAGCAAAACACAAACGAAAACCCAAATAACCCAACAAGCAGCGGTGGAATTTCCTTAGTCAAAACTAATACTGAGTGAACAGGATTTGCTCAGGTAAGGTGGGTATGTGACTTTGGCTGTTGTACAGTGATGGTGCTGGAAACCACAAAGCTCAGTTTGGTGCCAAGCAGCCAAGACTCTCTGGGTTGCTCCTGCTGTGCTGCTCTGTAGTGGGGGAAATTGGGGTGCTGGCATCCCCCAGATCATGCCAGGTCACCCCAACATTCTGGAGACCTCCCTGGGGCTGTAGCCAAAGCAAGGTGGTGATGTGGGGAACCATGCTCCTTGCACTGACAGCAGCACTGAAAAAATGGGATTGTGCAACCTTGTGCTAGTGACATTCATAACTGTGATTCCTGGTTTAACTCTTGCATCCAAATATGCAAAATACTTCCTATGACAAACAGAGGATTGCTACTAAAGTCTTCCATAAAGTGACTTCACAGACTGTTTTTTAATCTTTCCAGATTGTAAGAGCCAAAACTGAGAGTAAAAAGATGGCAACACTATTTTTTTATGGGGCAAAAGAAAATATTCTTCTATTTCCAGATGTCTCACAGCCCTTTCAAGTACAGAGGAAGATAGGGTGACAGCAGATTTTATGATTCTTGGCTTTAGAATTACATCAAAATCGTGTTTTATCTGACATCAAAAGAATGAGCTGTTTTATCATCATGACAGTGCTTTCTTCTGCTTGGATTAGTAACAGTGCAAATAAGGCAGCTATAGAGAATGAAAAAAAAAAAAAAAAAAAAAAAAAGTTTTGTCCTTAGGCTTAGGCTTTATCTGTGGTTTACCAGCTTCTAAACAATCAGCTATATGATGAAAGAGAACCAATAAGGCGTTTATATTCTGCATTATTGCTAAACAAAAATGAATGTGTAACTTTTTCTAAGCTTGAACTCTAGACAATTTTGAGGTTTTGTCCCATAAGACCCCAAATTTATTTTGGTAATATTACACCAAAAGCTATGCTATACCACAATCTTAATTTAAGTATTTCTTTCTGGTGAAAATTAAAATAAAAATAAAAGTAAGCATACTGAAATATGCTATTTTGTACATAACTTATTGCAGATTCCTAGCATTACTCAAGCAATGACTTAATTTGTAATAATTGTTTTTGGTGGACCACATCTAACTGGATTTCAGCAAAGCAATTGAAATGGGGCCGTATGGGGAATTACTGGTAAAAGGGTCTGGCTGGAGCAGAGACAAAAGGTGCTGAAAGGGGGAAATATCACAGCAGAGGGAAGGTGCAAGCAGGTTCCCAAGCATAATTCTGAGCCAGACTTAACTAAACATATTCACCAGCAGCATTTGCACGTGAAGGAGCACATCAGTGAAATTTGGTAATGACAGGAAGCTGGGAGAAGCAGCAGCATATCTCACAGGAAGAACTCAGCGAGCTGATGACTGAAAAGTACCCTAAAGATACTCCATTATACAAAGCCTAAGGTCATATACTTAAAAGGAGATTGTGTTTCCTGGATGAGCTCTGCTGGAAACAAGGAGACAGAAAGTCTGTTTTCATGATGAAGAAGGGAAAGTGTGAATTTCCGATGCAGGTATCTGCACAGGCCCTCTGAGGGCCTTCAAAGCACCTACAACTTCATGTCCAGTCACAGGACCTTTTTTTGGTCTTCCTCCTATTAAAGAATGCCCTCCCATGGGAGGCAGGTGTTGAGGGGTTCGTCGATAAAGGCAGGAGTGTGGCTGAACCCCACGCAGCTGTATGCAGAGCCATCTCAAGCCCAGGGAGTAGGCCCTGCTTGGCACAGCTGCAATCCTTCCACCTGCACAGCTCTCTCAGCCTAACCCATTATTTCAGGCAAAACATCTTTCAGAGAGATCCGCACATCTGGAACCTTCCCACCAACATGAAGGATGTTTTTTCCCCCACCCACGGGCTCTGGGAAAGTCTTCCCTGCCCTTTCATTGCCCACAATGATCCCTCAGAAGGGTTGGCTGGATACAAGAGCTCCCACACGACTGCTGACATTTAAGCCGTGTGGCGGGTCCTGTTGTGCACCGATCCCGCTCCCACCAAACACAATAGCAGGCTTTGCTGGGTGCAGGATTGAGCCCAGGGTGACATTTTCTTCCACCCCACGCCTCTTTGCTGACTGAAACTTTTGTGAGACTGCGGAGGCCAGAAAGCCCCTGCGGTCCCACCTGCTTCTGCAGGCCCTGGTCCCACACTCGGTTCACCCTGAGGCGGTGTCCACCCCCTTGCGTGCTCATTTCCCCACCAGTGATGAAACGAGTGCCCACATGCCCCATCCAGAAAGAAAAATTCTTTGAACTTTGGACAAGAGAAATTTGGTGGGTGCTGTTGACAAGCCATGGCATCATCCTCCAAGCAGGGACACCATCTTCCCCAGCATGGGGATCAGAAAAACACCACAGCGATGTTAGGTGAAGCAGCAGCTGATTTGGAATTCATTAAAAAATAACAATTTATAGCAATTCATAGAGACTGAAATTTTGTTGAAACATCCCTGATTACAAAGGAGTATTTATCAGAGAGGTTTCTTTCATCCAGGCAGAAATTTACAGTCAAAACTAGAGTGAATGCCAACTGTCTGCCCAAGAACAGCAAGGTCACCGGGTAGGCATCCGCTTGCAGCAGGAAAACACAAATGTAAAATTTAATCTGACTCCTGACATGAACTTTTTTCCCTTCTTTTTAAGGATCTCCATTCTTTGCCATCAAGGGAAGTCTTATTTTCCAAGAATGGGCACAAACAGAAGGAGAAAGATGGAGACAGTAGGAAAAATACCTAAAGGAAAATTTTTCTACCCAACTCAGGTTTAAAACAATCTAAACTAAAACATTTAAACCTATCCCTTTCGGTATAGTGGCAAAGATAGTTCAGCCTCTGCTCAGAAGTGGAACTTTACGTTGGACAAGCCTTTAATGAACTTTTGCTGATATGAACATTTTTGTCCTTTTCTTAACTGCCCATGGTAGTAAATACATCTGACTTCACAGGCTAGGGGATGCAGAAAAATATACCTAAACCATAATTAAATTATTTTTCTATGCAACCTGTGGAAAATCACCAAATCTAAATGATTTCCTATACATGTTTTATACTGTATTATAGGAATTGTATAGGATTTCTTTAAAAATACAATTATATTATACATTATTACTGCTGTCATTCCAATGAAGAGCTAAAAACGTTCATATGTCCATCACATGACAATATTTCATAAACACTCTTTGTTAGAGTTGGACTTGGAATTGGCCTGGCTTGCCAGAAAAATACTCTTCCTTCACCAAATCAACATGAAAAGTGATTTTCAAAACTGGAGTGAGCATAAATAAGCAAATATCAGGTCACATGCATCAGATACTTTCATTATATGTGTCACTTAAATGGAGTATTTTATATCACAATCATTTGAGTGAAGTATTAGAAGCATTTAACTTCTGGTAGTTTTCTACTGATGCATACTTATCTCTACTGCTGCATACTTATCTCTTAAGTGCAATTTAGTGTAAAAACAAAACAGAAACAAAAACAGCAACAAAAATAAACAACAAGAACAATGTCCACAAAATGTTTGCAGAACATTCATTGTCTCCCCTTGAGCCACAATCACTTAATTACTGTGTTAGAGATCTTTGGATAAAGAGCAGCATGAGCCTGCTCTGCGACTCAGCCACTTCCCACTTAGTTTATCTAAACAGAAACACAAAGCATCACTGATCATTTTGTACTAGGTATAGCCAGTGTTGGTAATTATGTTTGGAGCCAGTGTTGGTAATTGTGTTTAGAACATGCTAAGATGTTTCTGTTCCGGAGTTGTTTAATCATTGACGTGTAAAAACCCAGCCTAGTTTTAACAGCAGGCACAAAGCACATACTAACAGGAAAAAACATCTTCTGAGTGGAAGAGACCGGGTTCCTAATACTCCTGTCACTGACATTTATGCTTTTCCTGTGTACCTACAGACAAATCACAGTCTAAATTTCTCACACATGGGTGTTATACACTGGCCTCAGATTTAGCATTTACACATTTATTTTAAGAGGCTTGATGTAACTCAGCTTGTAAGTTTTTATTCTACACTTAGTGGATCAGAGAATGGATAAACAGCATCATACGTACTACTCACGTGCAGCCCCACATGTGCACGTACATGTACATACATAGCTAAATTTCTTGCACTTGAGGTATAGAAAATATCACTGTCTTGCTCTCCTCTCCTGCTCTGCTCTGGCCGTGCTTCCTTTTTACTCCAAGAAAGCAGAAAAGTTTTTACCCACCCATCATACTTTATCCACTCTTTGAAAGCTTCCCTTCTAAAGGCCTGCGCATATTGCGTTGGCACTCTACCAAAAACCGGCTAACAAATGGCAGATTAAGTGGAAACACGGAAAAGAATTTCAAGCATGTATTATACTTGCCTGGAGTTCAGCGTGCAACTTTAAGACAAGGGCTGCCCTCTAAACAGGCAGGCCTGGGAATTCAGTTGCAAAACAATTACAGATGCAAGGAAAATACCTTTCCTCTGAGCAAGAAACTTGATGATATACTGCAGTCTTCAGTAAACCGAGTTCACTGTGTGCTCTGGAACAGCTCGGCATGTTCTGTGCTGTCTTGAGACTTTACCTTCCAGCTCCAGCAGTGCTCTCTGAGGGACTTATAGCGTATTAACCAGAATTTATGTTATGTCAGCCCCTTCAAGATGCAGGAACAGAAGATTAATAACCATTGCCATTCACAACCAGAAAAGCCTCTGTATCCCCATTTACTGCTCCGCCTTAAAATACAAGAATAATGAGGCACTTAATTCAGTTCTGCAGATTATCAGCAGTCCTGATCAGCTGGACAATGAAATTTCTAGTGTCATGCTTGTATATAATTTATTTACATGTGTTTCCTTGATGAATTATTTTGGCTGCATGACTATCTTCCTTACAGTTTAAAGCACAACTCCACTCTTCCCATCATCTTGAGAGAATAAAAGATCTCAGCCTATAGTCTGAGACAGTATTTGAGAACATAGGCCTAGTGGATGGGAAATACGTACACTAAACCAGGTTTTATTTTCTCAAGCCCACAACCAGATATCAGGAAATTTCACGGGCAGCAGTTCCCAAATCCAGTAGAACATTTCTGCACTCCAGTGCTCCCCTAAAAACTGTTGGTTTTATTGTTGGCTTCAGAGGAACTTTTTTCTCACTGCATCAACTGAAAGAGAAAGATGGACCTGACTTATGTCTTTATACTGAGTAGTTCAAATTTGTCTACAGTTTATTGGCCCTAAATTTAATAAAAGCAATGTGACACTTTAGTTAAAGCTGAAAATAACCTATTAATCTGCACTCATGACTGGCTTTGGAACTACAACAATTGTACAAAAGCTAAGATTGATTTCTACTGTCCAAAAAAACAGTAATTAATCCCACTGAAATATATATATATATATATATTAATATATATATATATAATAAATATATATATATATTAATAAATATATAAAAATATATAAATATATATATATTAATATATATATATTAATATATATATATATAATAAATATATATATATGTAATATATATATATATATATTTCAGTGGGATTAATTACTGTTTTTTTGGACAGTAGAAATATATATATGCATAACAGGTGGAAAGAAAAAAAATGAAGGAAAACAAGCAGCATTTAGTATGTTAATGTATCTTTTCTGCATTTGAATGCCTTTACAAATAAGTACCTGTGCAATAAGATTGAAAGTGTAACCCAAGTATAGTACAAATACAAGACTATCTGCATTGAAATTCCATAACTTTCTTTATTCACTGTGATACATTCAAACAAAAGTGCTCCAGACAACAGTCATAGAGTAAAGGAAATTAAAAAGGCAGAAAAGGACCATCAGATACATGTGGTGATTATTCATATGTCAAAGCATTAGTAGCTGCTTGTATCTGAGTGCACCAAAAACCCGTGAGGGTCCATGTTTTCATATGCTGCACCTATAAAAATAATAATCATAGGCAGCTCTAGCACAAATGGCTTTCAGAACTAGAGCCAAAGCCATCACAAAGATAAAGCACCATCAGGCATATGTTTACAAATGCCACAGTAATTAGTAGAGTGAAAGAAAGGCTTAGCTGAATTAACATTTTCCTTGTATAGCATAGGGAAGCCCTGCTCAGACTCACTCCTTCCAGCTCTGCCATTTCACACCAGGGCCTTGCCTTTGCCCCATAACACCAAGAGCCAGGGGCAACTTGGTAAGCTTCAGGAGACAGTGAGAGATGGATGGAAGAGGAACTGGAGCCAGTGTCTATCCTCCTATTTAAGAAAATAATATTGTCATGGCAGCATGTACTTAACTATGTTACTGTAATACAGTGGCATGATCCACCTGAGAACACCGTTTGTACAGACCACACTGACTTCCCAATGCTGTTTGCTAAGCTACAAGTGTTTGGCTGGATTGATGTTACTTATACAAGGCACTTCTTGTTTTAAACTACAATTCTGCTGTAGTAAAAATATAAGTTGATGATGTCTATAAAAGACAGCAGAGCATCACTTCCTAGTAACTCAGATTACATCCTGCAATTTGGCTCTGTTTCAGCAGAATTACTGAACTGTGCACTTGCCAAGAACTATTTGTAACTGAAAAATTTGACAGGGAAAGGGGTCCCTGCCTCAAACAACACAAGAAAAGGAAGTCAAAGTGCTGTACAAATTATGCTGTGAAAGGGATATGATAGAGAGACACTTATAAATGTAGGGTTCCTCTACTTCACTTATGTTTAGGTAGACAGCATGGATTGTCAACAGAGAGTGTGGAAAATTCAGTAAAACCCTTGTCCTGCTCTACCCTTTGCCTGCTTTACAGTCAGCAGTTCAGATCATCAGCAAGAGCAAGACAGGCTTCCCCTATGAAATGTCTCAGTTGCTGACATTAAATTTTCCTTAAAAAAAAAAATATCTATGGAGAACATAACAGAGGATAAGCCTCCATCCCCATATGCTTTCTATAATAGAATATTCGTAGGGATCCTGATAGGTGTGAGGCTGTGCCCCAGCTGCTAAAAAGATTTAAGCCTATGTGTGATCTATGTTTCCCAAAGCAGGATGCAATGGCACTGCTCATGTGACCAACATCATCTTCACAGTTAAGTCCTTGCAACATCAAGGTCTGTTTGCTTAAAAAGCATTTTTCTTAACTATGTTACTAATAAAGTCTCAGATCACTCAGGCTGAAAGAAGGTTAGAAGTGTTATGCAGTTATTTACCCTTCACGCTATTTGTGTGGCATTCATCTCCCACAGCGCATGCCTTGCCCTTTTCACACTCCCTTTCTCATGCAGGAACACAAAGCTGTAATGTTTGGGTTGCAAACACTATTAAATGCCCCTCTTCAGCCCCCAACAGCATAGAAATATTTTCTTTTAAAAGTTCAGATCAAAGCATTTCTACTAATCCTAGGATTTATTAAAACAAACATCATAGGCATGAGATAGTCAACAGCGTCCCTTTTATAGGATTCTTTGGAGACGGTTCTGATTTTGTACTGTTTACTGATCCGCCCCTCATTAATCTTCAGTTGCTCAGCTGCAAATTCAGCAAGTCCACCTGCTCCTTCCCCTCCCAGATGATGTTCCTTTAACCCCAGTTTCTAGTTGAAATGACAGCACCACATAGCCCCAGTCCTGAGAACAAGGTGGCTTGCTCAAAAAGCTACATATCACATCCTGATGTTACAAGAACGTATCACACACATTTGCAGCAGAAGTCTAGCCTCTCCTCATATGAGTAATTAAAACCAGTCATTAAGTGCTTTCATGGAGTTTCATTGTCTTTATCCTTCCCTGCAGTCAAGGTAGTTGCCTTTGATCCAGTAACAGATCTGTGCGTATTTGAGGGGTGTGATGCGAACAGCTACATTGAAATCCTGTGGGGTGCCATTCATGTCCACCCACTGATGGCCTGAAAATATTCCAATAATTTTACGTTCCCATTTGTGATTCTGCCTCTTCCACATCCTCACATATACCCCAGATCCACTTGCACCTGGCTGGGCATCACACTGCTGGTACAACAGGTCATACGTTTCATCTTTGACATCACAGAAACGGTACACCAGATTTCCTGGACGATCGTTGTCGTAGCCAGAGAAGTGAATCCTCCCTCCAGGCAAGTGTCTTGCTGGTGGGCTCACACCTATCTTCATAAACTTTCTTTTATGAGGCTTCTTGAGCTCCAGCAGGGCATAGTCATAATCCATGCCAATATCATTGGCGTTGCCTTTGATCCATCCTTTGGGGACGTGTGTCCGTTTCACTCGGATCCACTGGAATTTCATTTTTTCAGGCATTGCTGAGTTGGTGATATTGGCCCCTTTGCTGCCGTCTTTCAGTTTGGGCTTCAGGAAGCCCACCCGCAGTTTCTGAGCTCCTTTGACATAACTCTTGCCATCATGGATACAGTGAGCGGCAGTAAGAACATGCTTCTCAGCCACTAGTGTTCCTGTGCAACCTGTGGATAGCTTCACTGACGTG
Organism: Anas acuta; assembly: GCF_963932015.1. NCBI lineage: Eukaryota > Metazoa > Chordata > Aves > Anseriformes > Anatidae > Anas > Anas acuta. Next base: position 8,158,312 of record NC_088979.1, on the reverse strand, counting down.
GAGAACGGGTAATTCAACAAGAAGTCCTTCCCAAAAATGCTAAACCTGCTGTCATAGCCATAGATCTGCCTCTTAGTTCGAGATTTGCCTTGAGACCCATCACTGCTGCTCAGAATGTATATGCCCACTTCGGTTTCAGTGAGGCTACCGTTAGCGTACAAGGTTTCATAGGACAGGTAGTTCTTCACTTCTTCATAAGTTGGCAGCGGAGAACTTTTGTGGCAGGCTGGGCCGCAGGGAGACACCACATCCAGTCTGGCTTCAGCATCAAACTGTGGCTTGTCCAAGTTGAGGGTAGACTGTGGCAGGATGACTGGAACTCTGTAAGAAGGCCATGTTGGCTTCCAGTGAGGACTGGAGGGCATCACATCTTTAGCAGCACACAAAAGGAGGATTAACGTGGACAAGCCTGCCATTCTGAATGCCGGTCTGCGGAAAGCAAAAGAAAGTCCAGTTACTCACCCAAACTTGTTGCAAGATCAATTTGCTTTGCTAAGCAATGGTTTGTTAAACAAGTATGATACTTGGTCAAAATCAAGCAATTTGAGTGGAGCAAAATAGCATTTCAGGCTTCTTAGCATTAAACTAATGCCTCAACCTGTATCTTGAAGCAAGAGTCCCAGGTTAACACATGAAACCCAGGATATTTAACCTCCAGGTGTGCTGAGCCACCAAGTCCCAATTACCATCAGTGACAAATTACGGTATTTGTCTTTACTCCATGTCTACAAAAATCACATTATGCATAAATTCCTGCACCCAGATACTGTAACTCCTGCAAAGAATTAATGCCTTTAGAGAATGCTGTAATCCAGCTGCAGTAGAATTCGCTGAAAGCTCCCACCTACCCTCTGACACCACTGAGAGGGGTCCCTTCAAACACCTCAGTTTGCTGTCTTAGCCAGAAACATCATGCTGATGGTAGGCAAAGGCAGGAGGAAAAAGATAACCCTAACAGAACAGGCTGGCACAACATGACCGCACAGGAGACTTGCTTCTCCTTGCAGCTCACACCAGAGGAAGGTTTCTGCTCCACATAGCATTCACCCTCCCCTAAGCTTACATGAGAAAGGCCAATCGTGATTACACAAAGTCAGCTAATGAAGCAAGCTTACAGCTCCTGAGGGAATTTTCAGTTAACATACTGACTTATTCCTTCATAAACTTAATTAATTAGAAATGCAAACCAACCCCCTCTGAGCACGGGGAGGCAAATGGGGCTGTAAATGTGTTTATGAACCCCAGGCAGAGTGCCTCAGACTGCAGAGAACAGCGTGCACTAGTATTGTGTCAAGAAAATGTGTAACTTTAGTTTACTTGAAAATTAGCCATACAGCTGAATCGCTGCAGGAGGCACTGTGCCCTGGGCAAGAAGGCAGGCAGGATCTCCCTCATACAAGGATTATTCAAACAAAACTTCACAATTATGTTGAGCTTACACATATTTAAACCCTGCTGAGGTTACGCTGATCACAACTGCAAGATCATTCCTGAAATACCTCAACCAAGCAAATCAAAGCAAACCATGCAGGAGATGACCACAGCTATCTAAGAATAAAAAAGAAAAATCCTTCTCTCCGATGCTGCTCACACGCCATTCCTAAGCCTTGCTGAAAAAGGCTTTGGACACTGCAAACTGATCAAGTCTGAAGGTGTCCAACTCAAATATTAGGCCTGGATCCCTTCTTTGTTGGTAGCGTCCTCTTTGGGAATGGAGGCTATAATTAAAGCACACAATGTTCAAGATATCAATTGACTCATGCAAGGAAATCAAAACATTTTGATTCCAAAAAACAGACATAGATGAACAGAGCTGATGCTACTGATACCCACAGAGGCAGGTACTGACTCTGCCAGAAGCAACCAGACATTCTGTTGATAAATTTTTAAATAACAAATAGGATGTCTTTAAAGGGATATATTTTCTTCTGGAACAACTAAGCTCTAAGCTCTACACATGGAACTAGATGATCTTTAAGGTCCCTTCCAACCCAAGCCGTTCTACGATTTCTATAGAATGAGTTATTTAATACCTAACAGGCAAATCATGCCAGAAAATTCAGGCCATTTTAAACATAAATCAGACATGCATAATCTTAAATGCCACAAAATTGAAAAATACTTGCTTATTTATTCAAGGAAAACCAGCAGCTCCTCTGGCTCTATCTATGGCAGAGATTAATACTGGGTGCTGGCTGTGTTTTGCAAGCTATCAAATCAGATCGTCTCTGATTCATGTAACAAGAAATGCTTGCTGTATATCAGATGTATCTGTTGTAAAAGAGCGATTAGGAAAATACACAAAAAGAAGGTAGCAGTGATGAATGCTGTATCCTCACAAAGGCGATATATACTAGCATCAGTTAACTGTTAACTGTCCTCACTGGTGACAATGAGGAGTGACACAGGAGCGCTTACTGTTGCTGAGAAAGACTAAATCACACTTAGGCAGTGCATCAGGTAGCAGATCTCATTATTAGGAGAGCATATTTATATGCAGCCTGATGTCATCTGATTCACACCAAAGCAATTCCCATAAATGACATCTGAAGCTTTTTTGATAGATGGAATCTCTACTTAAATTGCACCACTCGTGCCACTTCTTGGATGTAAAAACCATTTGTGCTAACTGAGTCGATGCCGGCCTTCGGCTGATTTATTTAGCTGTCAGGGGATAACTGGAAGCATCTTGTCAGTTGTTATTTGCACGAGCAGCAAGAATCCCCAGTGCCTGTCAGCACGGCGACCCGATGAAGGGACAGCATGCCCAACAGCTCCTCTGCTTCTAATGAGAGCATCAGCGGAGCTGGAAAATTGCCTCTCCCTACAACCTGCCCTCCCTCACCTCCCTACCATCCCCTCCACAGCAGCACCAACGCTGGAAAGGCAGTTTTAGACAGCAGAGGGCAGCCGCCCGATGAAGAGACCACGACAAGAGCTGCGACTCCACTCTGTCCTGAAAAAAGGCTTCAGAAAGACCGTATCTGTATCTACACCATGCTGTGTCAAACCGGTACGTATTCCACTTCATGTCCCTAGGCGGGCCTTCCCACACCCTCCCCGCAGCTTCTGTGCGGCAATCGCATCGCAGATACACGGGATAAAGCAGCCTTTTCATCTGCTACAGAACTTTGCTATTATTTCAAAGGTTATTAAAACCTAACCGTAATAAAACACAGTCATAAGTTTATACCTGACCACAGATGCCCACAAACCAAGACAGACGTCTTTGTAATTATGTCTCATCTGGAGACATAACTGGTAATAAATCAGCTGTCAGTTGCAATAAATAGAGAAAATGTCTTATTTTTTAACAAGATGCCAAATTAGTGCACAGAACGTCTTGCTGTGTAAATCCTCCCTCTTTAAAAATAAGTGGTTAAGCAAAAGAATGAAAGAATTAAAAAAAAAAAAACAGTGCAAACTTAAAGAGAAACCTACCAGATAGCCTCTTCTCTTTTTCCCTTTTTGTTTAAAATAAAGCGTATACAAACAAACAAAAAAAATAACAATGCAACCGCAACAACGTTAACAAACACACTCTGCTCAGCTACTTACTTGTGGGTGACCCTGAGAGATGTTCTCAGACAGAGCAAACCGGTAAGAAGCAAGCACTTCCCTGAACAGCTATCACAAAACGATAGTGAATGAATTACGACGCGCTGTTCTACTGTAGTACTGCTCTTCTGTTTCTATTTAAACTGTGTCATAAACTCAATCCACCCTTTGACTCAGTACAAAGCCCTGCTCTGATATCCAGCATAGGAACCCCCTAGAAAGCGGTTTGTACATAATCACACTTGCTAATGGAATTAAAATTGTTTGGAGAATGGAAACACTGACAGCTACCCTGGGGCTCCCCACACCACTAAAACACTTTGCAGACACATTTCCCTGCCTGCTATGGGCATTCATGCCTTGAGATAGATGTTGGTGAAAGAGAGCTGCCTTGTTCAGAATGGATATGAATCATTTTCTTATAAGCAAGTAATTTTTCTGGAAGAGTTCACTGCTTCGAGGGTGGTTCTTGTAATAGATGGTTAAATAGCAATAAATCCTGGGATGTACAGTATGAAAGCCCATGAACGGAACAGTCTCTGTTACGTTTTGAAATGAACAAAGTTTTTCCACAGCACTGGAAGCCAGAATGCTTAACACTGCAAAAGAGAAAGAAAAAGGAAGAGAGCACGAGAGAGAAAAACCTGCCTCAAACCGAACTGTAGAGGTGAACCAAATTACCGTTACCGCCGTGCCAAAGCACCTCAGCTGCTTTTCCTTGTCGCAGAACTTGTTAAAGCTCAGCAGAAGCAATCGAGTCGCGCTGCAACAACTGCGGGAGCGTTACTGCTATTACCCTGCAACCTCCGCCCGCCTGCCCACGATGCTGAGGCGGTGCAAGAGTTACAGAGCCTCACCGCCAGACGGAGGGCTGGAAGCAGAGACGTCTCAGAAAACCCTGAAACAAACTTTGATACCGGCAGGCCAACGGCGTCTGCCAGCACATACAACAGCGGGCACCGACACGCGCATCGGCAACACGCACACACACACACACACACAGAGGGCTCGTGTTCTGCCTGCTCACCTCTCGGTCCAATTTCTGTCAAACATTTTTCCCTGCCTCCTTCCACCCTCCCTCCTCTCCTTTTTCTCTCCCCCCGCTTCCTCGCAAGGGGTTACGGCACAGCTGAGCAAAGCACACGGCAGGCAGGGACACGCGTGCCAAGGGCTATCTGGCCACCTGGGCGATGTGCTGGGGGGTGGCTGCTGCTGCTGTGCTCCACAGACCTCACTCCTCAGAGCTGTCCCAGCTTCAGCTTCAAGGAGAAGACCCTCGCACACGCTTGCAAGAGCAAGCTAAGGATGCGAAGCCCAGCACAGGGCTCTCAGGACTACTTCCAACTCCTCCTGTGTATCCCGATGCGTGCACCACCACCAAGTCGCCCTGCCACCAGCGCCTTTCGCACCAGCTGCTCCCCGATGCCCCTGCAGCCCTCTTTGGGGTCTCTAACTCGCAGCGGGCAGCCGGTGAAGGGCTGTCCTCCCCCTCCGGAGCCGCTTAGCCGCACATCAGCCTTTCACCCCTTTTGTCTGCGGCGCCGGGTCGCGCTCCCGTTCAGGGGGGCTTCCAAATTCAGTCCCCCTCCCGCAGCCCTCACCAGCACCCCGTGTCCCCCCAGCACCCCGGCGGGACCTACCGGGGCTCCCCCGCTGAGGAGGCAGCGGCGGCGTCTGCGGGAGCGGCTCAGGCAGGTGGCGGCGGGGCCGGTCCCATCCCTGCCGCCGCCTGCGAGGGGGGCTCGGGGGCGCCTTCCCCCGGCCGCCTGCTCCGAGCGGGGCGGAGCGGGGCGGAGCGGAGCCTCCCGCAGGTGGCTCCCCAAGCCGCCGCCGCCGTGCCCCGAGTCCCCGGCTCCGAGCCCTCAGCCCCAAATCCCCAGCTCCGAGCCCCGACCCCCGGCCCCGCTGCCCCCGGCGCAGGCGCCCTGTCCCCGGCCGGCCCGGCGGGAGAAGCTGAGGTCGGGGCCCGGCCCCTCCCTCTCTCCACGCAGGCCTCCCCCACTCAGGCCGCCGCCCCACTTTTTTTTTTTTTTCCTGCTTTTTAAGTCTTTACACTGTTGTTTTTATTAGTTTCGTGAAGAAAAACACCTTTTTTTCCATTCACTCTTTTTAGTCCCATCACTGCGCTGCTGCCACCTCAGCCCCGGTGTGGCCCTGTGGTGGGAGGTTTTGGGGTGGCTCTGTGGGATCCCCACCGAGGGTGCCAAGGTGTTTGCAGAGCTGGGAGTTTGGGGTCCCCAGTGTGATGGGTCCCTTCTCCATGAGCCTCTGACCCGGGGAGCCTCCTGCCATCACAGGGCCCAGAGGTGGATGGTCCATCAGATCTGCAGCCTGTCACCTCCGCTGCTTCATCAGATATTTGACTTTAATTGTCAGAAACATTCGTTTTATGGGTTTTAATTACTCATCCTTCTTGAATCTTTATAATGACACCTGGCAAGGAAAAGGGAAGCTGGAGCCAAGGAGGCAAAAATCCTGCAATGTGTTTTAACTCCGAGGGAATAATCCACAAAGGTTTTGCCAAAATTCCCAGCTGATCACCACTGCCCCAGAAAGGAAATATAAATTTCACAAGAATCAGTTTATATGCTGCCTTCTGCTGACCTCCTCTCCCTGCTGCTACTCTAACAAAGGGCCAGTGAAGCTTGAAGCACAGTGAAAGCCCTACCCCACTCACAGACCCTGTGTGAGGAGCTGGGGTGTTACGGGACCTGAAATTCTTTGGCATGAATTTTTTAATTTGCATTTTCTTGGGCCTAGCACCAACCCCATTTGGGTCTGCAAAAAAAGGTTTTAACAGATGGCTGGAAAATGTAAGCGGTACAAAAATCATTAATACTTAGACTAATTATTCTCAACTATAAATGATGAGAGGACAATTATAACATGAGGCAGAGGTCCCCAGAGGTAGAAGCCAAACACCTCCAGCAGAAACCCAGATCATGAATGCAACATGTGCCAGAGAGAAGCAGGGCTGGTGACACTAGTTCAGCTGCAGAGGGTGAAAGTGTTGTGAGGTTTGGTTATGTAGGGGGAATCAGAGCTGCAGCCATGATCCAGGGAGGCTCTTGCATTCCATGGGCACACAGCTTCTTTTGTCACAACTGCCAGGTTTGTTCCAGAGCACTTCCCGGCTTTCCTCCCACAAGTCTTCCTGGCTATAGCAGGTCACCACGCCAGATGAGGCCTCTTGACAACTCAGACTCTTCTAATAAAGTACTGATTGCCCAGCGGTCATTTCTGGATAACCCCAAATCTACCACTGAATAAACTCTCTGTAAGTCCCTTCTTTGTTTCAGCTTAGTTATATCAGCCTTTCTATGTGACACCAGTTTTCAAGAATATCAGTGGGAAGAATAAATAAATGTTAGTATAAATGCTTCCTTCTTTGTACGGTTTCCACATTATTTTACAGTGACTGTGAATAAGTTCTGGCTGACTGTAGGACTACTTGACTTCCAGACACAAATTCAAATAGACACTGTCCTAGAATGCATGACATAGATTGAAATGTTTGCAGCAGATAAGGAGGCAGAGATAAGATACAAAGACAAGATAAGATACAGAGACAAGATATTGCTGAGATACCTGTGGTGGGATTCACCTCACATAAGTGTAAGGGTTTGGGATATCCTGGCAGATCCACAGTACAATATATGCCTACAGATCTTTCCCATCTGGAGAAATGGATGAAAGTCAGGTAGGGTGCCCTAAGGCATCTCAAATGAGACCAGAAACCTGTCTTTCATTCAATTCAATTCATTCAAACCATAAACATTTGCATGCAGAGGTCTACATCTGAGGTGTTCACTCTGTGTGCCCTCATTGTCAATGAAGAGAAAGAGGCACTGTCAGGATTTAATTGTGTGACCTCTTTTGGACTCTTAGGACACAGGAAAATGAGAAGGACACCCTCCAAAATGAAGTGTCTACATAAATGTCCGCAATTAGTCAGAGAAATTCCCCCACGGTTTCCCATGGTTTCCCTGCGTGTCTTTATCATCCTGTGACTGGCAGCCATCTCTTTATATCTGACGGGCGGAAAGATCATCTTCTTCTTGTGTTATGTTTGTGCAGCACCTCCCACTGTGGGGAGCTGGTCTGTAGCATGTGGAAGGCAAGAAGGTGGTCAGGAGTAGTCAGCATGTATTCACCAAAGTGAAATCATGCTTTACCATCCTGATTGCATTCCAGGACTGGACAAATAGCTGGTTAGATAAGGGGTAAGCAGTGGATGTTGTCCGACTGGACTTCAGCAAGGCTTTTGACACTCTATCTATAGGTAAGTTCAGGAAGTGTGAGCTGGATGAGTGGATGGTGTGGTGGACCGAGAAGTGGCTGAATGGCAGGTCTCAGAGGGCTGTGATCAGTGGTAAAGAGTCTATCTGGAGGTCTGTAGCTAGCAGTGTCTCCAAACAGTCGATGCTGGGTCCAATATTGTTTAACTTACTCATTAATGACTTGGATGAAGGGACAGAGTACCTCCTCAGAAACTTTGCTGATGACACAAAACTGTGAGGAGTGGCTGATACCCCAGAGTGCTGTGCTGCTATTCAGGGGGAATACTGAACACACAAGAGAGATGGGCAAAGAAGAACCTCTTGAAATTCAGCAGAGGCAAGTACAGGGTCTTGCACCTGGGGAGGAATAACTCCAGGCACTGGCACAGGCTGGGGGCTGACCTGCTGGAGAGAAGGACCTCTGCAGAGAAGGACCTGGGAGTCCTGGTGGACACCAAGTTAACCATGAGCAAGCAACATGCCTGTATGGCCAAGAAGGCTGCCTTAGGAAGAGCATTGCCAGCAGGCTGAGGGAGATGATCCACACCTGGAGTGCTATGTCCCAGTACAAGAGAGACATGGACATAATGGAGAGAGTGTTTAGTGAAGGGCCACCAAGATGAGCAAGGGACTGGAGCATCTCTCACGTGAGGAAAAGCTAAGGGAGCTGGGTCTCTTCAGCCTGAAAAAGAGAAGGCTCAGAGGAACTGATCAATGCTTATAGATATCTGAAGGGAGAGCGTCAAGGGGATGGAGCCAGACTCTTCTCAGTGGTACCCAGCAATAAGACAAGAGGCAATGGGCACAAACTGCACCACAGAAAGTTCCAGCTGAACATGAGAAAAACTTTACAGTGAGGGTGACTGAGCACTGGCACAGTTTGCCCAGAGAGGCTATGGAGTTTCCTTCCCTGGAAATATTCAAAAGCCACCTGGACACAATGCTGGGTAGTGTGCTCCATGGGTTCCTGCTTGAGTGGAGGGATTGGACCCTGGACGCTCCTTCCAACCTCAGTCATTCTGTGATTCTCTGATTCTGAAGCTAACAGACCACAGTATTTTGGTTACAAAGATTATCAGACATAATGTCCCTCTGCGTACAATACATGTTGATGAATGGTAGCCACAAGGCATGGTGTGTACATGACTTCTCCAGAGAAGGAAACCTTAAAGAAGGCACTGGGCAAAACTTTTTTCAAGCCAAAACTTGTGGGGAAGAACCTTTAGTTTGAAATTGAATTACGAGACAATTAGTTGCTCCCCAGAAAACTTCTAGATCTCAATTATTTTTAGAGCATAAGTTGAACCATAAATGCAGAAAGGACAGTTCACCTAGCCTATCTCAATGCTTGCCTTAAGAAGAAAAAAAAAAAAAAAAGAAAAGAAAAAAAAGAACTACTGCACAGCTCTCTGCAGCAGCTCTGAACAAAATATAATGCTTTATCTTTCCAATTCAACAGAGGAAAAAATATGAATTATAGATTATTTTTTTCTAAGTGTACATATCCTAAAAACCAAGAATTCTGGTAGAATTGGGCTGCACAAGCTTTTTTAAAAAAAGAGTGAAGTCCAAGATCTGAGCATTACTGTGAGCCATTGTTGAGGGAAAGAGCAAAAAGTGACAACATACATAAAGGTGAAGAGGTATTAGCTCTGCTATATTGTCAAGTGATAACACACATGCTGACTTTTCAGCACCTTGCGAGTAAGCTGAAAATGAAACAGTCTACAGGTGGGAGCCCTAATGAATGGCACTGTCAGGAGATAATTTCTCATGGTTGAAGAAATCTTTTATTCTGCAGGGAAGTGAAGTAACCTGGCATTATGGGCCTGTGCCAGATTCCGACGTAGACAATGGAGTGATTTCAGAGGCCACTGAGTCTGGAAGGAAGAATGACAACCCACAATTGGCTCAAATGAGTCCTCCCATTGCTCACTGCTGATGTAATGCAGCAGAAAAGGGCTGCAGATCCCCACTGTAATAGCATCTATTCAGCAGGCTGCCTTTTTCTTGTGTGGGATGGAGACCCCTGCACACAGGTGCCCTGTTTCCCAAATCTGAGAGGAAGAAGTTCAGTTTGAAGACTCTATCCCTTTGAAGACAGGTTATTTGGAAGGCAAGAATGATGGAACAATGAGGGCATGAGTATTAACTTTGGAGAAGCAAGTCCTATCCCTATCTCAGCTCTTACTTCATTTCAGGACTCCTGGGAAGGCTTTTTTGTTGTCTTGGTTCCCAATCCGTGCAGCGTGTGTGGGAGCACGTTCTATCTCTCTGTAGTGTTGTGATGATAACACAGGGGTGACTGTTCCATGACTGGGTGCTCTGGTGGCAGGAAGGGGAAGGCCGTGCGTTTACCTCAGATATGTTACACCAGAAGATGACACCACCCAGAAAAAATGAATTTTGTTCATAGTTTTCAAAGACTGTGGACAGAAGGGCGTGGGGGGAGGCATTTAGCCCCAGTTCTCAGAAGCAATATGCTTGTACTGGCAGCATATGAGGACCCAGACTTAGATGTTTGTGTTATGAAAAGGACTGCCAAGCAGGAGAACTGGCAGCTGAATGTATGCAATGTCCTTCCTGTCTTGGCAGAAATCTCATCAACAGCACGATGGAGCAGATCATGGTAGAGGTCTCTGAACCCTTGGAGAGGATTCCTCTGCTCAACCAAAAGCAACTACAAACTAGACATGAGTACTCTAGGTTCCCTTTGCCGGCCTTGATGGGCTGCTTCAGAACGTGATTTATTATATCCTTACATCCTAAAAGAGCGTTTAAGGTAAGACAATCATCCTTTAAAAATGCTCGTTTCCTTCCACTATTTGAAAGGGTTAAATCGAATTTTTAGATGCTTACAGTTACATGAGGTCAACCTCACTCCATGTGTCATCTTTTTTTTTTTTCTGGGTTAATGGGAATAATTTGAGCATCTAATTGCTCTAATAGGGGAAGGTTTCAATTGCACAATTCCATCTGCAGACGTAACTGTGCGATAAATACCCTTGCCTGAGACAAACCAAGCTTGGTTTTCTTGCATTTTCTAAGATTTTGCAATTTCTAAAATTATTGGGAAACTAAACTACAACTACATGGGAAACCCAAGAGGTAACATTGGACTGAATATACAGTGAAGGCCAATCACTGGCCTTTTACATTTACACATACATTTAGGAATAATCTTGCAGTTTCTTTTTCCAGAATTCTTATTTGAAAGGCTCATTGGGAGCCTACATCAGTCTGACAGGGTTTCTCTAAATATCTTCTTGAAATAGAGTCTATTATGTAGAAATTCTTGATCAAACTGTGAGATACATAAACTAAGTGAAGAAAACAAGGAAGGAATAACATTTTGTATTCAGCTTGGTTCAAAGTTCACAGCTATATATAACATGTTCTAAACTTTACAGATCTTAGGAGTTACTGGTAATCATATTACTGAAAACATTTCTGACAAGTGATATTTAAACTAACAGTGCCCCTTTAATTTCATGATAGTGAAAACACGTTGAAATAAAACAGGCACCTGGATTTACTCCAACAAGGCTGAGATTCTTGTAAGACACTGCATCTTCACCATTTGGATAAACAACATATCAATACAGTGAAGTAACTGCAAAATAACACCTTCAAAATAAAACATCCACTGCAACTGCACTCACTGAGACCCTCAGGAATTTCCTGAAAAAGGGAATCTTCAGTCTTGTGCAAAGCTGGGTCACATTCATCACTACTGTTTTTATTTTCATGCTAGGCTGTGTCTTTCTGCAGAATCTGTTTAGATTCTTCTCTAGGTTTCACCACTCTGTCTGGAAGTTTTGAACCTGCAGTGTGCTCATCTAAGAATAGTGAGCTATAATATTTTTTAAGTGCTGTATGTGCCCATGAGGTTACTGTATAGTTATAAGGTCATTGAGGGTATTAATAGACTGCTTTTCAGCTCCTCGTTGGGATCATACTCACCTTGTGCCCTGCTTCTTTAAAGAGAAGCCTGTGTTCAGTGAGCACAGCAAAGGAGAAGGCAAGAGCTTGTGTCACCCCTTAGAGAGAGCCTGCAAGTTTTGGCACAGTGTTTGATGCAAACCTTTCACCACCTGCCCATCAACCTTTGCACTGACGTCGTGTGGCTAATGCTGGGAAGGGCCTTTCCTTGTCCTCTTGTACAGCAAGAACTGGTGGGCTTTTTACGACGCCTAAGCCCAGACTTAGCCTGACGTCTGGTCACATTTCACCCAACATGGAGACACCCTGAAGTTAGCAGTGTGACTCATAAGTGAGGGCCACATCATATTTCAGCTATGTTCTAGCTACATGGGGCCAGGCAGCGCAGACAGAGCCTTTTAGTTAAAACTTTCCTTTGGGGGGAGGAAGGACTGAAGGTACTGCTGTTGGCAAGGTCATCCTGGGATAGATGCAGGGCTGTGGGGATGCCTGAAGCAGGAGCATCACCCTGACTTTCACTGAATGACAAACAGAAGGAGTGGGACTATTTTAATTGAGTTCTTTTGCCTTCGTCTCTTGGTCAAATAAGCCTTTGCTAGTAGAAATTCAGTGAGTCCACATAACACCCATGAATCAGCTCCCAAGGGGAATGAACACAGGGGCCTGGAGCTAAAGGAGGCCGTACAGTCATCGTGGCACTTGGGACAGTGCGATAGGGGCCTCTGGTCTGAAACATGAAGAGGAGGCATCTTAGAACCAGGAGAGGTCAGTTATGATTAGCTTGGGAACGAGTAAACAAGATTAACCTCGGCTAATTTTAGCCACCTAAAAATTATGCCAGTAGTCTCAGCAAGGCTGTCTTTAAATTAGAGGAGAGGAGGCATCTCAGGAGGGGAATCCATCCCACCCAGATTTGATGCTGCAGTTATTATGGGGTGAACTGCACTCTGGAATCATTTTCTCTTGGTTGTCCATAGAGGCAGCCTAGACGTGTCGTGTGGAGAGGACACTTCAGTTTTAAAGTTAGATGACAATGCGCTGTTCAGAGTTAAGCGCTCCTCACCAGAAAATGCTTTTGGGAAGCTCTTCTTCACATCTTGTTGAGATGAACTTGGTTTGTTTTCCAAATCTTGTGTATCCAGCTATGAAAACAGTGAAGGAAATTTTTCTTCCAAATAGGCAACCTGTTTCACTAACCTATGATCCTTTCCCTTCCCTTGTGGCAGATGACAACTTACATTTGCAAGGTAATAATTGCTATTTTATGCATCTCAGCTGTGACTGCAGCTGCGGTACCATATGCAGTTCTGGCTACCTAGTTCCATGTGAGACATAGACAAATGGAGGCAGTTAAGGAAAAAAAAAGAAAAAAAAAAAGATTAAAGGTAAATAAAGAAAACTTGTTTAGTTTAGCAAGGGAGGAATCTAACAATCTATACTTGGAGTGTAGAGTGTATAGGACCCTAAGGAGGAATTATTTCACATAGCATTGAAGAGTGTAATGACAAGAGTATAAGCAATGAGATAAGAAAAGACGTATTTGAGCTAAGTGTCACCAGAAAAAAAAATCTGACTGTGCAAACTGCTTGTGAAATACTATCCCAAGGGATTTATTTATTTTTCTGAAGAATATATAAATTGTGTGAGGAATAAAATTGGGAAAGGGAATGATCTTGAATATCACATAGCAGTTTAGGTGATTGAATAGGTCTTTCCTAGCACTAATTACTGCAATTCCTAGATCAAAGCCTAGCAGATAGAATTGTAGAATCATGGAATGGTTTAGGTTGGAAGGGACCTTAAAGATCATCTAATTCCAACCCCCTTTCCATGGGCAGGGACAGCTTCCACTAGACCAGGAATAGGAATAGGAACAGGAAAATCATTTGATGATGTCTTGAAGAAACACATCCCATAAGGAATATTTATAGCAAGCCTGTATTTCTTATAACTTATTTCCTACACAATGTTCTTCCTAGTGAATTCCAGAATTCAGAGATTAGTGTCTAAAAATAGCTTTGTGCCACTCCATACTATGTACCAGGTACATACTGGTGGCCTGTAAATATTTTCTCTCTCAAATGTACTCAGAAAAACAGTCTGTTTTCTAAGTGCCAAATCTACACACTTGGTCTGCATTCTTTCAGTCTTCTGTTCTTTCAGTCTTCTTCAGTTTCTTCTAAAACAAGATGAAAGATTTATGTGGACAAATTCAATTCCTAATAATGAGTATGTAGCCTCACAGAAGCCAACTCAGATAAATACATGGGTACTACAGACCTGAGTCTAGGGCATCAATACCAAGAGCTGACTTATGCATTAAACATGTGTGTGTCATTTAGAATTTAAGACAACTTTCTCATCCTCACCAAAAACATGAACTAAGACAAGCAGAGTAGAGGTATCTGCCTACATTTAGCAACAGCCTAAGGCAGTAACTCAAAGAGGCATCGTTCCATGGCCACCTTGGCCAGAGGACCTCCTGTGGCAGAAAAGGAATGAGCGGTTCATCCTACAGATGTCCTCACAGATACTCTCTGACTGGCAGTTCAGCCACACTCAGGAGAAATAAAGATCCTGACACTGCCCTCATCCTGGTGGGTGAGTAACGGGGTCCTATATAACTGGTGTTTGGAGTAGTGGACCAAGGCTACGAGGGCAGACGCCAGAAGTACCAGCTTTTGTTGTACCTTCAGTGCCACAAAACATCTTGGTCTGTCTTTGTCTGATAACTTGACTTTATAGTCAAGTTATCCACACAAAGAGCGTTTTGTAGCTGGAAGGTACCAATGTGATCTACCCTAACATCCTGCACTCCCTGGTAGAATTCTGTGCCCTGGTCACTAGTCTTGAGCTAGAAACACATTTCAAAGAACAGTCAATTTGAAGCTAATAATTATCACAGTGTAGATATATGTTACAGCCTTTGGTTCATCATTGGCTAAGGATGAATTATTTCTATTTTTACCTCAGCTGTTTATCAAGATGTATTATGGTGAAAGGCCTTAAATGTCTAACTATAGTGTATTAGTACAATTCCTGTTATTCTAAAACCTGCAATTGCATCAAAAGCAGTATTGTTCTTTGATAAGAGCTGTTTCCATGAATCTTCACTATATTCATTTAACCCTTTATGAAATACATCATCTACCAGATTATTTAATCAGAGATTGGAATCAAGTGAAGAAGCACACAGTCATCTGGGTAGTTCCATACATCCTATTCAAATACTTGTATCACTTTAATTTTCTTCCAGACCTTTATAGTTTTCCTTCTGCTTTACGACTCACTAAAAATTGGCAGTAATGGTCAAGAGAGCTTCTAGACAAGCTCTTTAAAACTCCTTCTAAAATGTCTAATTTTAGTAACTGCTGTAAGCAATTATATTTAACTCTTGAAATGATACCTTTGTTAGCTGGCCAGGCTAATATATACCTTCAGCGTTGATTTTCAGTATAGGAAACTGTCATATGTAATTTTTAGAAAGTCCCACA
Source organism: Anas acuta (assembly GCF_963932015.1). Taxonomy (NCBI): domain Eukaryota; kingdom Metazoa; phylum Chordata; class Aves; order Anseriformes; family Anatidae; genus Anas; species Anas acuta. Next base: position 8,143,038 of record NC_088979.1, on the reverse strand, counting down.
GTCACTGTGGGAAATCCAGAATATATAATTCTGACTAGGTCACTTGCTCTACACATTGTAGAGAGGGGCTTCAAGTAGATGTTTATCGTGTGGTTCAGAAACATTTGAGAGCAATGGTTTCCCTTATCAGTGACAGAAAAGGGCGAAGCCATTTCTGACACACAATTCCAGTTTTGCTATTTTGAGGTCATTACTTGCTGGCTCAGTTATAACAAGTGATTTTAACTGTCTGATCACAGAAATCCTGCCATTAAATTCAATAATATCAGATAGGTCAAATTTATGCTTATTAATGAACAGTCAAATTCCTCTTGCTTATTATCTAGTCTCTGAGTATTAGCCTAAAGGAAATGAGATAGTTTCTTTTTTGTAAGTCTCTTGTTTGCCGTCTTCATTTAATTCATGATGTTTTAATTTTGTGCTTAGGAGCACATTTTTGTTTTGCCTTTTCATTCTGCTTTTTTCCTGTCAGCCTAATGCCACAGCCTGGTCCCAGAGAAGTCTATATGCCTTTTTTGGAGGCCATCTAAACTGCTCCCTTTCCATAGGAAAAATAGGCCAACATTTCTCAAAGCTTCTAATTTAAGCTCTTTACCTAGCTTTTGCCCAGCATTTACCAGGTCCTCCAGAGCACACGAACATTATTCTTAGCTGCTTCCTGCTGAGATCTCTGCTCTCAGTAGTACATGAGATGCTCTCTCAGTAGTATTCATGTAGTCATGAAATCAATTTAGAGAACTGTGGTATATTTTAGGTTGCTTCTGGAGGGCATCCAGTACAACCTCCTGATCAAAGGAGGACCAAGTCCAAACCTGAGCCTCAGATTCACCTCCTCAGCCCAATAAAGCTCCTCTCTTGCAGAATATCCAGCAAGGAAAATCCAGTGCCTTTGAGCAGGTTGGTATTTCTTTGTGGAAATGTGTCCAGCCTCACAGATTGAGACATCTGCATCCATCTGCACCATGCAGACCCCTCTGCTTTTTCTAAATCTCTTGTGTATACGTGACTGAAAAAAACAATACAAAGTTTAGTGGTTACATGCAAGAATGGCTTGCTTCTGTTCTCAAAGACAAGTCAAAAACAATGAAAACAAGCAACACTTTTTTCCCATTTTTTTTTTCAAATATCTTTTAACAAAATTATTGTTGTGCCATTTTTCATAAATTTTTTACAAGACATTATTATTTACTTACTGACTGTGTCGAAGCTGGGCTGGCAGACCTGTGGCATACAGCAAAGCAATTTCCCAAGGGCTTAATCAAGTTACCTATTCTTAAGAGCTGGGCTTGATAAAGTGAAATAGAGTGAAATGTTGTGTTATACAAGAAAGCAACTTGGATTATCCTCTACATCTTTACTATTTCAATCTGAATTATGAAAGTTATGGATTGTAATAAATGTGATGTCCTGTTTCAAAAGTTACAACATGCATGTGTGACTCACAGTGTACTAACTTCATGGATTTGGAGACACATTGTTAACGTATTTTAAAACAAATACTTACCAAGCACTTGTTAAATATTTCCTTGATTGTCAGCATGAAGGAATAAGGACACAATTCTCCATTATACTGCAGCAGGCATAATGATAAATGGAAAGGCAGTTTTAAAATAACAATTTCTCTATGATGTTTCATTAAAAGCCAGCTGTTTGCTACCGGCAATGAGCATAGAAGAGTCTGTGGCAGCAGTGCTCCAGGTTATACTTTGTCTAAGTGTACATTGCTTATAGTATTATGCTGGTAGCTGCTGACCTGTTCCATTGTATGACTTTCAGACAAACTCTCTTTCACCCTTGCTGTAAAGATAAGCCCATTTTTTGAAAGTTCTTGGTAAATAACAGCCAGATCCCCATTTACAAAACCAGAATGCACTAGAAATTCCTAGCTCAGCCTGTGCGGCTGGACAAACGATCAGAAATGTTTAAATATTGGATTGGAGAAAAGCCAAATTTTGAATGTCATGGAGAGCGGCCGGTGCCAAGCATCCAATTCTTCCACAGGGTCTGCACGTTTGAGCTGGAGCTAATTGTTTACTCAGTCTGTCTGCCCAGGCAAACAAGCTCCTCAAAGCTCATTGCTGTGAGCCTGCCCGGATCCCCGTTCCTTGGCCTTTATGTACTTATTAGGCTTACAATAAAGGACGGCACCGAAGCAAGCGCAGATGTGAACAAAGCCAGGGGAATGCCAGGCCTGGTCAGAATTAAATCAGTGTGTCGTGAATGCTCTCGTTCTGAATGCGAATATGGAGTTTCTGTTGTGAGGGTGGCATGCAGGACAAGGAGGGTGAGATGAAGTTGAGTCCCCTGTACTGAACTCGGCGGGGAAAGCTGACAGCTGAGTCAGCCTTAATTAGGACCTGACGACCTGATCCCATGGGCAGTATTCTCACCGAAATAAATGGGAGCTCTGTCCGATTAAGGACAGTATTGTATTATATTGCAGAATATATTATTTGTATTTCCCCAGAACCCACAAATCCTAATTCAGTTGGGAGTTGCACTATATATTAAAAAAAAAAAAAAAAAAAAAAAAAAAAGAGAGAGAGAGAGAGAAAAAAAAGATGCTTTCTTGCCCTATTTTGCAATAAAAGTAGAGGAAAGTTTATCTGCCTATGTTTGCACACTGTATTACTGGTGCAACCTGTAATAAAGCTGAGGTCCCCTGAACCTCAGTCAGAAGGCAATATTGCTTTCATTGAATTTGTGTTCTCAGCTACTCCTCTAACCTTACTACTTAATTCACCTTTACATTTCATATTCTTTCCTAGTCCATATTTTTATTAGTAGTTTCAGGAGACCAACAGAGATCCCATAATAAAACCCCATGTGACATCCAGTGAAGAAGGACAGAAATTCTAATTTGACTCTAACATGTATGAGGAGATAGAAATAAATTTGTGGAGCTGATTTTCTTTCTTCCAGGAAATGTTTGAGGGACAGAAAGCAGAAGAAATGTGGAGCTGGAAAACAGCAGCTTTTGAGGTTAAGCTGATTCTCTTCTCGAAAATTATCTCATGAGCTGTTTGCTTCCTCATAGTGGCCAATTCATTTTATAGTTTGGCAGAGATCATCTGGCATGGGAATTAAAAGGAGACTCGCTTTAGGTAACAACAACCACAGTGATTTCCCTCTGAGAGCAGTGGTGCCGCAGAACTGGAGGATGCTCCGGCAGTCGGCTCCATCCGTATGTGGCAGTCTCTGTTCCAGCCTGGGGGGATGCTGTGATCTTCCTCGCTCCCTCAGCCCCCAGCCTTTCTGCTCAGACAGCTGATAAATATGTCAGAAAGCGGTGCTGCTGGAAGGCTGGATTTAGATTACAAGCCCACGTCTCCGAAGTGCCAGTTCTGGTTGCTCTGCTGTCAAAAAGCTCCTTGGGCTGTCATTTCTAACCTACTGAGGAAGACTTTGAAGTCAGTGCATACTTACTTTTTAGGAAAGACAGGGAAGGTGGGAAGAAGGCTGTACTCAGTGCAGAGAAGAGCTTCAGCGTGCAAGACGTGGGACTAGAAACCTCCAGAGGTCCCTTACAAACTGAATTTCTCCACTGCCCCACACCACATTTCCCATGGAGGATTATTCTTCAGCCTCACAGACCTCTCATCAGGAAGGCAGTCTACATTTTCCATTCCCCCTTGTCAGTTCATTCCCCTTGCATTATCCTAGATAACTTTTTTCCTCTGGGTCACTTGCCAAAATCAGTGATAAAACTTAAATTGCAAAGACACTGCCAAGAAGACAAGTTCCTGACATCCTCTGCTGAAAAAATCGCTTGTGTTTGGGAATGTCAGGCAGTAATTAGTTTGTGTTTTGGTAGACTCACATCCAATTGCTTCTTGCAAGTATTGCAGCTGCAGAGGAAAACAGGGCTGCATAGGAAACTGCGATTGATTAGTTGATGGAGGAGAAGCAGGATGGGTACAGTCTAAATAGGCATTTTACTACTGCCAAGTATGAGAAGCTGAAAAGCCTTTTAAGGAACAATATTTTAAAGCTGTGGGTCTCATGAACAAATGGGTTTGGATGCCTCTACCCTAAAACAGAGGGACAGGAAGCATAAAGGGAATTAAACCTGTACTGAGCAGCTGCTTTACCCTTACCTGGACCTTCCCTAAAGTACCTCATGATATTGTGTCTCCACTAGCCCTCCATGTCTCCTTCTGGCCTTTCCCCCTCAAACCAAGAGCCATCAGACGAGGAAGCTTTTGCCTTCATGTCCAGCTGCAGGCAGTATCATTCTCCATCATCCCAGCATGATGGATGTGGAATAAGAATGGAATAAGAAGTAACTTTGAAAGCTGCTTTGCAAACCATTGTTTGAAGGGATATTACTGTCAGAGCCCTAACGTAAAGAAACAACAAATTAAATTTAGAAAGCTTATATTTAACCTTTTTTACGGTTTGTGAGTAGTGATTCTGACCAATCACTTTGCCTATTCAATTGTATTAACTTACAGCAGGTGAAAAGTTAATGTTCTGTGATGGAAGCAGTTAATAATTTTATTATTCTGTGTTTTAAATATACCTAGTACCATGCTTTACTGCTTTTGGTATTTCTTATGGCCTCCTTGTTATTTGGGGTCCAGCCCTGCTAGACCTGGTCAGAAATAGCCTGGGGGGAATGCCACCTTAGTCCTGTAGTCGTGTTTTCCAATGATTTCTAAGGAAGAGGTGCTTTGGCATTTACCTGGGAGAGACTGCACACTAGTAAAGTCTTTTTCACTTAGGGGTCCCACTGCGGCCAAGAGCATAGCATTTTTTTCCCCAAAACAGAAGAGATTTTTCCCAAAAGCTGACTGCAGCCAACTTTAAATACTTGGTGTAGTGTTAGAGTCAGGCACCACTCCTGGCTGCTAGCAGAAGGAAGGGAATGGCAGCAAGCATGTAGTTAAATGATATATGAGTAGATAATTCTTTTGATATTTTATTTCTGCCATCTCTGGTCTTCTCACCATAGGATCCAGACCGTGGTATGGAGAAAAGAAGCACCATGACTGTGAGGGACCAGGTTGCCTGCAGCTGAGAGATGCCATTTGTGCAGGGAGTAGCCAGGGCTCTGCGAGGCAAAAAAAGGAATTGCGGAGATAGAGCAATCAAATCCAAGTCCTTGAACTTGAAGTGTTGTCTCAAGGACAAGGAGCCAGTGGCCAGGCAGGGGGTTGTGCCAACTGCTCTGAAATGTCAGCATTTATCTTGCTCCGTGGCTCAGATACATTATCTTTTCTGGGTCAGGCAGCCTGAAAATATCCCTCTGGTGAAAACAGGTGATTCAAAGCCTGGCAGCTCAGCTGGTTGCATGCCCTTTGTGTATACCCCTGCGAACCTGCTACAACACGAGGCAAGGGTGCAGGTGTCTGTAGGACTGATAGCAGAACTGATACACAGCTTGTCTCATCCAGAGATGAGGATGAGCTCTGGGCAGTGCTCATGAGGAGAGCAGCTTCTTCTGCGGTCACCTCTGGGAAAATCCTCACTGCCAAGGGACGGCTTATTCTTCCCTCATAGGTAGTCATGCTCATGTCTTCTCAAAGCTGGAGTTTTTCTTGCTGAAAGTCTTCCTACCCCAATCTTGAAAGTGTAAAACTGTGGAAAGTTTTTATCCACCTATTTGCTGGATTGTACCAAGCCCCTCTGGTGTAAGTTTGCTGCAGCTCTCATTAAATTCTGCCAACACTGTGTGAAAGGATACCAAAAGACATTTTGACTTAGAATCTGGATTTTATGAGAGAAAAAGAGCCACAGGTTTATTTCAGTTTTGTTTACCTATAAAATAATGCAACTATAATTAAAGCATCACTTGCATCTCTGTCTGCCTGAAACTATTCTGACAACATATTTTTTTCTTTCTGATTCATCTACATTGAAAACTTCCTCTGTTACAATGCTGACTTTGATGATATTTTGGGTTGAGCCCTTTAAATGATTTTTCACTTCACAATGAGTTTCTGTCCCCAGACATATTTTGTTCTATATTACATTATATTAATACTCCATAAAGCTTAAGTTAGAATAGCATTCTTTGTTTTTACCATAATAGAGCTGCCATTAAAATGTTGGCATTTCTTGTGGAATGAGGTTTCAGCTAGATCTAACAGCATCAATTTCACAGAAAGGGAGGAAAGTGTCCTTTATTCCCTTTATTATTTTAATATATACTGAAACTTTCAGAGCATGGACTCACACCTGTTTTGTAAAATACAGCTGTCTCCTCATAAAAGCAGGGAGGCATGCTTATGTCATAAAATGATCTTAACTTCCATGAGAAATTTAGTTAGAAATCAGAAAATGTACTTCCAGCCAAAATCAGTCAATAGGGATTCTGTCTCTGTTTGCTGCTCTGATTAATTTAAACTTCACATGTCACAGGGGGGGGAATGAAATACATTATTTTTGATGAGCGAGGCTGGCAAGCTATCTCAATAAGGCAAATGGAGCCAGGAATGATGTGCACAGCTCCATTTACCACCCATTTGCTCCACAGAGTGACCTCCCTCCTTATTTTGGGGGACTGGGTGGTGTGTGCTAGAGAAAGGATTCTGCCCAGTCATTTTATTTATAGGCATTGACAAAGCCAAAGTTTTTAAGTTTTTACATCTAATAAAATGCAAATCACAGCAAGGAACACAGCTACAGCACCTTTTAACAGATAACCATTTGCACAGGCTTTGCCAGTGGAAAGAGGAGACAGTTTTTCCATGCCAAATGAAGGTGAGAGAGGCCAGGATTAAGCTTGCATCACATATCTTTTCCACAGTCCCAAGCCAAACCACTGCTATAGATTTCCCCCTCTCACTCACTGGACTTTCTAATATGAGAAATATCTTCCCATGGAAAGCAGTGGTTGTGCTGTCACATGGGATCCCGCCTTACTCATACCGCTGGCTTTTGGCTCTGTTTTATGAAACTGGGCAGAGATGCCAGAGTTACCCTCAACCTATGATCTGCTCCAGTCAGAAGCAACAGAATAAGTCAGAAGGGAGTAGAGAGGCTCAAAAAAACCCTCGCAGTCATCACAGAAAGTGGCTTTTGTTTCACTGAACAGCAGGCAGACATCCCCTTGTACATTATGGCTCATGTACTGCTGGAAGAGGAGATACAGATCTGAGGACCAAACCACCCATGCTCTCCAAAGACCCTGCAATCTTTTTTTCAAGACAGAGCTGTAAAGTTCTGAGTCTTAGACAAATTCCAGCGTAAACACAATGTGCTTATCTGCACTGCTTTGACAGTAGCAGTTGGACACACATGCATCTCTCTCCGGCCTTATCAGCTCTTTAGTGCTGTTTGAATAGTTTCTCTCCTGTGCACCAACCTGGATAAGAGTGTCTCAGCATTAAGCACAGGGTGCTTTAATCATTGCATTTTATAAAATGCCTTTGGAATGTCACACTATAAATTGCAAGCTTATTGCAGACCATGAGCAGAACCACCCAGAACATGGAAGTGAGTCAAAAGGCTTGGTGCACCTAGACATCCCCAGCATCATGGGGCCAGCATGCTCACTGCCCTGCAGCTCTGAGCCCTTTGACTGTGTCCTGGTTGATCAGAACAAGGTGGACATTCAGCACCTGAACTGCTTTTCTGCCCCAATAGGTGGTCAGCAGATTGGTAACCTCGGTTTTGATGTAAGGGGCTGGCTGTGCTTTATGTGCAGCATCTGAGGCTACACTGTGGATGTGGGTGGGCAGGTACAGCAGGCTGTATGGGGCCAGGCAGACCTTTCTGCTGGGGCTGCAGAGAGAGACAAAAAAGCAAAATTGTGCTGTGGAGCTCCTCTCCTCACTCTGTGGCTGCTTTTCCCATCTTCTGCTGAGTACAAAGACAACATTTCCTTCAAAATGAGCCCCAGTGGAGACACATCAGGAGAGGAAGCTGAATCAATGTGAGCTGATGGCACTGTCACCTGCATGAGCAAAAGAAGGGGTCAGCCAGGCTCAGCAATTGCTCCATCTTCTTAGTCCTCTTCTTCTGCAGGGGCTTTATACGTGGTATGAGGAAGAGAATTTTAGCATGGGATCTAGAACTACCAGGCAGAAGATGACCATCATCATTACATTTAATTTTCTTGAAATCATGGGTTGTTTGTAACGTGCTTTAAATAAAGATTAAATAAGTCATTCTTTCTCTAAAAGCCTTCTCCCCAAGTGAATAGGGATGAAAGCAGGTCTGTAGCCATTTGGACAGCCCTTAGCTCCTATTTCTATGGTTCTGCCAAGGCTCTAGAACTGCCTAAGGTGCAGGAGAAAAGGAGAAGGCCAAAGTCCATGTTTCTCTTCTCACTGATTAGGGAGAGCCACTACGACCTTGCCTTTTAACAGTGCCTCCTCCTCCAATATACATTAATGTTTTGTGTAAGGTGGCGCAGTAGCAGAGAGGATATGGAACAAAGCAGCATCAGAAGAGGACACGTGCTATTGATTGTATTAAGTCCCTCTTTGAGATCTGAGAGGCAACCAAGTGCAGTGGGAACTGCAGCAACTCTATGAGCATGTTCCCTGGGAAGTCTGCACAGAGCATGGAAAGTTACTTACTCTTGATTGGGATAACTGTTCTGATACACCTATATCTGTTTTTCTCTGACATTCCTATGGGTAGTGGCTTATAATGTCCAGAACACAATCAGAAGACATATATGACAACAGTAAGAGACATTTTCCTTCCTCCGAGATCCTCGGGATCTACCACACTAATTCCCTAACCCCAAAACACTCCCTGTGGAGGCAGGATGGATACAATGCGAAATAAATGAGTTTCAGGCTTCCATCCCTTCTTACCCTTGGGCCACTCTGACTCACAGGAGCCCACAGTACTGCCTACAAAACCATAACGGGTTTGGTTTTGATTTGTTTTGTTTTGTTTTTATTTTCTACTGCATTATAACAGCAGTAATAACAGTAACCAAGCAGAAGAAATCCTGGCAAGTGAAGCTGTACTCATGTACAGCTCAAAAGCAGCAAGGAAAGGAACTGTCCAGAGACTAAAACATTTCCATGTTAGACTTATGATTTAATACTTGTTTAAGTTAAACATTAATATGGGTAAAGCAACTTCTAAAACAGAGCCAGTGCAGGGTTGATCCAAAAGTCAACAGAACAAAAGAGTCTGGAGGAAAACTCTGAGCCAAACCACTGAAGCTGATAATGTCTGGCAAGAAAACTCACCTCAGAGAAGAGCTTGAGGACAGCAAAAGTGCAGTACAAAATACAAATCAAACCTCACCCCATATTGCCTGTCACTTTGCCTTTATTCTGACCAGATGCAAAAGACTCATGGTCTTGCAGGCCTGGGATACCTTTCACAAGCAGGCTTCAGGATCAGGATTGCTTCTGCACTTGGGGGTTCAACATCCAGGCTGAGCTGCAGCTGACTGGGACACAAGGACAGAAACCTTGAAGTGACTCTGTTTGGCCCAAACTGTGTTGATCTTCAGCTTGCCAGCTATTAATTGTACTTCAACAGATTGCAAAGGCTTCCTGTCATCCATCAGGGTACCCACATTTCATTATTCTGGGCTAACAGCCTGTAAAATGAAATGGCAAACAGAGCTTCATTAAAATAGAGTAAGACACTATCTCAGCTGGCAGGTTTGGGAGAGGAGGAATCAGGCCCCAGGGGTTGCTCTTCCAGCTTCATCTCCAACTAGCTGCATGGGAAAAAGGACAAAAACTCCTCTCAGCTCTCTGTGCCTCAGTTTACACATTCATCAAGTGGGGGCACCAGTTCTCAAGAGTCCTCTTCAGAACATTGTGGAAGTGAATTATGATTTATAAAGCATTCTGTGATCTTGGGTGAATGCAAAGTATTAATTTCTTATTCCAAAAACATCCAGCTGTCAAAGCATTAAAGGTTTTTATTCCAGTGACTGAAGACACAGAATAGGAGTATTAAAAATGGTAACAATCATTTAATTAATTTCTCATCCAGTGGAGTATAAGGGAAAAGACATTCCCCCAGTCCAATGCCATATGCCTTGGCTTCCCCTGGTTATCTGAGCTGACCTGACCATGCCTGCAGCTGAGGCAGCCACAAAGGAAAATAACACCTTCATTTCCCAGTGCAGATAGACAGACAGACACCTCCAGGAGTGATTCAGATCCTGGGTGGGCTGACTCAGTCTCTGGAAGTCTCTTTATCTTTCCAGATCTTGGGCTTTGTCCCTATTAGCAAATAAATGAGCCCAAGTTCCAGCCCTGAGGCCAGATGGAACAATGCAGCTGCCATCCAGATGGGTAAATACTGCTGCTCCCCAGATCCAGGTGTCTTGTAGGGACCACAGCTGGGAGCCATCCCAGCCCAGGTAAGCTCCCAGGTCAGCACAGAATCATAGAATCACAGAAGGGATGGGGCTGAGGTTGGAAGCCACCTCTGGGTCCATCTGGTCCCACTCCTGCTCAAGCAGGGACACCCACAGCAGGCTGCCCAGCACCACGTCCAGATTTAGGAGATCCACAGCGTCTCTGGGCCTGCACAGCACAGAAGTGCTTCCTGATGGCCAGAGGGAACTTCTTGTGCTCCAGTTTGTGCCTATTGCCTCTTGTCCTGGCACTGGGCACCACTGAACAGGGCCTGGCTCCATCCTCTTTGCACCTTCCCTTCAGGTGTTTATAGACACTCAGGAGAACCCTCTGAGCTCTCCCTTCTCCAGGCTGAACAGCCCCAGCTCTCTCAACCTCACAGCAGAGATGCTCCAGGCCTTTGATCACCTTGGTGGCCTTCTGCTGGGCCTTCTCCAGTATACCCAGGTCTCTCTTGTACTGGTGGGCCCAGCACTGAACCCAGCACTGCAGATGGGCCCTCACCAGTGCTGAGCACAGGGGAAGGATCACCTCCCTCGGCCTGCTGGCCATGCTTTGCCTCATGCAGCCCAGGATACCCTCGCCCTACTTAGCAGCAAGGGCCCATTGCTGGCTCACGTTCAGCCTGGTGCTCACCAGGACCTCAGGCCCTCTTCTGAGGTACGCCATGTGTACCAAAATACAGGTATGGGTACCCTGGGCACATGCCCTTGTCCCGACCATGGGTCAGTGTGACAGACGTGGCAGCGCAAGCCTGGATGTCTGAGTCACAAGACTGTGTCTGAACCAGCAGATCACAGTGGCTCACAGCTATAATCAGAGCCCTTCAGGTCCCACGGCTTTAACCAGCCCCTAATGATTACCAGACACGTCCACCTCCACAAGGAGACAGGGAAAATGGGGGAGGACTGCCCCCCTAATGCCACAGAGAGAAGAGTAGTTCCTGGAATATTTATCAAGCCACTGAAACAAAGCTTTGTTTTTATAGTCCAGCTGACTGTTTTTCAGAGATTTCCAGCTCCTCTTTTTACATGACAGCCATTTTACAACCCAAATCCTTGACTGTCACTAGAAACACACCGTGCAAAGGCAACAAGGCCAGTATGCGGTGTCCTGACATCTAAAGAGCAACAGCTAGTAGCAGCTGAACAGAAGCAAATGGAAACCTGCATATATTTTCCAAAGTGAAGATATATTTAGCATTGTGAGTGGACATCTGTTTGCATATATTAATATTTCTGTGATGAACCATATCCAATACAGCTATTGCAGCTTTTAAGGATTAGGTGCTATCTTCAAAGACTTGCGGTTACAATTAGTTGGAGCTCAGGTAGACCCTAAGAAGAAGGAGGTGTGGGAATATTTGCATGTCTAAGCCTACTGGGCTTAATCCTTAGCACCTAAAATACTGCTTTTAACTTGTCTTAAAATATTAAGGAAAGGAACTAAATCTTTATATGCCAATTAAGAAAGCTGCTCTAGATTTGGCTCTTGAAGTGCTTTGATTTGATTTGAATATAACTATTTGGATTGCACAGATAGTAAAAGACACATGCTTCAGAGGGGAAGCTTTCATTCCTTTAGGGCAACCAGCATCCCCTCAGTGCAAAGGATTAAATCAAAAAGAAATTAAGAGACGTACTACAGGGAAGGCTGGCTGTGTACTTTTCAATGTGGACAAAGCAGCCCTTCTACCTACTGGTAAAAATTCATGCTAGTGCATGAGACCAACACAAAGCCTAGACGCCACTTAAACATCCTGCCGAGGGGCTTAAGTGTTGGCTAGGCTTTGTGCTAAGCCTCAGTAACAGCTTGAATATCACTCACAAGAAAGAACACGAACAAACCGCGTTTGGATTTTGCCTGGGCCTGATTCTGTATTTCCACAGCCCTTTTTTGATGAGAATTTGGAGACTGGAGATGTGTCTTCCCTTTCTGCTTTGTACATGAAACCTGCTTTTGTGATGAAAGGGGCATATGGGTATATTTTCCACGGAAATATTTCCTTGGCGTAAATGGACACTGCAAATAAAATATCCACAGACTAATTACCACCCAGCAAAGGTAGTGCCACTCATCTGAAGGCAATGTTGTGACATGAGTCATTTTGGCTCAGGGTCTCCCATAGAGATTTTGCAATCTGGGTCTTCATTCCCAGACTAAAAGGCATTGTGTTGTATCCATACAGCAGTGAGCTGGGGTTCACCATGCAGACAGACCCACGCACACGATCCCCTGGGATCCTGCGGCAGGCATCGCTGGAGCTCCATGCAGGAACAAGGCTTCCTGTGCAGATTGTTTTCTAAGATTGATTCTTCACTTAGGCATCCCTGTATTTTTTTTCATATAATGGCCACATTTGTGCTCCAGACTCTGCCCTCCGGAAAGGGGGTGCAGATGTTTGTGACTACTCCAAACTTCCTGTAATCCATTGCCATTTCCAGCCAGGGGAATCGTGGGTTGGCTGCTGTGAAGAATCAGTGCCTTGGCTGGCGCAGCCTGCCCATGCTGCCATTGCTACACAGCTGCTTCGACCCCTTCTTCTTCAGCTGCTGCTTTTCATGGACTTTCACAAAAGAAAACTCAAGTGGAAGCTGCTAAAAGGCCCCAACCCATCACACCACAGGCATGTTTGGAACATGATCCTGAGTTGCAGGAGTTCCTGGAGGTAAGAGAAGGGACCCAGGAGACAAGCCATGGTATGTGTGCATGCGAGACAAAATGTCTTTGTTTATTTGTATTTAAATAAGAAAACAGAGAAAAAAAACTTAAGCTGGAGATCAGTTAAAGAATTCAGCTCAAAACCCATGACAGAGAACTTAGCTGTATACTTCCCAGAAGTATAAAAATGTCAGGCAGTAAAACTGCATTACAAACCAAATCGACATTTTCCCTGTCCCTCAGCTTCCCCCAAGGACTCTGTCCCAGCCACACCAGCCCTTCCCAAAGGGATATGCAAAAGCACAGCTTTACTGCCCATTTGAGGTAGCTCAGATCAAGGAGGGCAGTGGATTCCCAGTGGTCCTAATAGCTTTTTTTGGCATCTGAGCATGAAAATTGCCATGCAGAAATTCCAGATAGATACTGGCAAAGCCTTTTGCTCTGTGAAGGTAATGAAGCAATGCAGCACTTTGCCCACAGAGGAGGTGGAATTTGTCCTTGGAGATACTCAAAACCCAACCAGGCATGTTCTTGAGCAACCTGGTCCGGTCAGCCTGTCTCTGAGCAGCAGATAGGACAAGGTGATCTCCAGAGGACCCTTCCCACCTAAATTACTCCATGTTGCTGTGATTCTTCAGTGTTATTTCAATATCCATGTGGCACACAGAAGGAGGGAATTGCTTGTTTAAAATGGTCCTGGGCCTCTTTGGGCTGCACAGATGAGAACCAAAGCTTTCAGGTGTTGTATCAGAAGCAAATGAATTAATAAATTAATCGAATGAAAACAGCTTTATCTGGGAACTTAGATGACAGAGCTTCAATCTCATCACCCAAGGCAGATGGGGGGTGTCACATAAGTCAATGCCATGTGGGCAGCTGGGGAGATGCACACAGCATATTGCAGCATGCGGCAATCACCCCTACAACAGGTCTGGATGAGGCAGTAGGTCTTCAGTGTGCAGTGCAGCACCGTGTCATTGTGCCAGCCCAGGTATGAAGCAGCACAGCTTCATTCAACATCTGTGTCCTGTGAACATGCAGCTCTGAGCAAAAGCTAGCTGTCAGCTTCCAGCTCCAAGCTTTACCCTGTGCAGATCATGGGGCAAGTCAAGAAAATTGGAGGTTCTTAGAATTATTTTCACAATCTCTACATGTCTTTTGCTAAAGGTTTTAATATTGCATGGCACTTATACAACTGCCGTAACAGTGTGGGCAGAGGGCCACCAACTCCAGCATCCTCTTCCCAAGCGCCTGCAGAACCAGATGTTGCTGGGAAGGATACCATAAACCATGTAAGGAGCATTTCTGTGTAATGTTCCCAGAGGAACTTCACACTTTATCACTTCCAAAAAAGCTATTCTAGTTTTGTTTTTTTCCTTTTGACGTATTTTTTCCTGTTCCTCTGGATATTCTTATTAGCTATATAAATACATTGTCCCTTTCAAGAATCTTGCTAAACTCTTGATATTAATGGCTATGTCTAGACCACTAAGTTAAACAAGGCTATGACACTAGCTCTAACACTGGCTTGTGACCATCTGTATTGTTTAATGGTCTCTTGACACGAATTAGCATCAGCTAGCAGACAATACCTGAGCCCAGCACAGGGAACAGCACATTCTTGGGACCATTCCCAATAGGCAGCCTGGGTGTGGCCACCCTGTTTTTAGGGGTGAAAAGAGTTTACTCATGTGGATATGAGTCATAACGTGCCCTTTGGCTTCATGCCAGGCAGCAGTCACTGCTCCGCTGCATTTAGTATGATAGATGAAGCCAGTGGGACCTTTTAATAACAAGCTCCAAGGACCAGTTAAACAATCTGTAAAAAACATCACTGGGTACCTTTTGAAAAAAAGCCCATAATCATGTGGATACTGGCTCGATCCCCTCCAGTGGAAGAACAGAACAGTTCCACAGAGGGCTTGGTGCCGTGTCAAAGCACAGGTTGTGAGGTTTTCCTCACAGCTTCCCAAACTTTATCAGCAACCTAAGATTAAACTTGCACAAAGAAGACTCAGCACTGTCCCTCCCAAATACCTTTCCATGCCTGTGGGCATGTTCAAGGCTTGTTCAAGACAGCTTGTTATCTTCAAGGTAAACACAAATATCTCCTAACCTGAGGCACTTGTGTGTGAGTAACCAAATGGGAGGGTTTGGATTACCTAGGCCAGCCACCACCCTAGGTAGGTCTTTAGATTGACAGTACACAAGTATTTTCACAGAGACAGAGAATACCTTTTTGCCCCTGTCAGCCATTTGTGTAAAGAATTTGGATGCTGGAAAGGATCAGCTTGAGAACTCTGCTTCTTGCCAGCACTCTTTATTCCCTCATTTCATCTGTTGAAGGCCATTGAACCAAGAAATCTGGGGGTATAGGCTGGGCATGCAGATATCTAGAGGTCAGGGTACTTACAGCAAAAGACAAAAAGACAAAGCAACATCACTGTGGTTTGGAAAATCAAATATTGAGATAAAAACATGCATGGCTGGGCTTGCTATATTTAAGACACAGAATAAAGCTCATGAACATTTTAGAGGAATTCTGTATTATTTCTGCTTTTTTTTGTTATTATAAATTTGCCATATAAATGTCAGTTATAGACAAAGGACAAGCGAAAATAATACACTTAGCATTTCAGAAAGCCTGGGCATTTGCAATGAACAGTTCTGGCAATGCTAAGTCACTCGGGGAGGTGGAAATTGGCAGAAAGCTGACCGAGCCATCAACCTCTACCGAAATGCTGCCCATGCATATATCCAGTCTTTAGCTAAAACTGAATGGAGTTGGGGGGGATGCTTGTTGGGAAAGAGTGGAAAACACAGAAAAGCTTCTCTGTTCAGCTACAACAGGCTAGGAGTATACAGTGGTTTTAGGAGTATACAAAAATGGTTTTCTGGAGTACAGACATTAAAATCAAGGTTCATAGTGGACTTCAAACATCAAAATCCTTACTTAGGTACAGAAGTTCAATATGTGAGTTCCACTGGAAGCCTTGGAGCAAGCCTCTACATCTTACCACTGCCTCATTGCTAGGGGTCTTTATTAAAGCTGAAGTTCTGGTGGGACCTTCAGGGTGGGCTTTTCTCATTTCTATTCAGTGCCCAGACCATATCAACCCACCTGGTCTGGTACAAAAACCAGCCAGGGTTTTTTTCAAGAGGGCCACATCTGGGACATCTGGGAAGTGCCCCTGTTTCACACGTTCCCCCACTATCTAACACCTCAGCAGAACTCACCTGGGGCAGGAGGGAAACCCCTGTTCAATCTCTTCCTCTGTCTGAATTCATCCATGCACCAGGTGAGAGATATCCTCACCAGGGTCTGCTTTCAAGCATTCCAACATTTTGTAACCACTCCACTCTGTACAACTTATTCATCATATATCAGAGTGGACACTTCTGTCTGACCCGAAAATCTTTGTTTATTTAATACAGTGTAGCAACTAAGAGAGTGGAATAAAGACCAGTTTCATAAGAACAGATAAAATGATGCCTGCAGCAGTCACCAAAGGTAACAGCAGCTGGAGAACAAGTCCCCGGTGTGAGAAGATCTTTGAGTACAGACATTGTGGGTTCCAAGGGATTCCCCTAACTACGGTGCTGTGAAATTCCCCATTCAGCAAACTACCTTTTCACAGCCTCCAAATGCTCCCTGCTCAGTAAATGGGCAGTCTAGATAACTACTGTGGTGCTACAGAGATAAGGGGATGTAGGCTGCTCATTGGTCAGCCACATCTACATACTACCTTGAATCTGATCTCAATTCACTCAAATTTGGGGCCTGTGATGCTGTCCTATTTTCTCTTTCTTCTCTGTTTTTGACTCTTATGAAAAACCAAGTGGTTTCAAGGTGCCTCAGTACTGGTCTTCCTTTTACTGATACTCAGTAAATATGCGTTGGTGATGTAAGGGAGGCCCAGCTCCTTCATTCTGTAATTTCTTAATCACCCTGAGTTATAGGTTAATATTGTCCTGGAATTAGAGCCCAATCTGAACCTAGTTTGAAATGTCTAAATCCTAGCCACTTGTGCAAGTACTTTTCTAAGAACAGAAGGAAGTTGTTCGCAAAGTCTCTCTTGGCCTTTGTAACATAAATACGAGAATATTTTGCTGTCAAGCAGTAGAAAACGAGTCCAAACAATATTGAGTAACCCTGCATGAGCAGAGAAGTGTCTATAAAGTCAGTGGGAATTGATAGTGATGTCTCAAAGGGCATGGGAATAAGTCACCAAGGCAAGCCAAAAAAGGAATAAGTAAATCTTTAACTGAAGACCAAAAGTACTTTTCCTTTTAGGTAAAGCACTATTCCTATCTGAGTTCATCCCAAGGTGAAACAGACAAAAGACAATTAAGTGGGTATCACTCGAGTAATTCCAGAAACAAACAGTGTTGCTTATGGGAAAATCATTAACAAAGAATGAAAGATAAGCACTCTGAAAAAGAATTAGATAACTGATGACACTGTCTTACAGAGAGAGGAGAGATGGATGTTCTGTTAGTCACGTCTGACCTGAAAGAGTCTGGCAGATCCCTCTGCAAGCACTCTCCACAAGGAGATAGGTATGTTTGGAAGAAAGGGCCATATGAGATGAATCCAATTTCTGTGTCCAGTAATGTTACATCAAATTTTGCCTCCTGAAATCAGTGCAATTCTGGTTTGGACTTAAATACGTGTATATATTTTCATACATACACATGATTCTGTTGGATTCCTCTGTTGTGTACACATCCAGGCCTTATCAAAATAGTTGGATGCTCCCAGGAGAAGAAATAGGAAGCTGGGCATGTAGTTCCATGCCTTGACAATCTAGCAACAAGTCAGGTGTGCAGAGTCATGTGGCCCTCTCGAAAAATTATTGCTTAGTTTTATTAACCTATTATGATCTTAGGAAAAATGTCTTTTATTAACTTACCTTGCAGGAGAGCTTGGTTAATGTATGGTAGGTAAAAGAGATACTGGTAGGATGGAACTAATTCAAGACTCCAGCAGGTCAAAAGTTGCATCTGTGTAAAAACTAAGAACTGCTGAAATCAACTGAGAGATTATTGCTGTCTTTGATAGGAACTAGGCTTAACCTACTAGAGACCAGTGAAAGCATTTCATATGGCAAAAATCTTAATTTATCACTGCTGCTGTTAAAACTGCACAAATGACACTTTTATGAAGATTTATTTCACTATAATGAACAAAAGAATCTACTTCACTTTAATATTAAGCATTGTGCAAGCTCATTCTGATTGAAAGGATGGTAATTTTTTTTAATGTCGGGTAGTCCTTATGACAAACAACTGAAAAAATGCATCTGAGCTCTTGGGCTTATGGGACTTAGACCATTAAAATATTTTAGGGGAAAAACAAAAACAATAACAAAAAACTTATGAGTACAAAAAAAAACAACTACAGTTTTGCTCTGAGGGAAAGTTCATTCCAGGGTACCCTATTCAGAGCACACAGAAACACTATTTAAGCAGAGATATGCCTCAAATGCACACTTTACAGGTACGTATTACACATTGTGTGTGTGTGTAAAGTTCACATATCTTCTCTTACACTTGGCCACATTTTCTCTTGTATCTGACAGCCCAATCAGAAGTGTTCTTTGCATGGGTAAGGATCAAACTTCTGGAAAACAGAATGACAGAGTCTTTTTCATACCAGATGATGCTGTGTAAACACAAGGCTTGGTGGTTCAGCCATAAGAAGAGTAAGTACTGGGCAACTGGGTATCCTGCACCTTTGGTACCTCCCTAAATTCAGGGACAGTGCGATAATTATTTTAAAAAATTACTTCTTCATCATAATCTGAGCAATCATATCTTAAAAGGCTCGGTGGCACTGAGCTGTTTTTTCTTAGGAAAAGACTCTGTGTTGAAATGGTTTTGTAAAAAATGTGTGACCTCTGGACAGCTGGTGTCAAAAATAGGCTCTGTGATTCTCCAGTGCAAGAGCAGTGGGGGAATATGGCAGGAAATTGTTGTATGAGATAGAAGGCAGTTTGTTTTTTTTCCAAGAGAGTGATGACAAGGGCTTGAAACTTGTGCTCATAGTCAATATCTCCTTCACTAGCTAAGAGGTAAAGGGGTACATTTTGGAGAACCTTTCAGACATAGGTTATACAAAGACAAGGACTTTCACAGAATCCAGGAATGGGTGAAATTGGAAGGGATCCCTGGAGGTCATCCGGTCCAACCCACCTGGGGCTTTCTGGCTCTGTAGGGTCCCCCCAGTTCACCTGATCCCTCACTAACACAGTGAATATGGGGCAGTGGGCACAAACTGGAATGCAGGAGGTTCTGAACACCAAGAATCAGCTCTGTACGACGCAGGTGATGGAGCAAAAGCACAAGCTGCCCAGAGAGGCTGTGGACTCTCCTCAGAGATCTTCAGAAATCACCTGGACATGGTCCTGGACAAGCTGGATTAACAATCCTTAACTCCACCCCTGCTTAGGGATTTATGACTCATTTGTGTGTTCTGTAATGCACAAGGGATACCTTGTGATCTGGGCTTGGATTGCACACACCATAAAAAAAGTGCAGCTGTGGGTATGCATCTCAGTCTTCTCACTTGTTCCTGAGGCAATTTCATAATATTCATATTTCTTATTAATACATGTTCCAAAGAAGAAGGGAGGAAATATGGCTCTGGGAATTGGCTTGGGGTGTGTTACAAGGAAAGCAGTCAGCCCATGTGATATATAGGGAAATAACTGGCTATAGACTGTCCAAAAACAAAACCATAATGGTTTACAAGGCTACATGAATAAAAGGAAAATGACTACCGTGACTTTGCCATGTGTCAGACAAGATGCAGTAATTATCCTGGGGTTGTTTTAAGACCATCCATATAGATTAGCAACGTGTATTTGCTGAAACTCCCTTCATAGAGCCTTGTAAGGGATCCACCCATGTGTCAGGGCCAGCTAACACATCTTGTCTTGCAGGTGAAATTGTCATACCCCGGCCCTCTCAGTAGGATGCCTGAAGTGGCAGCCTTCTTGTTCCCCCAGAACCCTCAAAGCCTCAGTTCCCTTCTACACCCTGAAACCACATCCTTTGGCCTCTCTGCAAGGATGCCCACATGAAAGAGGCCTTAGAGATACCATTATCTTCATTTATCTTTACATTTCCCTGCTTTTTCCCTAGTGTCAGGATGAAGCTACTTGGTGTATCTCAACTGATTGGCCCTTGTGCACTCACTTCCACTGCTTCTTTGTATCAACTCTTTCCAGGCCCTATCCCCTTTCAGATGTTTCTGTTGGATTCATAAGGGCAAGGTATAGAAAATCACCTCCTGTGCCTTTCTCCTTCCCTCTTCCCTCTCCATGCCTTCCTTCTGCCATCTGTCACCTTCCTCTTGCTGCTGTACCCTTTCTCCAGGGATCTCACAGGCATCTCTCTAGGAAATGGGCTCAGGCTCAGTGTGCTTTTAGTTTCACGGCATATTCAGATAGTTGCATGGGAGCCAGGAAACAGCAGGAAGGAGCAAGACATGAAGAAAACTAGAGGCAAGGACAACAACCGATGGATTTCAATGGTGCTGCCAAAAGATACAGCATGAGGCTCTTTGTGTAAATCCCATCTCAGGATTTAAACCATGCAGAGGACCTTGCTCATTATGAGTGGCAACCTAACCCAGGGAGCCGGCTGTCCAAATGCAGTCTCAGCACCTGCTGGTTCCTTTACACTGAAGTCTCCCAGAAGTTCACCCCTTCGAGCAGATGATGTCCTCGAGCTGTAGGTAACACTGCACCCCATGAAGGAAGATGTAGCTCAGAGCCCTGCCCCAGAGAGAGAGGGCAGCCCCAGCACTTATAGCTGCTAGATAGCTGCTAGATAGCTGCTAGAGTGTGGAGCTCAGAGCTAGGTTTGATGGCCTGGACAAACATGAGTAGTTATTCACTGCAGGCCTATTTGACAATGAATTCCAGTGTTTGAAAGCAGTGGAGTAAGTGTTATTAGAGTGGAGATTTTTTTCCTTCAGTAAGATAAGAAAGATCCATTCTTAATTCTTTCTTTTAGAGCATGAGTAAAATCTTCAAGGAAATAAGTAAGGAAGTTTGCTTCTGACAAGTTATCTTACTAAATAAAATACATTAAAAAAAAAAAGTGC
Source organism: Anas acuta (assembly GCF_963932015.1). NCBI lineage: Eukaryota > Metazoa > Chordata > Aves > Anseriformes > Anatidae > Anas > Anas acuta. The sequence continues at coordinate 8,121,972 of NC_088979.1, read as the reverse complement.
ATTTGTATGTGAATTGAATGCATTATAAAAGACTTCTATCATCTGATAATTATCCAAGAACAGGAAAGTGATCCAGAATATATGATTCATCGGTCTCCGAGGAGCATTCCTATGGGTGTGTGGTAGTGGTCCAGTCTGGTTGAAACTGAACCAGGGGATGGAGTTTCCTCTGGTCCTTTTGGGTAACAAATTCCCAGCCTAGCAGTCCTTCTTGCCTGAGAGTTTTTTGTTCTGCTTTGCATTCATATGTTACATTATTATTTATTTTGAATTTTTCACTACTAATCTGTTAATTAATCCCTATACTATTTTCCAGTAATACATTACACAATGTATACAATGTCTGGCACTTGGTATTTGTTCTCCCATCCCTTCCCTATGGGTAAGAGCAAACACACTACAGCACGCTCCAGGGGGAGCTGGGACTGAATGTGGTCAGGTTTTGAGGTTAGCTTTGTTTGCTTATAAGTGTTCATAACCCTGTGGATTTGTATGAGATGTGCCTGTGCTCTTCTCTGTTTCATTACTTGAAGAAATAGCAGGGTAGTGTACAAAGGCACGTATAGATGTGTGCAATTCAGGCCTTGCCCAGTAAATAAGAAAAGCGTAGCACCTGCCATCACCACAAAAGGCTGACTGGGGGTTAGAGAGGTACCAGGGCTCCAGAAACAGATGAGCACAGTCCAACTCCACCCCAGCTTCCTACACAACCATGGAGGAACCGTGGAAGGCACGGCATCCTCCCTTCTTCCACGTACTGCCCCTCTCACTCTATACCCCTAAGCTCCTGGAGGGCCTTGCCGCCACTTGCATATTTTTTGAAGCCTAAGTGCCAGTCTTAGGCTCATGAATTTGAGGCAGGTTATCCTCAAAACAGATCAGCACAAGACTTTTTGGCAGCTGAGGTTCACATGAGCTCTTTCAAGATAATTGGGACCTCCTCCTGCTGGCACATCCTTCAGGTGTTGAGCCTGATCCAGAGCACTTCTCAACCCTCCCCGCACTCCTCCCCTCTCTGCTCAGTGCTCCATTAAGAGGATGTGGCTGTGATTTAAGGAATTACTCCCTTGTGACTTTTGTGTCAAAGAAATCCTCTGGCTCTCCCAGATGACAGATATTTATCTAACACACTCAGGAGGAAAGCGAGTCCAGCACAAGCCGAGCTCACAGATGCAAAGCCTGGTGACCTTCACCCACCCCATGCTTCTGCCTCCAGATAGATGAGATGAGAATCTGCCCCAGTGCCTACGTAAACCAGACGAAAGGGTGGGGAGGACAGGCCAGGACATAGCTGCTTCTCAAACAGCACTGTGCAGCAACCAAAAACACCTTCTTGCACCGTGGTTGTTTCCCACTGTCAGCCTTTATACGTCAACAAAAAGAAGTGTGATCTACCTTGCTGTGCCTCTGCCAGGGTTGTGGGCAATGTGCAGCCACCATCCAGCACTGTTTTTCCAGATGTTGCCTGTCAAAATGGAAGGAATGAGTCAGTGGTGTGCAGACTGAGAGCACGATTAACACCTATTTCATGTGTGTTCCTGCCTCCTGATTGAATTGTTGGGGGTTTTCAGCACGTGTCCTGCTAGGTGTCCTAGGCAGTGCCCTACCTGCGCAGCACGTAGGTACCCACACCTTCACTGCTGAAGACTAGCCCAAACATTAGGATTAGGAAAAATCTTGCTGGCACCTCTTCAAAGGCTGCTTCTCAGCTCCAGCCGTGGAAGACTCACTAAAGCTGGCCGTGGGGACAGCCCGTGCCACCGTCCTGCTGGGGTCCCAGCTCAGCCCCAGCACCCGAGCACGATGCCCAGTCTGGTGCCATGCCTGGCACAGGGAACCAGACGTGGCCGTGCCCAAGGGGATGCTTATGCACTACAAGCTGCTTCCTATAGGTGGAGTGATTTGTTTAATGCTTCGTGGCTGCTCTTCACATTTGCAGGTTATTCAGTAGGTGCCGCGTCATTCAGGGCAATCTGAGAAATCCATCTCAAAACACGTTTTTGACGTGTAATAGTAAGAAAAAAGAAATGCCTTCAGCATTCAGACAGTGGAAGGAAAGTTTCCTGCTAACGGAAGCAAGGAAGACAGCGGAATTGCTACAGGATTAATTAATGGGGATTTAAAACAATATTTCATCTGTTTCTAATCATTCATCATCTCCCTCCAGTGTCTCAGGGACTTGGGCTGGGCAGATCCTGTGGTCACAGCTTGGTTATTTGGAGGGAAAAAAAAGAAAACCATATTAGCACTTCAGGCTTTCTGCACTCCAAGAATTCTCCCTCCCCTTCCTTCAAAGCTCTTCTGAACACCCACTCACTGCTAAGGCTGTCGCTCCCACCCACTGTTAACATCCCAAATCTTTTGCCTGTTGAAAGCATTCTTCCTCCAGTGCCAAAGGGCCCCTGTTATCCTCTGATGTGAATGTCTGGGGCTTCAGCCCATGAACAAGTTCCTGGTGGTTGTTTGGGACGCTGGTTCACAGAGCATCAGCCCTGGGAACAGCAACGGTGCCCACTCAGCCTTTGTGGGAAGCACGACCCGACTGCAGTGAGCTCCTTCCCCAGCATCAGGGGATGAAGAGTGCTTAGGGCTGCTGCCCTGAGAGAGTTGGAGTGTTACGGGTTCACACCCAGCAGAGCTCCCAGCTGGCTGCTGGGGAGACCGTATCCTGTTGCTGTGCTCCCCAGTATAAATCCTAATTGTTCAAGAAGGACTTTTAGCATCCAAATGAAATAACTTCCAATAACAGGTAAAACAATCCAAAGGCATCTAATTTTCTGGCATTGGCCTTAAAAAGGAATAGTCCATTATAAACCAGGCTGTGTTTTGAAACCAGCTTTTTATACAGAGAATGACATTGAGGCAACTGCCCCGGGTGTGGACATAAAATGCCAAATCTGGCTTTGGTCCTTCCAGCCCACGGAGTGCTTACCCAAACACACCTCCCATGTGGTGCCTCTCCTGCAGCATGATTCATGGCAGTCTGAAAAAGGTTCATCTGCAGGCAACGGCAGATATTTACTGGCATGAGGGAAGAGCAGTGAGAGGACTGTTAAAGCAAATCATAATAAACTATTCTCGCTGGTCAGGACTCATTACGTTTTTATTAGCCTCGTCTGCAATTCTCTGTACATAGGTTTTGAGGATGATCAGAAAGCTGAGCCAAAGTATGTATTGTGAATTGTTCTGACCTTGCTTGGAACAGTTTTATGTGTTTGCATATGTGCCTTTCTCATAACCCATATCTGAACACTGCCAGATACATTTGCCACATTGTAAAATGCAGAACGTCATCCACCTCCAGGGATTAAAGGGAGCCCTATTTAATGACAGGGACTGAATGTGCTGCCCTTGATCACAGTGGGCCATGCCCCAAGCAACCTATTAAAAGGGTGTTTATACCACCAGCAGCGGCCCTGGGTGAATCCAGACAGAACAGAAACCAGTGAAAAAAAAGATGCAACCTTGCATGCTCTTACATAAACCAAAGTCTACACCCCATATGCACCTTGGGAGCTACCTCAGGCTACAGTGCTGCTCTTGCTGTCTGTGCCAAATGTTGGCTTAGCGCCACCTCCTCTCGCTGTTTGCAGCATCTCCTGCTTCTTGCACAGTGCCGCGAGGATTATTTCTGTCTGTATGTACTGCACTTGCAGTCAGAAGCTCTATTACACTCAGTGTTGCAACAGAAAAGATGATTACATCCAAGACCCTATAAAAAATCTAAACATATTTAGGGTACTAGGCTGTGCAGAGGAAACTCCTCTGTTTTGATGCAGACTTTCCATGTAATCCTAACAAAGCCACTGTGTAGTTATGGTGGAGATCCCATACAGAAACATGGGAATCGGAGGAGACTGCAGCAAGAATTTCCAGGGTAAAGACTGGGTTACAGAGAGCTCCTTGGTGGGAATACACTGATAACACAAAAAGGATCATTTCATGCTTCAAGTTGTTCAGTTACAAATTCTGGAAAGAGATACTATGAAAAAGGGCCAAGTCCAATATACATTTATTATTTCACTGCTGTTTTTGGGCAGCTGCCTTGGTGATCAATGTACTTTACAGCTGGGCTGTCACTTCCCTCGAAGCCACTGAGTAATGCATGACTCTGCAATATTTCCAGCATGTTGTGCACCCTGTAATCATCAGCAATCAAGTATATTCCTGCCCCTTGCTTTTCCAGGGTAACAGCTGAAGTACAAGTTCTCCTGATAAAGGTCTGCTGTCCTGTATGCAAAGTTTGGCATTGCAGTCTTTTGGGGAATTTCAACAGAATGCAATAAGAAGTTTAAATTAATTTGGTTGAAGGGAAGCTGAATTGAAATACCAATGCTCTTTGGTCCCAGTTATGTCATAACTGGAAAACACTGGTGGTTAATCCCTGCGCTGGAGATCAGACCATGAGAGGAGCAGACGTGGTTGTGTATGGGATGGTCCTTGACTTACTGAAACGTGATTGATTGTTGAAATTGCTGGAGAAAATTTGTGCAGAAAAAGAAATGGAGATGAACAGGACTTATGAAGACATAACCCTCATGTTTCTATTAACTGATGGAGTAAATGTGCAGAAAGAGAAACCGACAGGACTAATGAGGTCTTACTCCCCAACCTGTCTCTCTGCAGTACCACAAACAGAGCCTATCTTTGTTCTTCCTTCCAGGACTTATGCTTCTCACCTAAAGTGTTGGATTGCCTTGTCCCAGAATGGTTTCTGACAGCATGAAATATTTACATGCCACAGCCTGATGCTTCTCACCAGGACCAGTCAGCTCAGCAGGCCTTCAAGATGGATCAGCTCCTTGAGGTAAAGCACAGAGAGTGCACCTGGCACTGCTCGCACCTCCGATGTGACACTGACAACACCATTGTCTCTCCAGACCATTTGTCTACCCAAGTATCAGTGGCAAACTGGAAGTCACAAATCTTGATATTTAGACAAGAATATCAGAGCACTGATCCAGATTGGTCTGATTTCATGAATTCCAGGACTTGGGAGATGATTAGGACCTTACCAGCCCAGCTTCTGCTCCTACACTGTGTCTGTTAGCTTTTTGAACACCTGCTGCTACCTTTTTTGCCAACTTGCTCCATGATGTGTACAGAGAAATGCCAACTGCAGCTGGGCAGGAGAGGCACCTCATCCCTCTTTCATTGATTTTTCACTTATGTCATTTATTCTTTTGTAATTACGTGACTTGAAACCTTGCTTGTGCATTTGTTAGGGCTATGTAATCCTGTGGTTTCCTATAACTTCAATTTTCCTTTTTCAGTTCCTTCTGATTGCTTGTTACAACCACCTTCTGCAATTTTCCATAAATCAGATGGCAAGGTTAGAAGGGGAGAGTGATCATTTCTGATTTGATCCTTTTTAGATCATTCCCATAATGCACAGAGCACCCACAGGCTTAGTCCCAGAGTCCCATCATGCAAAGTTGGGTTGAGAAATCTTCCCTGCCACAGCACAGAGCATTTTAGCAGCTGTTCTGCCTGAGCAGAAGCAGGATGAGCAAGAAATAAAATTATTGAGCATTTTGTACTCAATTCTTTGTCCCGTAAATATAAGACTTTCTTCTGTGTTGTGAATATTGTGTTGTATTGTGTCATGACCTTACATGTTGTCATGGAAGAGGCCAGCTCCAGCAAATGGAGTAAGACAGCCTCAAGTAAGCCCTAAATGTTGTAGCAAATACTGAAATAATGCCGGGGATTGAGGGTGGCACCTGAGTATTGAAGACTCAACTGCAGTTTTTGTAGAGCATCAGAAGGAGACATGCACCCACTCTGTCTAAAGGAAACATCTAGCTGTACTCTGAATTTTATTCACCTCTGAAACAGTCTTTAAAAGGTCAGAATCCATGTGTTCCGCATGGTCAACAGAAAGAGGTAAGTGTCTTTGGGAAACTCCAGAGGAAGATCCTTTCCACCTAAACTGGGTGCCTAACCTTAGTCAGGTATTTTGACCAGAGATCTCCACCAGCAGATAGCTCCTGCTACAGGAAACCCAACCTAGAATGGGGAAGAATTGTACGAGGTTTTGGAAATCTATGGTGTAATTTAGTTGCCCACATTACCCCGACTAAACCTCATCCAGACCTTCAGTAGTCCCAGGACTAAGGACCAATTCTGTCACAGGTAATGACAATTTACAGTCCCTCTTCCCATCTGCATTATCTGCTTTAAACTCTGCTGCAGTGCAGCTGTACTGTGCTGTTAATATTTGATGCTCGACACCCATCAGATGGCTGCAAATCAGCAGTGGCTGGCTCCCACTGTTTTGTTAATGAGGTCTGTTACAATCCTTCCGGATGATTCTACAAACCACGAGATCTGTTTTATTATTATCTGTTAATGATTATCTCATATCATTAAGCTGTATCTAGCTACATTAATTTTTAGTTATGTAATTGCTTCAGATTTGTTCAGAGTGAAAAATAAGAAAGCCATCTTTAATTAGGACTTGGAAACAGTGATGGATTCAAATGATTAACAGAACTAATGAACAAAATCTGAGTTTCTGCTGTTCCCTCTGTCATATTGCTAGGCAAAGTGTCACCACGGTGTTTGACCCTGAATGCCTCAGTTTCTCTTTGAAAAAATGCCTGCATCTCCAGTGATGTTGGGAATCTTAATTGATTAATACTTTCAACACACTTTTAGTTGCTCAGATGAAAGACTTCCCTAATGCAAAGTATTACTACATGCTAGGTTCATGTCTGGAGCAAATTTTTAAAACAAACCATATGAAAAGCTGAATTAAGAATGGAAATGCTGATCCAGCCATTAATTACTCCACATCAGAGAGTGGGCAGAGGGTCTCCTTTTATGTTGTTTATTTCAAACAAACAACTCTGGGAATCTCCTGTGGAAATGAAACACACACACACAAAAAAAACCCAAAGCCCTTTCATGGGTATTTTTGGTTTATCTCCACATGAATCTTAAATTCGTCATGTGGAGGGAATGTGGAATGCATTTTTTTCTCCTGTACACACACTCACTTTCCCACAATGAACAAAATCCATTTTCCTGTGCCATTTGTCTGCTTTTTCACCCCAGGGTAACAAAATAATGCAGAAAGTAGGAGCACCCCGTCTATGAACCCTGCTGAAAAGCAAATAAATAAATATGAATAAATAAATAAATAAATAAATAAATAAATAAATAAATAAATAGGAAAAGAGGGGTGGCTCGGAGGGTTCCCAGGAATACCAGACGTGTTTAACACAGTGCATACAGCACATACCCCCGCAGCTCCTAATTCCTCAGCTATTGCTCAGCAGTGAGTCAGAAACTCAGGCTCGGCGGTGACTCACGCGGGGCCCCGAAATGCCGCTGAGCTTCCAGGTTTTAGAAAAATCTGAGTGGGAAGGGGAAGGCAATATGTGTGTGTGTGTGTGTGGCTGGCTGCGTGTGGGCGAGGCGGGCGGCTGGAGGGTACCTGTGTGTGCCAGTTACAGCTGCTAGTCTGAAGCCTCTTGTACCAGAGGGTACAGCATGTTCAGTGCTCTGAAGGCATTTCACTTATGTATTTTGTCTTCTTTTCTACCCTTCTTGCAGCACACGCATGTGCACCTCGCTCTTTCCCCAATTTAATTCTTAAAAAGATTTCACTGCTTGAGATGTAACATCTCAAGAGGAGTTAGCTGTCAGCAGAAGCCCTTCTCTGGCTGCATGAAAAGCTTAGCTTCTCACAATGAGTACTGATTTAAACATGTGCTGAAGGAGGCAGACACCTTCCACAAAAGGTAACTAATCTCTGTTGTAACTCGGTTTCTGAACGGTAATGAGCATGGCACTCACACCGGGCTTGTCACAAGAGGTCTCTAGGGGCAGGATTAGTCCTAATCAGTTTTGCTTGTCTGAATACAAGACACCAGCTCTGAGATATGCTTTAGAATCAGTCAGGCACCTCTATCAGGTGAACCACAGCCCCTGAAACTCAGCTTAGCACGGGAGAAAGTGCCCTCCAGAGACATCTCTCTCTGTTGGCTCAAGATGTGACTACCTGGTTTGGATTAGCTTCTTGCTAAGTCACCTTGCTAGCTTCTTGCTAAGCCACCACTTTTTGGCAGCAGCTAATGGTCTGAGAAGCATTTTTCCTGTTTTGGGTTTCAAAAGATCATTCATTCATTGTCTTCCATTACACAAAATGTTATTACATTGCATTGGCAATCCGACGCTTGAATCGGTGATAGTCTGCCTTGGGATAAAGAGATAATGTCACTTTCCTTTTGTTTGTTCCAGGTTTGTTCCCATAACACTTGGATACTCACTGCTCTGAACCCTTATGAACTCTGCTAATCAGGTACCAAAGGAGAGGAGGGTATCTAATAGCTGTTTGTGGCTGTGCTTGCACTCACAGCTCAGTTTCAGTGAAATATCCACTACCGCACAATATGAACAAACACCCCACCCACACACGGTTTCTAGATTCATGATATAACCCAAGGAAATATTTTGGTTTTAGCAGGTCTTCAGATTTTAGAGAAGATCTGTAATTTGTGCATGCACTTTGAACCTGGTGTGCCTCTCTATTTTTTTCCTGCTACTCCCTTTATTGCTGTCTGTAGTGATGCTGGGATACAGACATAGTTACACATCTATTTAGATATGAGCTTTGGACATGAAATTACTTTGACATCAGGTTGCTCTGTAAGATTCCAAGGGAGTGTCTCCTCGCTGCAGTCCCTGCTGCTTGCAGATCTCTCTGTGCTGTGATGAATTGCCTCTGCTCAGCCCTGGAGCATGAGCTTGTTCATCAGCATTATATGTGCCACGAGGTGATAACGGTGGTAGTCTGAGCTCCCTCAGGACAGACTTTTGGCTCGCTGCATCCTTTCCTCTTATTTTATAACCAATACAAATTAGTTCATTTTTGAAGGTTTGTTATAGCGTCAACCAGCCATTTCACACAATGCACCATTACAATGAACTAGGCTTTTCCCAAGCAGTAGATGGCAACAGATAAACTCTCCCATGCGGCATTTTTCATCGGTTGAAAATGCCTTCGCAAGCTTCTTATGCTTCTGCATGGCTCCGGCCTGTGCTGATGTGCTGACAGCCTTTGCACGTTACAGCTAGAAATGATGGGTGTTCTTATTTTGCCTACTCATTTGTACACCCTCATTGCAGTGTCAAAACCCCCCACTGTGGCTTAAAGAAGGTCTGTTTGCCAAAAAATACCCTTGTCTGTTTGATACAGTGTTATGATTGATGTTTCTCTCCATACTTTAGAAAAAAAAAACAACAAAAGTCTGACACACCAGCTCTGGCAGTGGGTGCTGCAGAAGTTCAGATGTTAGCAGAGCCAGCTGTCCGCCCCCCTTGCCAAAAATTAATTTCCCAGAGCAGAGTCAGCAGAAATGAACACACGCCCAGTCCCCAGCAGCTTCAGCGCAAAGCCCAGCTTCAGCTGGAACTTGTCTGGCCACAAATTTTTAATGATAGGCAACAGTTCTGATTAGAAAATGATCACATTCATTAAAATTCCTTCACTCGAGTCCTACGGCTGGATCATGCATGCAGACTGTATGACATAAAGTACGTTGCGCAAACTCTTATCCCCTTCCTCTCAGCAGAATATTATTTCTCAGCAGACTATCTAAATTAGTTGGCTTTTACCACTCTAAGATCTCCTGCTCGCCTGTTAAATGGCCTTTTTAAGTGTTAATTTCCTATTTTTGGCCCTTCTTGTCTCTGTAGTAAATGTGCATTTCTAAGTTCAAGCACTCCGGAAAAATGCTTTGTGTCTGGAATGAAATAATCAAGTCAGTGATATAAGTCTGTTAAATTTCTGCTAGCGTAAACAAGAGGAACACTGATCTCAAAAGAGCAAAGTGATTTATATCAGTCAAAAATACAGGCCTGCTGTCTTCAAAAATGTTTGTCCTCATTTATTTTAATAGGCATAAGAGACTCAAAGTCTCCTAAAATCAGACCCAAAGGCTTTTTGGAGGATTATCTCGGAGGTTACAGAACTGACTGAAGACTTGATGGAAAGATAAAATTTTTGCAAACCTTTGCGTTGCCAAAAAAAAAGGTGTTTAATGAGAAAACCAGCAACATTTTCTGCTTTAGCTATATACATAGCATGCTTTTATGGTCCATGATTTATGAAAGCTGATGCTTTTTACTTTTATCACTGCACAGGACACTGCAAAACATGTATGAGGACATTATGCACAGCTTTGTCAAGTGGCAGGAAGACAGCGCAGACTGGAAGTGCTGCTCCAGGTGCAGCAGCGTGCCAGTGGCCAGCTCCAGCTGTGCTTATCGGCACTGCCGCTGACCTTTCAAGCCACTTCTCACTCTCAATTTGTTTGCTCTCCTTATCAGCCCTGAACCTTGCCAATACAGCTCTAAGAGAAGTCTGTAGCATGGAACGGGATGCACAGAAGTGCAGGAAGAGCTTGGTGCCCTCTGTGACCTGGTTATCTGTCAGGAAGTCAGTGCAGTCACTTTCCCCTTGCCACAGAGCTTACAGAAAGCATACTTTCCAATACAGATAATTTTACTAGGAGGTGGTGGTTGCAATTCCCTTTATAGCTACTGATTGATAATTGCAGAGCTAATGTAATTATACTGCAGCCAGTTGAGTTAGAGTGAATTTCTAAAAGCGCCTTGTGCCATACAGCCACCGGTTACTGAGAGCCTGAGAAATCTCAAACAGATGAATTTTCCATTCCTTACTCTTACTACAGCTCACATTGGAGGCTCGTCTGTTAAGAAAGACACTTGCTGGGACCAGGGTGAGTATAGAGTCATACATAAATATAGCACTTGGAAAACGCTCCACCTGACATTAATACAGCTTGTCTTCTAGGAATGAGATTCAAAACTGAGGGGATGACAACTGCCCGCTCATGGAGAGAAGGGTGAAGATATGCTCTGTGCACAGGCATGCAGCTTTCTTCAGGGTGTTTTCTCTTTTGTGGAACACAGGTTTACTTGGCTTTGCAGGTATTTTTATAATGTTCATTTATATAGAACCTATTTTTTTTTAATCTCACTATGCAGTATTAAAAAATAGCAATCTTTGAAACTCACCTTTTCACATTTATAAGTAAAACTGTAAAAATTACTTTGGCTAAGAAGGCAGTGAATACGTTTATGAAGTATAAATTATCATCTTTCATTAAAAACTTGTCACCCTGTTTTGTCCCTTCATCATATAGACTTGTGCTGCCCGAAAAGATGCAAAAATGTCAGTACATGACCTAAAATAATTCAAGTGATAAAGTCAAGTGCTAATTGCAGTCCTGCACAATCAAAAAAGACTGCTCAGGAATACATTATGCTTACATCTGTGGCAAGTCACTCATTGCTGAACCCTTCTTTGCCAAACTCTTTTGCAAATGCTGTTATGGTGGTAAATATTTTACTGGCTTAAAGTCAGAGGGGTAGGTTAAAACTCTTGTTATTATGAACTTGCTGCACATCAGCTGTACGTGACATGTTCCCATGCCATGGCAGATGTGAGGTGTTCAGAAGTGGGTTAACCCAAGGGTCTGTATGCTCGCCTCAGTCAGGCTCTAGGTAATTAGGATTGCTGTAGCATATTTTTTCACTTGTAATTAAGCTGCCTCAAACTGTCTTCACAGCAGCAGCGAGTGAGGATGTGCATGGGTGAATCAGCTGGCATAGTAATTTTACCCCTCAGTAACTTGTATAACAGCTTTTGTTCATGTGCCTGAGTCTTTGATCGCCTTCTTGACTTCTTTTATATCACAAGGTGTTATCAGGACATCTCATCATTTCTGCGGGCTGCAAAGTCTCACTCAGCATCTTTTTAATGAATCCATATTGTTAATGCAATCTTTCAATGGCACGGAGTTTTCTTGCAAAAATAAGGGTTGAGATCAGACTTGTGGCACGTTACTAGCTGGAAGGTCAGTTGGGCTTCTTCAGATGACAGACTGACTGCTAAAGAAAAAGACTATGCACCTACTATCAAAAGCAGTACCATCATGGTAAAAGTAAGAATGTACTCTTGTACTGTATTGAGAACATTTTTTGCATTAAAAATGACTGCAATTTATAACTGGACTATAGCAGTATTCAATGCAACTGAATTCTATTCTTCCATTGAAGCTAATTGTGAAACCTTCACAGGGGAGAAAGCTCCAAACCTATGCCTATAAACAACAGTTTACTTTTGAAACAAATCAAAATATTTATATGCTTATGTTTCACCATAAATTGATTCTGTTTAATAGAAATCAAGATGCCAAATAGTGTGTTTTCTTTGCTGTGCTGTTCATTTCTCTTCAAATATTTAGATATTGAGGACCATGCATGTACACTATAGAGTTAATGGAATGCTTACGACATCAGTAATAAGATGGCAGGAAAAGGGAAAAAAAACAACCCAGCATTTATATTAGACAGGACAGAATTTATTGACTGAAATGTGTTATTTCATTTCATGCTCATTTTTCATTTTAAGAGGTATAAGCATAAACCATCATCATTATCATTTAAAACTAGCCACAGCCAGGAAAGATGTCCAAAGGTCTGATTAAGGCTTTAATTGCACAACTACAGATGGTTTTTGTCTTGATGTTACAGAAGTCTCTCATTGCTGAAGAATAATATCATGAGAAGCATATGTCAGGGAAATAAACTACGACAAAAGGAGACCAGTGATAGATGACCAAGTGAACGCAAGACTGGCAGCCAAGACATATGGATCCACTTCCCAGCTCCATCACTGTCTGAGTAAATGGCCATGAACAAGAACCCTCTGCGTGTCCATCTATCTGTAGTGTCCATGAAACAATATCGAGTTAGCACAAGGGCGTTCACCATGTTCATATTCAAAAAAAAAAAAAAAAAAGACTGAAATTTGATGCATTGGACAAGCTGCAGTAACAGAGATTTTTAAGACGAGAGAGGATTGTTATCCCTTTGCAGGGACCTGCTACTTTATGGTATCATGGGATCATCTGTGGCTTTTTATTAGTAACCTGGTATCTTGTATTTGCTAGAGGTGAGCAGGAGGGTTATGGGGCTGATGCACATGGAGCAGACTTGTGAATCCTTGTGGATTAAGCATCAAGTATAAAATTGCTTGTAGATGGGAAAGGCTTGCATGATGTGGTGACTTCAAACCCCATGGTCTGACACAGTCAGACCCTGTGTATGCCATATAAACTGAGCTCATAACTTCTAACTGGGTTAAAGCACATGTATTTTACTATATAAGCATTACACTACAGATACTCTCTCTATGTATAGATATACATTCTATTTAGCAGTGTGAAAAAGAAGAACAGGCCAAATGCTATAGCACATGGAGATGATGTTGCCTTACATATGGGGAACTCACCATAACTGTGGTTCGTCTGACTCCAGATTCTTCCATTGCACTTTCAGTTCTTCTTGTCTCTGTTTGTTGTACAGAAGGGTCCCAATCAAATGCATGTCCTCTCTTGCAGTAAGCTTTCTTGTGTTGTGATGAATTTAAATGAACAGTTGGCACGAATGGGTAGCATATCTGCAAAATTTAATAAACCAGGAGACAACACAGCTGCACAATGCCCAGAATTCTCAAGGTATGTGATTTGAAAAACACTACAATGGAAGTTTATAATTGCAGGTCAATTCATTTCCTGAGAGGAAAGATAATGCTGCAGGAGAATAGACACTATAAATAGACACTATAAGGTCCCTCTTTATATGGCAGGGATTCATTTCAAGTTTATTTCATTGGTGTTCTCTTAGATGCCAAACTGCTAAATGCAAGGCCACAGCACAAAGAGGTTTCGTAAATTACTGGAGGAATAAATTAGCTCTTATAACATGCTTTGAAACTTCAAGTGCATTCTGCAACAACCAGCAAATCCCCAAGTGTATATAGAATCCCATTCTACAAACCATTGTTTCCTTCCTGCTGCTGAAAAATAGCTTAAATAAAATCCTAAGAGTTCAATCTGGAATATAAGTGTGCATTTCATTGCTTTTATAGCTTTTTTGTAACATTCTTTCTTTCTTTTCATTTTTTTTTTAATCAAGAATTTAACCTTTGCTTCGATCAAATTTGCATTCATGAAAGGCTTGCATGTTATACAAAGTGCATTCATGTGCATCTGACAGTAAGCACTTTGCATCTGTGGATATAAAGAATCGCAATCAGATTCTTTATTTTGCAGTGCCAGGCAAATTTTGGAAACCCAGCATTTGTAATTGTTTCTCACCAGGATGCAAAAAAACGTTTGAAGGCTACTGTCAACCAATAGGAGGTAAAAATGAGAAACCCCTTGGCAAGGCAATGCTCAGTGTTTGTACAGCAGTAGGGAGACAATTAATGGCTGCAGAGAAAATCTTATTTTTACCTTTAGAAATACATAATACTCCAAGAGGCAGAGAAGCCAGAATTTTAAAATGAAGAAAATAAAAATGTATGTGAGAGTCTACACAGCAGCACCAGATAAACGCACATACATGCGTATGTACATCATCTTTTCTTGTGTGGCAGTGTATGTATATGTACATGGCTAAATACACACAAAATTCTGTGAGCTTGATTAAAAATAACCTTTCTAAAAACCCTGTCCTATATCCTCCATGGTCAACAGTGGGAGACCCTACATGAAGCCATTTCTGTAGCCCATTTAGAATTGAGATACTAAGGTACAGCCCTTTCCTCACATCCCATCTCATGCTTTTTTTATAGCTGGTTGTGGAAGGGGAGTGTGGGAATTCCCACCTTTGCCATTTGACCTACTGTGTAGCCCAGGACAAGTGATGTCTCCATTCTCCTGCCCACATTTGTCCCTCTTGCACAATAGACCATAAGCTTTTACTGAGGAGGTACTGTGCAAGGCCCCTGAGGTATCTCCAGGCACTCTTCAAGTCAAGACAATAATTCTGCCAATCCAGGATCCAGAAAAGAAACCAGGCTTCTCTTCTGACAGTTCACACGCAGCTTTATGGTTTTGACATGACTGTTGATCCAGCACTGATGGGAAGAAGAGAGATGTACAAAGTCCAGATTGACGTGGCAGCTGCATCCCAAGGATAAAATGAGCCCCCAGCCAGACGATGAACAAACTTCTTGGGGAGGTTTCTTAATTTCAGATTGCTGCTTTGGGAAGATGTTGTCTGACAACCTTCCAAACAAACTATGAAGCCTCTTTATCTTAATGTATTTTGGAACAGCATTAGGCAGGAAAAAATGATTTATTTCTGGGAAAACGATGTGAAATCCTTTCAGTCATAATCAGTTCATTCATTTAGCTCACTGTGTGCTATCTTATGGGCATTTTTAGCAGAAAAGGTGTTCTGCCCATGTTCATACAAAAAGAAGCTGAGATTCACTAGTTCTGAGAAGGCACATTAAGGAACACCAAGAAACAGAATAAAATTCCTGTGGTGATCAGAAAATTAGAGCCCAACCTGATGAGGTGTCACAGTTACCTTCCCTCACTGAGATACAAATTCAGGAAATGACAATTCCCTACACCATCCTGGAACAGACCAAAGCTATCAGACTAGCCAGCAGTCCCATGGCGTGGGAAAAACCTTCCAATGTTTTGTTTTCTTCTCCGACAGCTGCCTTGTTTTTTATCAAGCAAGCATGGACCATAAATTTATTTTTCAATATTGCTGTCTGCTTTCTGTGGTACTGTGGTGATGTTTGTGCTTTCACATCTTGTCTTTAATATGATTTTTATTTTTAAGGATTGGGAAACTGCAGGCAATATAGTCTGTAGATAAAGAAGCCATCAATGTTCTGCACTCTTCCCAAACAGGGAGATGTAATATCTTCACTATTTGCTACAGATAAATTTCAGCATTCAATTCTGCAAAGACCCAGTAAAAGTTGTTTTTGTTTGGGTTGATCTAAACATTCTAATTTATTTCAGATGAAACTTGGGAGCTTTTTTTTTTTTTTTAAATGCATTAGATGTAGTAAAATAAACTCAAAAGTCAATTCACACAGTAAAAGATTCTTATCAAATCTGTTCCGAGTAAATTACTTTCTTATACTTGATTTTTTTTTTTTTTATCAAAATCAATTAATTTGGATTTTAGCTTCTCTGAAAAACTGGAACACCTATGAGGGAATGAAAACATTCTGTGCTAACACTTTTCTCAATAAAACACCATTATTGTAAGAAAAAAAAAAAGTTGTTTTCTCTAGATAACATTCATATTTAGTATTTTATGCTTCCTCTATAGTATTTAGTATTTATAGCTTCCTGTGTTATATAAATGTATATATAAAATATATGATACATAATGTATACTGGATACATATATACAAAACATAAATACAGTATAGTGTATATAGAGAGACTATATAGACAACAAGCAGATTGAAATGCTTAACTACCCATGCTCACACTTCAGGAAGAGGCAAAACATAAAAGTCCTTATTAATTACTTTCTAGTGACTCAGTGCAACTCCTCCAAGAAGCTATACGCTCTGTCCACACCATGCAGACAATCCTGCACATTGCCCAGGGACCACAGCATGAAAACAAGGTTCTGCAGCACCTACCTTGTCAGGGCCCCTGCAGCAAACTCCCTGTCTGCTGAAAAGTTCTAGCAGCATCTGGGTACATCCCTGGGATGCTGGGAAAGGATAACTGTAAAAAGATTTTAAGTCTGCAGGCCCTGTTGCTATGGGTGTATGTAATCATAGGTAAAATCAGAAAGTCGCTCTGCCTCACTTGTGCTTCAGTTAGATAAAAAGATTTGTTTTTAGAAAGTAAGTTTCACTTTTTCATATATTTTTTGATGCCTCTGCCAGTACAATGGTGTCTGAGGGTTTCAAAAGTGCCTGTAACACACCCCAAACCGAAAAGAGGTTCTTGTGCCTCAAACAGGCTTGGGTATCTCAACTCCAGAAACAAGATGAATGCTAAAAGCAAACAAGGTCGCAGTGCCTTTGTGCTCTTCACGTTATGGGTCTAGTTTCTTTCTTATTATTCACTTTGTTAAGTTTAATGGAGAAAATACAAATCCAGAGGGAGAGATATCATTGTTTAGTTTGGCAAGGGCAAGCAATCCGTGACCCTCTCCAACAAGGTCTTCACGGCTCCAGACTTCTTGCTGCAGCAAATGCCCCCAGCTCCACTACAGGCAGTACCTCCAGTTGTGGTACCTGAGAGTAATTTTAGAAAAATTAATTTACTGGGAGATTAAGTACTTTATCCTTAGCAACGAATGGTCATGTCTTTCCACGGGTTGTGGGGTGGATTTGGTTGGGACCCAGGCTGGGCCTCAACCCCTCGCAGCCCAAGGGCACGAAGGCGCTCCCAGCTTTGG